>NC_141934.1:30875542-31187008 GCF_057802395.1 Ceratotherium simum simum
ACATCCCATTGGTCAGAAATTGGCCATGTGACCACATCTTGCTGCAAGGGAGGCTGGGAATTGTAGTCTTTATTCTGGAGGAGCAGATGTCCAGCTATGCCCTGGGCGCTCTACTGCTACAGCACAAAGTAGAGGAATGGACTTTGGGGGCAGAGTCACTGCCCCAAGGGTGGGCCCAGGGCGTGTTTCCCAGCCTTCAGGCCCTTTCCATTTATAACTAAATAATTCAAGATGAATGAAGTGGAACTTGAGAGAGTGGTTTGAGCTGGTCCAGGTGATCACTGACCATGTTAGGAAGAGAAACAGACAGGCGGTTTCAGACAAGCTGGAATTTTAGGTCCATGAGATCCACCAGTAATCGGGTGATACAAATTTAAAAATTTAAAAACAAAAAGACAAGTCAGTTCCAACTAGAAGGGAGTTGGAAATTGCTTCTTGAAACATGTATGCCCTAGCGGCCAGGAGAGCCCACCAGGAACGCCGATGACATTTTAATAGCTTTCATGCTGCTGCACTCTCCTTAACAGTCATGGCTTTTATCATCTGTCACTCTGACAGCCATTTAATGCATTCCACGGGAGCCGTGTGTCAACTGTCTTCCCTCAGCTATGTCACTCCAAACACACCGTTCCTCCAACAGCCCTGCCCTTCCATGCTCTCTGATCCCACCTGCTGAAGCCCACTGTGGAGCAGACAGACGCTCTGTCCATCTCCCCCCGGAGATCCAGTCAACCAGACGCCCCTTCCCAATGTGCACACCAGACCCGGACTCCATGATGAAAAGTGCCTCTGAAAGGAGAACTGCAATGGGGAGCTGGTCTGACTCTTGTCCTGCTGAGACATTTAAAGGTGAGCATTCGCCATATCTGCACACACAGAAGTCAGTGCTGACTGCTGTGGGAGGACCAAGCTTTCTCTCTCCATATAGGAGCAATTTTTCTGCACGACAGCCTCTAACTTGCCTTTCACTTCTAGAAACAATTGTTCACCTGAGTCTCAGATGAAGACAGAAATGTCTCAGAGATACAGTCCAGGAACGCAATAATGTGTCTCCAGCACTCAGGCACCCGCTTCGTCTTTCTGAACGAGCATCAACACCTGACTCTGTCCTGAAGAGGAAGCCCAGACACACAGACCCCTGGGCCCACATCTGGGGTGAAAGTAAACGCCCAGGTCTGTTTCTAACTATGTTTCAGGAATGTTTCCCACCTAGTACATCACTCTTTGCTTTAAATCGAGGAGAGAGATCGCAACCAGAAAGTCAGCAACATCTGATCTTTTCTCCAGAAAGGTGAGAGGATATCAGAGAAGCAGCAGTGATGAGCCAACTGGCATGTCAACTCTGACGAGCGCTCAGTGATCTCCCAGGGGCATTGGGCCCATAGCTGTGGGGGTCCAGGATGGAGGCACTTTCAACTGGACCACCTGAGTTATCTGGGCACAGACCTCCTGAGGGGCCCAGAGAGGGGCTCAGGGACCACCAGGCTGGGGCAGATCAGCTCAGGGGTTGGTTTCCCTGGTCTCTCTGCAGTGAGGAGTGTGCTCGAAGGATCCAAACAAGGTTTCTCCCTGCAGATCTGGAGCCCATGGGCATGTCATATGTCAGCTGTTGCTGCCACCGAAGTGAGAACTCCAGGATAAAGTGAGTCACGGCATGACCTGGTGCTTCTGCAGCCGTTCCTGACAGCACGGAGTGTCTGACTGGGCAGATGTAGGGGCTCGTCCCCTCTGGGCAGGTGTTATAGCACCGAGTGATCATGGAACTCCTTTGCTCCTGAGCTCCCTAATACAGCACATGGTTCCCCAGCCTCTCCTTCACGGTGAAGCTTCCTAAGCAGCAGCTCTGAATCAAATGTTGACAAGAATGGTGTGATCAGAGGAATCCTTTGTCCCTCCATAAGGAATGCTGGAGCTTGTGGTACCATCTCCATGAGGGCACACCTGCAGACCTGGACCTTATGAAGGGAATGCAGGAGCACGTTCAGGAAGGTTCACACCCCAGCTGACAGCCACATGAGGAGCCTGCTCTCCTAGACCCCGTGCCCCAGTGCTCCAACCTAGCATGGCACAGCTGCCTGTGTAGTGTTTAAAGAACTCCCGGGCTCTGCAAGGACAGCCATGTCTCCATCATGCGGCCTCCTGCAGGTCACTCAGTCAGGCAGGGGAGCTGCAGAGTCCACTCCTTCCCACTGACCAGGCCAGGACCTCAGGTGTCCTGGTCAGGAGCATCCATATCCCATCTTGGGAACCTCCCCTTCCCTGGGAGAGGCTCCAGCTTGACTGGGGGACACCTTCAGAAAGTCCTGGAGGACCTGGAGAAGCAGCCATCAGCTGACCCCAAGGCCCTGTCTGTGGAATCAAGGGAGGCTGGAGCGGGGGACACTCGGCAGCACCTCCACCCATTGCCATCGTCTGCTTCTCCATGCCATCATTCTTGTCACTGGCACTACTGGGGGCTGGTAGGGTGAGGGATCAGTACGTGTCCCCCCCAAGCAAGCAGACAAATCAGAGGCCACCAGGGGCACCTGGGGGTGGGGAGCAGCCTATCCCAGGTGCAGGCAATAATGGGGCATATAAAGAGGGATACAACTAACTGAAAGCTGGTCTGTTTTTATTATCACCACGAGCTGTTGATTCTCAACCATATCAGTGGTGTCAAGCAGATCAATTCCACTCCTGCACCCCTGGGACCCCATCACGTAACACACAGAGGCTTCCTGTGTGCCAGGCTCTCTGCTAATCACTTGAAATACGTTAAGTCATGGGATCCCCACAGCTGCTCCATGATGTAGGCACTATAATTATTGCTTTTGTGCAGAGGAGGAAACTGAGGCACAGGGAGCTTAAGGAACTTTCCCAAGGTCTTAATTCTAATAAGTATCAGACCCTGGATTGATGCCCAGGCAGGCAGGGTCTGGATTCCTGCTCTTCTCCTCAGCACGGTGAGGATGCTGCCCTGACCTTGTCCGTGGGATTGTCCCCGAGTCCCATCACTCTCCCCCCTTGGAAACAGGGCCAGTGCTCCATTTCCCCTCTGGGGTCCGTCACCCTGGCCCTGGCATTGACGGAGGCCATGGTGTTCCTTCAGTGTCTTCCCTCCTCAAAGGAGAAAATCGTCACTCACCAGCATGTTTTACACATGGCTCCTGTGTCCTCATGAGCTTTACTTTCTCATTCTTCAGCAAAACTTAACTACCTTCTGTTTTCTTCTGGATCTACACTCATTCTGTTCCCTCCCACTTCCTAGTAATGCTGTTCCCTCCCACTTCCTCACCAAATCCCTTAGTCAGCCTGGCTAACCCCTAGTCATCTTTAAGACTTAATTGAGGCGTCATCTCCTCTGTGAAGCCTCTGCCCAGCTGGGTTAGAAGCCCTTCCACTATCACCAGGTGCTTCTCTCCATCATTTATTCATTCAGTAAACATTTATTGGGCACTTCCCATGCCAGGCACCGAGGACACAAAGGTGACTGTGGTGTGGTTCTTGTCCGTAAGCAGTTTCTAGTCACGTACCTTGCCACGTTCTAAGAGCATCTCACAGTAGACACATGAGCCCACCCTTGTGGCCACTGTCCATTTATACATAACTGGTTACTTGACCAAGGCCAAGCCAATCAGAGTCCTTCCCTGAGACTTTCCAAATTGGAACAGACACAGTGTATCTTTCTCCAGTGGCCGAGGCTCCATGACATGAGGCTCAGGGGCTGTGGACCCCCATGTTTTCTGCAACCCGGAGAAGCTGGTCCACCATGGGAGAGAATAAAGGCAGTGCAGGGAGTGAAGGGGACACGATGCTGCTCCTGAAGCTCACACCTATCTGCCTCCTGTGGTGTGTTGGCACACCTGAGTCAGATGGGGTCCAGGTGGGACCAGATGGCACACCCAGTGTGGCTAGCTGAAGAAAGCTTTGTCTAGTTTTCCTCAGAGCTGCAGGCAGGTGCAGGGGCCCCACAGGGACGCTGAAGCACCCCAGGGACTAGCAAGAGTGGGGAGTCTTATCCCCAGCCCATAGAGCTCCCAGCTTTCCCTTGGGAGCGTCATGACGCAGTGGCACCTCACTCCATGATCCCCCCCATCATGAAGCAGACTCGATCTCTAGACATGAGCCAGCCTCAGGCCCTGGACATCAGTCACCTATTTGGATAGTGGACAAACCTGCCCCTTTGAACACAGGCCCAGCCTGGCCATGCTGCTCCTAAAGCTGCAGAGCTTGGAGCCTGTGCTGCTGGAGAAACACACTGGGGAGCTGGAAAAGGAGTGACGCATCCAAGCAGTTTCAGGGCAAAGCTGGGAGAAATGCCAACAGGCCGTGGACGGGGCCCTGACTCGAGGGAAGTTTATAACTCTGTCACGAGGGGAGTGTTCATGGTTCTCCAGTTGAGCCTCAGCCCATCACGGTGTCTGGAGATCCCAGCCCTGTCCTCCCAGACTGGCCCCCTAGCAGAGCGGTTGTGTTTCCTGTGGGAAATTCTCTGAGCCTGGACAGTCTCACCATCCAGTGCAGGGTCAGCAATGCATCTGACCTGGCTCCCTCCCACCCTGCTCTCTGCGTTAGGAAGGTCACTTCTCCTGCAGAGGAAGAAACATAGTTTGTTTAGTCCCAGAGATTTCAGCAGGAACCTGCCTGGGATGCTCTCCCTCTTGTGCGTTAAGCAAGATAGTTTGAGCTCATCACAGACCCCAAAGCTGAGCTCCACTCAGAACTGACTCCAAGAGGTGCTGAGCACTGGGCGTCCCCCTGTGAGGACATGTGGCCAACCTGGCAAGGCTGCTAAAGCCCCAAATCGTGGGACGGCATCCCCACCAAGCTTTCCTCTGGACTCTGAGCTGGCCCAGGCAGAGGGCAGTGAGTAAAACATAGGGAGACATAGAGGCAGTGCCTGGATGGCCTTGGAATATATCATTCTGGGCCCCTCCAGGTGTAAGAGACAGAAGACCCAATTCTAGCTTAGAGAAGATAGGAGATTTATTGACTCATCTAACTGAACAGAATGAACAGAATCAGGAAAAGTTAGATCCAAGGCCTCAAATAACAACGTCAAAGTCCAGTTTTCTTGGTCCATCTTTGTGGCTTCATTTTCTGTATTAGTTTACATAATGGCAGCTCCTCCCTGAAGGTGGCTGCCGTATTAGTTTATTAAACAGTCCTTGTATTAGTTTATGTAACAGCCCTATATTAGTTTATATAACGGCAGCTCCTGTATTAGTTTCTGTAATGGCAGCCTCTGTCTTAGATTATATAACAACAGCTCTTCCCTGAAGGTGGCTGCTATGTTAGTTTATGTAATGGCAGCCCCTGTGTTACTCCACACAACGCAGCTCACGCCGCAGATGGCTGCCCCACCTCCACGCCATTCCCCCAGGTTCAGATCCAGAAGAAAAAGGGCTCATTCTGGGACCTCCCATACAACTCCTAGGACTCCAATTGGACCAACATGAGTCACGTGCACGCTCTGAACCAATCACGTGAGTCCAGGGGCTCAGGACCGCTGATTGGCCAGACAGCATCGTCTGAGTTGGGGGGATCCCATCAGGGACTATTAATAGAGAGGGCCGGGTGCTGGGCGTCCATGGTGCTGGACCCCTGACCCTCGCTCTTCTCATCTGGTCTCTTGGCTGTCTGACCCCCTGGGAAACCAGGAGACCACAAAGAAGCTGAGACCCCATCCTGCGGGGGGAAACAGTGTAGCTTCTTGTTCCGCAGGCTTCCTGGGCCCGGTGTAGGCACCATGGGAACAGGACCGCCCCAGGCCCTGGCCCCCCAGCTGAGACCCCACCCAGGGAGAAGCCTAGACCAAAGGGACTGAGTGGGGATCAGGGCTCAGCCCCAGTGGTGAGTGGGGGTCTGGGATAGCCCTGGTCCCCGAGTCCTGAGAATTCCCATGGAGGGGACATGCCTCCAGTCAGGGGCTCACGTTGTGGACTTTGTGTGAGCGATACATAACTGGTTTCCTGTTGACTGGTATACGCGTGGCAGTAGCTCATTCATCCCACCCCACAATCCACTCAGCAGGACGGCTCCATGCCGGGTCAGAGGTTACCACGTCCACTCCCGGTGAGACCGGGGCCGGAGTCACGTCCCTTAAGGGAGTGAGTGTCCCAGATCCCGTCACAGCAGAGTGTCTCAAGCAGCTCTGAGCAGGAGGTCACATGGAGCTTACATTTTTACAGAGAAAAGGCTTTCTCTGCAAAAATGAGTTTGTCAGTGGCCCCAAGGGTCTTAAAACGTCTGTGGACTCCACGTGTCTGAGCATGGCTTGTCCAACCAGGTTCCAAGTGTGGGCCCCTTTCTTCCCAGTTCCTGCCTGTTGTTCTTTGATGGAAACACAGTAAGCGCTGGATCACAGACAAGGTGCCCCCTGTGGACTGCAGACGATGACATCCCACTGCAGGAGGATGTGGAATGTGGGGATCCAGGAGGTGACGTGACACAGTGCGGATTCTGGAGATGACCGGATGTGCAGATTTCAGAGATGACGTCGGACCTGTGGATCTGACAGATGATATGGGACGTACACAATATGTGAATCCACATATTGAAAGGGTGTAGTATTTTCCAGATAAAACCAATATGGATTTATCAACCTCAAGATGTGTCCTAATTTATGAGACTTCAAAGAGAAAGAAATGCTCCTATAAGTTTTAAACAACAACAGCAAAAATAACAACAACAAGTATCAAGTAATTTTTAGAGGATAATTCAGACTCACTCAAGTTTTCCTAGCAAGATGGAACATTTGAAATGCAGCTATTGTGTTTGGAGCAAAGTGAGTGAAGGAGAGAAAGAGAGAGAGAGAGAGAGATGTAGAATGAATGCAAAGGAGGGCAGGGCCCAGATCATGTTGAAGTTTTAAGTTGCAATAAGAGATTTAGGTTTTAATTCTAAATGCAGTGAGAAGGGTTTGGGAGATGCTGTTGTAGTGGCCCAGGTGACAGATGGTAGTGATGGGCACTGGGGTGATAGCAAGGGAGACAGGAAGAAGTGGATGGATTCAGCACCTGTTTTGGAAGTAGAGTCAACAGGACTTGGTGACATACTGTGTGTGGGTGGCAGTAGGGTGAGCAGAGTAAGAGAAAGCATGAGAGTGAGGGGATTTTTGGATTGAGCAACTAGATTGTGGGGGTGCCATTTCACTGAGATGTAGAGCCTGGAGGAGGAACAATTTTGAAGGTAGAGAATTTGGTTTTAGACATGTTAAATTTGAGTTGTTGGGGATGATAGTAAAATAATTAACAGCTGATGTTCTCATAGGAACCTGCTGATAAGAAGGGGCTTTTCCGACTAGGACAGATATGATTCAGTATACACAAATGATATGTACCAGTGCCGGAGTTTCCTACTGGAAATCAGGGTGTTGAGTAGGCACTATGTGGTATGAGTGGGAAACTCAAGACAGAGATCAGGACTGAAACAAAACAAATGTAGGGGTCATTGGGATATAGGTGATGTTCTCTGCCTGAAACTAGATGATACTTATAGGGATGTAGAAAGGAAACTCAAGAGGTTCTAGGACCAAGCCCTTGGGGCACATTAACACTGAGAAACCAAGAAATGAATAGGGGTGAGCAAAGCAGACTGAGCCTGAGGGGTAAGAAGGTTAATTGTAAGTTATCATGGGAGCCAGGCAAATACAGCGTTCAGGAAGGAGAGGGTGGCCAGCTGAGCTGGACTGTGTTAAGAGCAGTAGGATGAAGACAGAAGGAAACCAATGGTTTGGCAACATGAAGGTCCCCAGTGACTGACAAGAGTAGTTGCAATAGTGGAGTGGGTTTTAGGCACTTGGCTGAAGAAGGTAAAGGGAATACAGCATGTAAGGATGTGGGGCAGTCACTGTAGACAATTTGATGAAGAAGCGATGAGAAGGGGGGTGGTAGCTGGAGATCAAAGAGAGGGTTATGGTTTTTTAAGATGGCAGATATTGAGGCAATTTGTACACTAGTAGGACAGATCCAGTGTGGAGGGAGAAGCTGATGGCGCAACAGAGGGAGGAGAGAGTTACCTGTGAAGGGCTTTTGAATAGGCAGGAGGAGGTGAGATCCAGCACACAAATGAAGGGTTGAAGTCTGACAGAGGAGGATACTTCAAATATTACAGCCAGAGAGAAGGCAGAGGGCATGGGCACAGAGGCAGGTGGGTTAAAGATTTTATAGTGAGAAGCTGAAGAAACTATTGTCTGTTTCTGTTTTCTCCGTGAAATATGAGGCCAGGTCACGAGCTGAGAATGGGAGAAGAGAAGGCACATGGCGGGGCTTGAAGAGAGAAGGGAAAGTGTGAAAACACTATTTTTGAGAGTGGAAATGAAATTTACCAGAGAAATGTAGTGGTGCAATGTGAGGTCTGAAGACTTGAATTTACAACAAGACTGGTCAGCACAGCGTGTGCTTTTCCTGCAGCCACACTCAGCTCGGGGGCAGGTGCAGGGGACATGGAGAGTTGGGCTTAAATTGGATTGGTTTTCCCAGTGAGTGCAGTTGAGGGAGAGGGGGCAAGGGAGTTAATGATGTTTGATGAGCACTGACTCTAAGACGACCTGGGAGCGTGAGGGCACAAGGGAGATGATGGACACTGAGAACATGGTAGACCTGGTGTTTCCACGGGGACGACGAGGACTGAGCGCACTACATCATGTGCAGTGAATGATCAGAAAGTGGAATAATTGCCAACAAGATGTCAGAGGTGGAGTGGTTATTCAAGATGCCGGATCACAGGGGTGGGGTGGGGGTAAATGTCATTGGAGGGGATGATGCCAAGGAATGAAGACCAAGAAATGGAAAGGACCATCTTTGTTTCAGTTGTAATATTCAAAACAGGTAAAAGTCACGTGCAGTGTTAGATGTCCAGATAGTGTTATTTGGGGGAGGAAGGAAAGACAGTGACTGGGAGGGGACATGGGTGGACTTCTGGGGCCTGCTGATGTTGTGTGTCTTGACCCAGTGCTGCTTGCACAGGTGGGTTCACCTTATGAAACGTCGTCAAGCTGTTAACTTAGGATTTGTGTACTTTCCTCTATGTTTTTAATGATTCAATACAGAATTAAAAATATAAACAACAAAAAGTGAAGGAACACCAAGACAAAGTTATATGAATTGTGGTGCAAATTGTTACAGTTGTTCCTTTTTTTTCCTTAATCTCTGTTTTTCATGTTTTTCTACACACATCCACACACAGATGCATGACTGTGAGACCTCCTGAATTTTCTTTCTAAATATTTATTGTTTCATTTCTTATAATTAAGCCCTTAATTAGTTTTTCATTAATAGAATCAACAGGGGATTACTTTTAGAGTTGAATAATTTTAACTTCAAAATATGTGGTGGTCTCTAATTGTTTTATTTGCAGGGTTATTAGAGAATTTACTTAAGGAATCAATTTATAATCCAGCCAGGCGGTGCCTCCAGTCATGGGGTACAGGTTTACGGTCATTCTCTTTCAGTCCTCTCTTTGTGTATCTGTCATTAATTACAAAACTTCATCTGGAGATAATGTCAGTGATGTAAAATGCAGGCCCCACTGGTCAGGTGAACGTGCCTTCCCTCCCCCTCCTCCAGATGGCCCCAGAATGGGCTCCTGAGCTCTTCCCTCCTGGTCTGAACTCCAGGAGGACAGCAGGTCCCTCTGTTCCTCTCCCTTGGGGCCTGGGGATTCAGGCTGGAGTGGCAACCACTGGCTTACTGGCCAGCAGGTACCAGTCCCTGCAGGATGCTGTGACGACTTACAGAAAATATCACCTCCTCTTGGCCTCCTCGGTGGCTGGAGATGGCCTCAGAGCTGGCCATGACAGATGTTCAGAGCACAGTCAGAGCCCCTTTCTCTGCAATGTGGCCTCTAAAAACTCTGCGGTCACCACTTCCCATGCTAACTGGAGGCATTTTATGCTCCAGAACAAGTGTGTTTGAAATGAACTGTCCCCCACAGATGTACAGAATGTGATTATCTTCCTCTCTCTCTTAACTCAATTGCACTAGTCTCTAAAAGTCCCATTTTTTTCCCTTAATTTGACCATCATGATTTTTACTTTTATCAGTTTCTCCAAGGTAACCCAGTCGCTTTCATTCGAAACAGTCATTTTGATGTAAATGTCCAATCAGAATTAGGGTATGCACTCAGATGCCAGCTCCAGGTCAGGCTGTTCTCTGTCTCAGGGCTGCTCTCTCATCTGCTTCTCTCTGTATAAAAGTGGCTGAGGACAAACACATAGAGACAGAGATTGGATTGTTGGTTACCAGAGGGGAAGAAGGGAGGAAGGGGGTTGAAAGGGATGATTAGGTGCATGTGTGTGGTGATGGATGGTAATTAGTCTTTGGGTGGTGAATATGATGTAATCTACACAGAAATTGAAATATAATGATATACATCCAAAATTTATATCACATTATAAACCAATGTTACTCCAAAAAAAAAGCAGCGTGGCTGGAGCTGACCTGGTGGCACAGTGGTCAAGTTTGCATGCTCCACTTTGGTGGCCCGGGGTTCGCAGGTTCAGGTCCCAGGCGCAGACCTACACCACACATCAAGCCATGCTGTGGCGGCGTCCCATATACAAAACAGAGGAAGATGGGCACTGATGTTAGCTCAGGGTCAATATTCCTCAGCAAAAAAAAAGAAAAAAAGTGGGTGAGGGAGCTGAGAGAGTGGGGTGAGGGGCTGCCAGAGAAGCATAGGACTCCCACTTAAGTTTGAATTCCAGATAGACAACAGTTTTTTTTTATTATAAATGTGTCCTAAAAATTTCATGGGACATTCTTATACTAAAAAATACATCTGTCATTCGTCTAAAATGCAAATTTAACTGTACATCTTTTATTTATTTTGCTGAATTGGGCAAATAAAATATTGCCCTAGCCTCCCTCATGATATTTCTCCCAAACCTTTTGGCTGTGTGAGGTCATCTTCAGCCCCTTGACTTTGGCAATCACCTCCAGGATGAACCCTGTCGCCCGCTCCACTAACAGAGTGAGCCCGCACTTCCCACCTGCTTGGACGGAAGGACATGCAAGTGGGAAGGCACCCAGGACAATGAGATTGGTTGATCTGTCAGAACGCGTGTCTCTCTTGCTCCAGCTTCTGTGGGGCCCCGGTGATGGGCATGCTTGTGATTGCGTCCACCTCCTTTGGGGGACCACATCCGTCTTGGGCTCAGCAATGTGTCTGGCTCATCGCAGCACGCCTGGGTGGTGGGTGTGGGGCTGGGGCACCTCTCCCAGGAGCTGTGCAGCAGGGGGGCCTGGGGTGAGCAGGTCACTTTGAGAGAAGTGGGTGGTGGAGGTCACAGAGAGCGGCAAACCCTTGTGTGGACGTCCCACTCCTGGGACACAACAGGTCTTCAGGAAGGCCACACGGCCTACTGCCCTTTAGGTTTCTCAGGATCCCAGCAGGGGAGGAGCTCTGAGCCAGGTGACAGGTGGGGGACGGGGAACAAGGTGCAGGGCTAAGTGGTCCCCGGAGAGCTGAAACAAGACAAGGGAGTGTCGCTGGAGAAGTGTCACTGTGGGGGCAGCACAGCTCACGACCCCAGGGCTTAGCCAAATCTACTAGAAGGGCCAGAAGATGGCCCTGGGCAGTTTCTCATGTCCATTGTCAAGGCCTTGCCCCTCGATGCCCCCTTGGACCTTTTTACTCTAGGCTGCCGCCTCCGACATGGGTTTCAGCAGTCGACTTGGAAACTCCACAGCTGAGGGTGGTTCACTGGGGGCCCGGTGAGTGGGGATGAGTGGGGCTGAAGGAACCTACCCAGGTCACACAGCTCCTTCGTTTGTTCCACATGTGGACTAAGTGTCTGGGAGGGGCTTGTCCAGTGTGATGGACTCCAACAGATATTTGCACACCCATGTTCACAGCTACATGATTCACAACAGCCAAAAGTGAAAGCAACCCAAATGTCCATTCATGGGTGTGTGGATAAACAAAAGTGGTCCATTCATACAATGGAATATTATTCAGCCTTAAAAAGGAAGGAAATTCTGACACATGCTTCATGAATGAAGTTTGAGTACATTAGGCTAAATAAAATAAGCGAGTCACAAAAAAACACATACTGTATGATTCCACTCGTATGAGGTCCCTAGAGGAGTCAGCTTATAGAGACAGAAAGTAGAATGGTGGGCACCATTCTACGGATGGAGATGGATGGTGGTGATGGTTGCACAACAGCATGAGTGCACTTAACACCCCTGGACTGTGCAATTAAAAACAGCTAAGATGGTAAATTTTATGTTATGTGTATCTTACAATTAAAAAACAATTTTAAAAAGAAAACAAAAACCAGTGTTGTCATTATGTCTATGGTAATATCTCCTTGTCTTATATATATAAGTGTGTACAGGGCTTTTAATTTTGTTTCTTCTATAATTTTATCTATTTTTCAAACATTCTACAATAAATCATTATACAGTCAGGTCCGCATAACGATGTTTTGGTTAACGATGGACCGCATATATGCTGGTGGTCCCATAAAGTTAGTACCGTAGAGCCTAGGTGTGTGGTAGGCTGTGCCATCTAGGTGTGTGTAAGTGCACTCTGTGATGTTCACACAACAATGAAATCGCCTAACGATGCATTTCTCAGAATGTGTTCCTGTCGTTAATCGACGCATGACTGTGATAAGGAAATAAAATATTGGCAAGATTTGTTGGCAATAAATGTTAGCAAACGTGTCTTTAAAAGTCGTGTGTTTAGATGTTTGTGAAAGTTGTACTGGTCATCTGGGGCAACAGCTGAAAGATCTCTTCCTGAATAAGCAGATGGAGGAGAAAAGCAAGGGGAGCATGAAGATTCTGTGGTGGTCTCAAGCGCCACGAACTCAGGCATTCCCTGAAAACAGGTGCTGGCAGCCAGTGGGGACATAGGAAGACAGAGCAGGCTGGCGGTGAAGGGCCACGGGACCTCTCTGAACCCCAGCCTTCCCCTGTCCCAGCCCCTGTGTCAAGGAAAGGCAATATTCTGCTGCGGATGCATCCTCCCTTGTCCTTTAAAGCAAAATCAAGCTGTAACATCACTTCTGTCCCCTTGAGACCGCTCAGGGGAGAAGGAGGTCCCCACACAAAGCCCTGGTGAGGGTCCCAGCTCCATCATCCTGACCAGGATGGCCCTGCTGATGGAGGGTGGGGCCATTCAGGCTGCTGCCGTCCTCATGGACACGGGGCCTCACCTCAGCCAGGCCCCGGGAGGCACAGCAGTTCCCTCTACTGACCAGACCCCGTGAGTGTCCTACTGCCTCAGGCTGCCCCAAGACGTGGGACGTGTAGGGTCATCGTGGTTCTCTTGGGTGCTGCTGACCCACCAGTCCTCTCAAAGTGTGGTTCTCAAAGGCAGTCATACTCTTAGATCTCCCCTAAGTGTAAATGGATCTCAAAACTGCTGTCCTCGATCTTCTCTCCACACGAGGTCTGCGGGCTTCAGCCAACTCAGGGGAAGTGCAGTGACGGGAGGCAAGTGGCATTTGTTAAGGAAGGGAATCTTACAATCCCTTTCCCAGTCCATGACCCACACACCCTGCTGCTTGGCATTCTGAAAACGCACATGTGGTCACACACATACACACGTGCATGCACAGCACATACACCCTACACATGTGCAGTCACACTCATGCTCACTTAATTCTCTCCAGTATGATTTAGGATCCAAACTGTAACAACTCAGAGACCAGAGGGGGCCACTCTTTCTGTTTATACCATGTCCACAGATGCCCACCAGGACTGTCCTGGGCAAACCCGGACATATGCCCTTCCACCAAGAGAGTCCCTCATGGTCTTCTTCCTGCCTTTTTCTCAAAACATCTTTTCATCTCTCTCCTCTCCCTTTGCGTTCCAGCCACACTGGGCTTCTCCAGCCTCAGGGCCTTTGCATGTGCTCCTCTTGTGACTGAGACAACCTCTCCTCTCCTGGCTCGTTCCTACTCACGCTTTAGGTCTCAGCATAAACGTCACTGCCTGGGAAACGCATTCACTGCTCCCTCCATCTCCATCCCTCATTTTATACCATCTTGAGGGACCTGTCTTATTTTCTTCCTAGCACATATCACAATTCGTAATTACGTTCATGTTTGTTTTGGTGGTTACTTGTTAAATGTAGGACTTCTTGTCTAGGTTGTAAGCTGCATGCAGGCAGGGAACAAATGATCCTCTTTATCCCCGTGTCCTCCACAATGCCCCCACTGGATATTCGCTGGATGTTTGAATGACTTTGTTCCAACACCTTTATGTTGTAGGTGGAAAAACGAAGGTGCAGAGAGAAGGGGATCAAGCCCCTCCAGTCTTATCAGAATCACATCCTGAGGATCAATAATTCTCTCTCCTTTGACCAAAGACTCCTATTAGAGTCCGAGTCTCCCTGCCTAAGCTCGGACCTCTCATGGGCCCCTTCCCTGGAGAGCACTAACCCCGCCATTGACTTGGTCAGAGCTGGGGCGGCAGCCCACGCATTGCCCTCTGCCCTCCACTCGTGGGTGTGGGGGGAGGAAATGTGGCCCCCTTCCACGGGACAGGCCGGGAGACGACAGACCTTCCCCGAGGAGGCCCGGGCCCTGGCGATGGGATTCTGTGCTCAGTCCCAATCCGGATTGCTGGGCGATGACGGGCATATTTCAGCCTCACTGAGAACCAACTTGAATGTCATCGCCGAGCCCTGATGCAGTGCTCCCCATCTTGTCAAGGATCCTAAACTCCAGGACATCCCATCAAGTAAGCCCAGAGTAGCAAGAGGGGTTAATGAGCCTGTGAATTAGAGTTTGTCTTGGGAGAAAATAGAAATGCAAAATAATGGCAGAGTTGAAAAAGACCATTAGAGGGAAGATGAAGGGAAGAAAATAAAATCAGCTTTGCCTCCCTGGCTAAATTCCCTGGAACATGGCTGAGCTCCTGTCCCTGAGGACGCCCAAATGTGGCCCCGGGGGGTCCAGGCTGGATTCTTGGTTGGCAGCAGCAGCAATGACACACTTTGGACAAGAAGTCATTTCACTTCCCATGAACCACATTGAATCCGTCAGTTTAAAAGAGTGAACGGTCCTTCTCACTATTTGCTATGTTTTAGCTAATTCTTTCCTTTTTTTGGTAGCTATACTAGTTCAGGGTCATTTCAGTAGCAAGTGACAGAATTCTAACTCAAACTGGCTTGAGTGAAAAATAAAGCCTATGGATATAAATGAATTTGCTGTAGACCACAGGAACAGCTGGCTTTCCTATCCTCTCTCTCATCTCTCGTCTCTGCTTTCCTCCTCTGATCATTGATCTCCTGCAGGCGGCAGGAGCAGGGGGAAGGAGATGTTGAATGCAGCCTTGCCTGTAACAACACGGCCCGCCCACCCCTGCCTGCTGGTCGCGCCTGCAGAGGTGGAGGCTGACTCAGGTCTCTGAGAAGCCTGGGGCGATTGCATGCGGGCAGAGCTGCGTCTGTGTATAAAGTCGTCACAAGGTCTGATCACGCGGGAGGGGAACAGAGCGTCCATGGTGCGTGGAGACAATCTGTGTAGAAGCAGGAACTGGATCTGACCTCCCAGTCCTGGGCCCTGACATGGGCTTGCTGAAACCCCCTCAAATGTACGAATTTTCCTTGATTTACAAAGAAGTGTGCTGGGACAGGTCAAGAGACTCCAGCTGCTGGAAATGGGTTATTAGAAGGGATTTTTGAAAACACGATAGCCTCAGGGAGGGCTCTCATTCGCTTGTAAAAGATTTGATTATAAGTGCTGGGGAGCAATTCTGCCCATCCCTCCCCAGGACACCCCAAGACCCCTTCTTCCCTCCGTGGTCCCGACTGAGCATCCCAGACTCAGTGGTTGTGAATGACTGGGGTGACTCCCTCCCAGGGCTCCAGTGACTTCTCATCCACTTAGGATAACACCCACACTGTGCCATGGCCTGGCCTGGCCTGCCGCTCTGATCTGGGGCCCACCACCCCCCTGGTTATTCTGCTTCAGCTCTCTGACCTCCCTGCTGCTCCTTGCACAAGTCACGCTCACTCCTGCCTCAGGGCCGTTGAACTTGCTGTTCCACCTGCCTGAAAACTGTTCCCACAAACCTTATCCTTCCAGTCTCAGCTGCAGTGTCACCTCCTCAGAGAGGCCCTCCCTGACCTCCTATTTAATGTGGCCTCCTCTCACCAAGTCGCACTCACATCACGCTCTCTGATTTTCTTCATTGTACTTGTCACTGTCTGAAATTATTTTGCCTATTTGTTTAGAGTGTAGTTTCTGAGTCCACTGATTCTGGAACCAGATGCCTTCTCTGAATCTGAGCATCACCACTTCCTGTGTGACCTTGGGAAAGTGACTTGGCCTTGCTGTGCCTAGGTTTTTCATTTATCAATTGGGGATAATGAGAGCACCTACCTCAGGTGTTATGGCATCAACTGGATGATTTAATACATGTGAGGTGTTTAGAATAGTGTCTGGTTTGTAATAAGTGTGTAATAAGCATTTATTCATATAATTACTCCAACTGTTGCCTCCCCTAGCTACTCCCATTACAACCACCATCATCATCACCACCACCCCTATCACCACCGCCATCATCATCATCACCATCATCATCACCACCATCATCATCATCACCATCATCATTCCCTCATAAGAATATAAGCTCAGCAAAAGCAAAGATCTGAACTGTTTGTTCACTCTGCTCAGTGTCTACAACAGTGCCTGGCACGTAGTAGGCATGTACGTATGTACTGAATGCATGTGGAATTATTAAATGAGTACATGTGCAAATAGTTACAATGGAATTCTGCTGCAATGCTAACATTACGTGGAACAGACCGCTGATTGCTGGAGCCTGATTGTTACAGGATCAAAAATAGAAACCGCTGTTTCACTCACTCTGGATGCTCTTCTAGCCTCGTCTGTGCTCCCGGCACCTCTGAGTCATTGATTAAGTGCCCAGGCCCATTAAGTGATGGATTTTGCATCAATACTATCCTGCCCTGGGTGCAGGCCTGGGCAGGAAAGCTCTCTAAATAAAGACATCTAATGATGAGTGTGTGACCCTGGGTGAAGCGAGGCGGGGGAGGGAGCTTCTGTTTCATTAGCAGAGGCCAGAAGAGGCCAGGCGGGAGGGGATGTGGGGGCTGGAGCAGGCACTGTGCTCTGAGTCAGAGAAGCCTGGCTCAGAAAGCCAGCCGCGGGGTCTGCTGGGCAGAGGGTGTTAGAGCAGATTGGGGTGAGTCGCCTGAGGCCGCACAGAACCACAGAGGAGGACAGGAAATCAGTACTTGACTTTCCAACCTGTCTGCCTGGAGGCTGCGGGGAGATGGGGCTTGGGAATAGCCATTCGACAGTGCCTGGCGGAGAGAGGGAAAAGGATTATTTTGTTCATAAAATTCAACACATTGGACTGCAATAGGAATTCAGCTTATGTAATATTAGTAATATTCCACTAATCCAGAAAAAGAAAATAAGAGAAATATCTCTTTCATGCTCGCAACCAAAGTTTGTCATTTATAACATCCTCTTTCTTTCCAGACATTTATTAGTTAATTGTGAACACTCTTGCACGTCTTATGTACCAACAACTGAGGTAGAGCTTTCCTCAGGCTTCTCGTCTGTGTATTGTGGAAATTGAACGCACTCGCCCGGATTTCATACATCCCGGGGGGGGCCGTCTCCTCTGGCACCAAGCTGCCCTCACTACACTCGAGTCTTCAACCCATGTGCCCTGTTTCTGTTCTGCCCAGGAAAGGCCAGAGTTTGAACTCAGCCTTAGTCCTTATTTTCCATGAAAGAAGGAAAGGAAGAAAGGAAGGGAGGAATGGAGGGAGGGAGGAAAAAACATGTTTGCCCAAGACCGCCCCGCGTGTACCTGGAGCTCCAGGACTCCAGCCCGACCCTTCCCTCCCCACCCACTGTTCCTTCTCATCGCCTTGCCACCCGTCAACTTTGCTGTTATCAGAAATGATTCCACTTAAACTTTAATAAGGTAACCCATATGACTTTTATTTTTTCTATCCCATAGCTCTTTCTCCATTCCCTCAACAGTGACTTTACAACTCAGGGGAAAGTTGATACTGTGGAATAATTGAGTCACATATTTTGCTTTTGACTTGGAAAGTATGGATTTGGAGGACTATTTGATTAGTTTCAGGCAGTTTTTGCCATCTCCCAATTAGGTAACATTGGCCAATCTGGATGGTGGTAAGACGAGGTTTGGACAGGAAGCAGGAGAGAAGGGCCTCGTACACTGACCCTGAGCCGGATAAAGAAGGTGGGAGGGTCTGAGAGTATAGGGGGTCCTGGTTCTCCTCCCAGGTGGAGCTGAGGAGGTGGGGAATCTCCTGTGTCCCCCGTGCCTGCAGAGGGCGGCTGTGTCAATGAAGAAGGCTGTGCAGAATCCCCCACATTCCCAGAGTGTCAGTGAAGATTGTTTTCTATGACCCCGAAGGGGTCCTAGGCTGGAGGAGATAGATAGAGACCTATGTGCACATCACAATCAAGATGGTAAGTCAGAAGCAGTGACCTGCATAGACTAGTGACCAAAGAACACAGAACAGGGTGACCAACCGTCATGGATCCACCGACTCAGCATCAGGCCCCACACCCCACATCCGCCCTCAATGTGTTGGCCCCACACAAGCTCCCTCCCCTCCACAACTTGAGGATGGAGTTAAGGAGGGAGCCTCTCACCGACCAGGTGAGCTGGTCATTCTCTGTTCACTGGCCTCTCAACCTTGCTCTCTGATCCAGGAGTCTGACCCATGGGCCGCATCCTAATGATGCCACTAGCAGCCACCTTCATTGAATTTGGCCAACAGGCAGCCCCAGTGGGACACTAGGGGGCAGGAGGACGAGGAGGTTGAGCGACTTCTTCCCCACCCCTTCCTGCTGTGTCTGTGGTCCTGGCAGCCTTGCATCCCTCCAGGACCACTGCCCTCCCTGGGCCCCATGGCCCTCTCTCCTCCCTGTCCCCCAGGCCTCAGGGGAGGGATGGCCTCCTGCTCTTGTTAGTCCCTGTTGTGTCCACATTCGTGGTGGGTTCCCTGTCCCCTGCCCACAGCTCTGATGACACCTCTTTATCAAACCATCCCTGTGAACCACCTGAGCTGGATTCCCTCCCCTCAGGACCCTGACTGGTACGCTAAAGAAAGTCTGAACCACCTGAGATTCACTGATTGACTGAGATGAGGTTTCTCATGCCCTGGAGGAGTGGAGACTCAGGCAGGACCTACAGGGACTCACAGACACATAGAGTTCCTTGTGTGCACACCTGAGTATATAGCCTGGGGATACACCTGCCCCAGTTCCCAATGTCTCCTTTCTGCCCAAAGACACCCCCCTGCTCCCCCAGGAGTGGGTTCAGAGTCGCCTGAATTCCCAGAGATAAAGCTGTGACCGACAGGCACTCACAGTAAGAATGCCACAGCTCACGGGGAAACGAGCTGCCGTGAAGGAGAGTCTGCAGAGACGGGCAGACCCGAGTCCCCTGAGTCCTGCCTGGCTGTCTGCCTTTGCTGGGACATTCCCAAAAGTTAGAGGACACAAGCACCCATTAACACCATGGAAAGTATTAAACATGGGGACTCCCAGAGTCTTCTGAGTCGAGTATTCAGAGCAAAGATTTAGAGAACAAAAATCTGCTCTTAAAGCCTCCTGTCCTCCCGCCAAGCTGTTTCTAATAGAGAAGGTCTGCTATCAGACCACACCTGGAGAAACAAGTCCTTGCTTCGTGCCAGGGCCCCTGACCTGGACAAATTCTTGTTCTGTCCCTCCTGGGACAGAGGGGGAATGTCTGCAGGGCTGGCACCACGAGTGCTCCCCAGCAAGAGCCATTTATCACCCGGATCGTTTATCACTCGGGTCGTTAGGAGGAGGTGGTGTCCTTGGGCAATATTTATACGGTAAACATCTGGGAATTTATAAGTGGCAAGGACAGCTATCTTCACAGTGATTTCCCTGACGCTGTCATATTAGCCTAGAGCGTTAAATAGCCTTGTCACAGTCACAGCTCTTGTTAGGATGGACAGTGTTTTTACTGCAAGAAGCCTTCAGAGTCAAAGCAGAACCTGGTGAAGGAGCCTGTGTGTCCCCTCTGTTATAAATTACTTGGCCTGACAGTGAATCCAAGTATTGAGCTATTAATATAGAAATGGTGGCCCGTTTAAGTGCGGTTCCTATAAATTCGGAGTTGGGAAAAAAGGTCACAAAGGAAACTCTCTGTATAAAGATGAAAGGAGACCTAGAACAGAGACCCAAACGGCCAGGAGGTGGAGAATGAAGAGGAGGAGGGAGAGAATCCGTCTTCAGTGATGGTGAAAGACCCTGTAGGGGGGCAGAGCTGAGCAGAGAACGCCAATTCCCTGGACCTCGTGGCGCAGCTTTTCCCAGGTTGGACTCTGGTTCTCACTACGGGGTTTGCTGACATCAAGAGGCTGTTCAGAGCAGAAAGTGAAACCAGACATCCGTCCCAGAGCTAGCACACAGAACACTCTGTTGCTCCATTCCAGCCCCGAATAAAGCGGCCTCCAGCGTCCCAGCCCCGCTTGGCCCTCTCCAGGGTACTGAACACGTCCAGCTGGGAGAAACACCTGATTTTCTTAAGCTCAGTTATTAACCTCCTATTGTATGTAAGGCACCACGTGGGGCAAGCACAGTGAGTGAGACGGAGCTGCCTCTGTTCTCAGGAGGTGGAAATGGAAGAAGTCCATCCAAATCCAGAGTAACCTTGTGTGAATTCTATAAAGGGACCACAGGAGGAGAGAGTACCTGAACCACACCCTGGAAGACGCGGCATCAGTCAGCATCCAGTCAGGAAGTAGACGGCATCCCTGAAGTGAGGGAGCCGGGCACTGGTCAGTAGAATAACTATCCACAAAGGTGCGGACGGTGTGGGGGGAGCACAGGACACAGAGCTAATGTTAGGACGCCTGGGCCAGAGGGGCTGAGGGCTGAGCATGTTCACTAGGACCAGGGTGAGGGAGAGGGAGGAGAGAGACAGAGAGAGAGACAGAGAGAGGGAGAGAGAGAGACAGAGAGAGAGAGAGGGAGAGAGAGAGACAGAGAGAGAGGGAGAGACAGAGAGAGAGACAGAGAGAGACAGAGTGAGGGAGAGAGAGAGAGACAGAGAGGGAGAGAGAGAGACAGAGAGGGAGAGAGACAGAGTGAGGGAGGGAGAGAGAGAGGGAATTCAGTTTGTACCAGTCACGTGACCCCACAGGGAGCTGGGGAGACACACGCTCAAACGTCACTGTCCTCCCTCCCCGTCTCTCACCAGGGCTCCCCACGGGTTAAACCTGACCAGAAACCAAAATGCAGAGGACTTTGACTGTTGGAGCATAAATAGGTGAGCGGATCCATGGAAAGGAGGAGCAAACAGAACTCTGCACGGAGGGATAAGATCTCAGCAGACAGAGAGGAGGGAAAGCACCTCCCATGTGAAGCACATCAGGGAGAGAAAGGCACGTGCAGGGAGAGCCAGGGCTGTCAGAGAGTAGAGTCCTGAGGACAGGCCACAAGGACCTGGGGCACCAAGAAAATCCCTCAGGACAGGTCACCCGCATCCTCATGCTGCACCTGAGCCAGCCGCAGAAGGGTCCACACTGACCAGAGGAGACTCCCCAGTTCCCATTGTGTCTCTCTGATCCCTCTTGAATGTCTACACTGACCTGGATGTTTCCCTAGTTCCCTGAGGTGTCTATACTGACCAGGGGTACCTCCCAAGTTCCCCTGGTGTGTCAACACCGACCTGAGATGTCCACCTACCTCCAAGGTGTGTCTACACTGCTGACCTGGGATGTCTTCCTGTACCCCAAGTATGTTTACAATAACCAGGATATCTTTATAGATCCACAGGGGAGCCGACACTGACCTGGATGTCTGCCCGTTCCACAGATGTGTCTACACTGCTGCCCCGGGATGTCTTCTTACTTCGCCTGGCGTGTACGCACTGACTGGGGCTTTCTCCCTTGTTCCCCGGCTGAGTCTACACTGACTGGGCTCCCAGCACTGACCTGTGTCAACCAAGGAAAAATCACTACAATTTGAACAGCAGATATTTGTTTAGGCAATTAGCATTAGAATTCAGGCAACACAGACTCAGGTAGAAACCCAAACAGTGTCCCGCTAGGGAGTAAAAGTCAGAGGATTTTAAAGGCAAAGAAGGGAGGTTGTATTACAAAGAATTTTATTTGGAGTTGAGGGCAGAGAGCTGGTCTGGGCTAAACATTGATTGATTATTGATTCCGTCTTCAGAGAGCCCACAGCCCTCAGTCTTTGCCACCAGGATGTCCGTTCTCCTGCTGACTCCTCAAACAATTGCTTGTAAACAACTGCTGTTTTGGCCCAGTCCAAAGGTTTGGCCCCATCCAAGGTTCAAGACAGCAGGCGGTCTCTCTGGAAAGGCAGCTCCGACTCCACTTTAAAATGGCTCCACTATAGGCAATTTTGACACCTGGGATTATCTTTATTTACTAGCTTCTATCTTTATTAACTTGATTATTTCCCTATTTCCCCTGGTGTGTCTACTCTGGCCTAGAATGTCTCCCTAGTGTCTACACTGCCTGATATTATTCTGTTAGTCCCCTGGTGTGTCTACACTGAACTAGGATTTTCCCTAATTCCCCATGTGTGTCTACACTGACCTGGGACGTGTCCTTACTTGCTCCGCTGTATTTATGCTGACCTAGGATATATCCCTCATTTCCCTGGTGGGGGTGCTCTTCCTGGGATGTCTCCTTAGGACCTCTGCTGTGTCTACACTGACCCTAGTTGTCTCCCTCCTTCCCGCATTTTTACTGACCTAGGATGGCTCCCTACTTCCCCATGTGTGTCCACACGGACCTGGTGGTCTCCCCAGTCACCGTGTTGTGTCTACACTGAGCCTGTGGTCTCCCCAGGCACCCTTGGCCTGCACTGGCCACGTGAGCGCAGTCAAGTTTCATTACAGACACAGCCTGGAGCAGGTGCTCAGAGTCCTCCCCGCCCCCAACTTCCTGCACTCAGGCAGGAGCACCTGCTCCAGGTCCTGAGGCATCAAGTCAGGACTCCTTCCTGCCTGCGAGTCTGTTTTAGACAAAACCTCTTACTTCAGCAGCATAACCAGCTGCCCCTGCTCCCGCATCGAGCCCTCCAGACGACGTTGACTCTTCTGCTCTCAACTCAGCCTGTTGATGGAGCGCAAGGCTGCCTGGGCCGGGAGCACTGAGAGTGGAGGCGCTGAGCTGTGGGAGGGGACAGAGCTCTTCTTCTAGAACCTGAAGGACATCCCCTTCCCCCGTGAAGGAACCTCAGTGCCCACGGCCAGGTGAACCCCAGACACCAACCCAAATTGAAGAGGAGTGAGTCAGAGCCAACGGTCACAGTGAAAGGCCTGCTCATGTCCCAGACACCCTCCCTGCATCTCAGACCACAGCCAGGATGGGTTCAGGACCTCCCACAGTAACGGCCTCTGAAGACCCCCAGGTGAGGTCTCCCAGGCGGGGCCCCCCCAGGTGAGGAGCCCCAGGTGAGACCCCCCCCATGAGCTGTAATCGAGGGTCTGAACCCAAGGACGTGGTGGGTGGGGCAGGCCTGGGCCGGGGTCCAGCGGGCAGGGAGGCTACAGTGTCAACTGCTCTCCCCTCAGACTGTCTCTGCCTGTGGACGGGGCTGCCCAGGCTCCAGAGAGTGGAGTCTGGACCTGCTCCTGCACCAACCGTCAGAAGGACGCCTGGGTCCCCACCGTGCCCTGTCCTGTGTCCCCTGGTGAACTCGGGGCTGGCTGTGGGGCAGGAAGCACGTTCCATCCATGTCTGCATCTGCTCGGGCCACCAGGTGAGTGGCTCTGCAGTTAATTGCACCCTGAGTGTGTCTCAGTCTCCAGGGGCCGTCCACACCTGCTGTGTCACCTGCAGCTCAGCCCGGGAGGAGGGACAAGTGTGTTTGCTCTGCTCTGGGGCTGTGACTGCAAGTCTGAGCTGCAGAAGGAGGAGTGTGAGCCTCAGGAAGGAACAACTGAACCCCTGTGGGAGAGGCTCAGAGGTTTCCAGAATGCAAAGCAGGCCCCCACCTCAGAGCAGAGCCTGAGGTTGGAACCACAGGGTGATGGGCTTCCTGACCCCAAGCCCTGTGGGGGCTCCAGTGAAGGAGCAGCAGGGCCCAGACTCAGGGGTGATTCAGTCCTTAATTGCAGGATGAATGCTGATGCAGAGCTGGAGGCTGTGAGCCTGGAACAGCTAATACAGCATCTGAAAGAACCTTCCTGCACCTCTAACGGCTCCCTTCTGAGCTGTCAAAATGGGGCCCTGACCCCTGATCTGAGTGGGCTGTGGGGCGTCTGCTCCGCACTGAGGCTGCAGTAGGGGGGAGGGGGGAGGTCTGGGGGAGAGGCCGCAGCTGGAGCAGGAGGCCTGGACACCCACCTGCTCTGGGCCAGAGGGGCTGCGGGAGCTGGGCAGCTGGGCGAGGGGCAGGGGCTCAGCTGGAGGAGAGGAGACCCAGGCCGAGGAAGGGCAGGAGGCCGGGGTGGGGGCGGCCCAGGTTGTCTGCAGAGCTGGGCTGAGGGCGAGAGCTGAGGGGCTGAGCTGGGCCAGCAGGGAAGGGGCTTCTCACAGTCCCAGGAAGGGGCTGCTTCACGGGGATGAGCTCCCCGCCACTGGGGGGGTTCAAGCAGAGGTGGGGTGACTGAGGTGCACTCAGGGGGCTCCCTCCTCGGGAGAGGTTGGAGCTGACCGGGGTTCCCCTCAGGTCCTCTGATGGTCGGTGTTTACGGTGGCATCTGGGAAGACGGAACACGCAGGCTCTGGCTGTCCCTGCAGAGTCTGACTCAGGGTCTGGGTGGGGCCTGAGGACCCTCCTGCCTCTGCAGCTGCTCCCAGGCCGGAGGGTCGTGGTTCGTGGGGTCTGAGGGCCCCAGGCCTGGCCTTGCATCTTCTCCGTGCAGGCGCAGCTCCAGGAGGGCTGGGGTCTCACCCTGGATTCTCCACTGGACCCCAGTGCCTGGCACAGCTCCCAGCTCCAGGGGGTCCTCATGGGGTGTGTGTTGACACAGTGAAGGAACAGGGAGGTCAGCGCCCCTTCCCCTCTCCCAGCCCTGGGCTGTGAGACCAGGAGTCCTAACCCGGGGCCTTGACAGTCCAGCCTGTGGAGATGAGCCCTGGACGGCGACAACCCAGCACAGGAAGCCCCTGGGAGGAGGCAGTATTTGGAGAAGTCTGGCCCCCAGCCCATGCTGTCGTCCCTCAGGAGGGGTCTTCCCACTGTGACAACTAAAGACACACTGTGAGTCACCCCGTCCCTGGACAGTTGGCAGATGGTCGGTGTTTTGAGAAACTCACATTAGGAGCAGCTGTCAGCGTGGTGCTGTGTTTGGTGACTGACTGTCGGGCACAAGGTTCATTTCTGATTCAAGACTCAGGTTGACCCTGAGCCCCCAGTCCCCATGTGCACACATGGGGGGCAGGGGGGAGGAGGAAGCCGGGAGCCCTGTCCACAGAGCAGCACCCCCTGGCATCAGTCCTCCGTCAGGACGGGGTGTGGGGATGGAATTCGGGGGGCCAGGCGCTCAGGTTGGAGCAGGGCCCCCACCCAGGAAGCTGACACTGCTCCCCGTGTGGGCCAGCAGGAAAGATGCAGAGATGGTGGACATGGTCCAGGCCTCAGGAGGGGGCCCAGCACGGCCCTGCCGCCCCCGCCCAGAGCAGGACCAGCTCCCTCTGGTCAGTCCCTCCACTCAGGGGGCACTGTGCTGGATCCCCGGATCCCACAGGAAGTGATCCCAGACCCGCTCTCTGCTGGTCCTGGTGACGTCAGCAGGCGCAGAGGAGGGACGAACCCTGGGCTCAGTCGACCAGGCCAGGTTTTCTCCTCTTGTAGTTCTCCCATCAGGGTGGGAGCAGCGAGCCTGGGGGACGGGGTCCTTCTGAGTGAGATTCCCAGAACCCCTCGGGGCCTGACTGAGCCCCAGGCAGGCGGTGACCCTGACCCCTCAGGTGCCCTTGAGCTTTGTGCCCCAGGAGCTGACTCTCCCAGGGGGTGACAGCCACTCCACCTGCCTGCTGCCCAGGGGCCCTGAGAGCCCCTGCCTGGGGTGGGGGTGGGGGGGCGGGGGCACTGCACTTGCAGTTTGCAGACAAGATCCCAGGGGGGCTGCTCTGACCCCATTAGGAACCCAGGACTCAGCCCCAAACACCCCCACTGGCACTTCAGTAAATTCCCCTGTGCTCCAAGAGCATGAACCCACAGAGACCCCTGGCCGGGCCCCCTGAGTCCCCATGGACCCACCAGCCGGGAAAAAAGCTGTTGTGATTCAGGTCAGAACTTTGCTGAATCATTCCAAAGTTGCTTAAAAATATGATTTGCCTAGAGTTTACTGAACTTTCAGCAAAACAGTAAATTCACATGTTTTGCATAAAAATTTAATATTAAAAAAAGGAGTGCAAGAATGGTTAAACTTAATATTTCCTAACAACTGAGTAAAGTTAATGTAAATAATCCAGTAGGAAGCGTGGAAATCAAGGTGAAGATATTTCTGCTTAAGGACAACACATTTAAAGACCTGTGGATTATTTATTCCTTCAATTTCCCCTCAAATGCAACCATAAATCCGTATTATTAGATTTTTAATGAACATTAATTTCTTTTTTTTGCAAGGAAAGATTCTCCCTGAGCTAACATCTGTTGCCAATCTTCCTCTTTTTTTTTCCTCCCCAAGGCCCCAGTACATAGCTGTGTATAGTTGTAAGTCCTTCTAGCTCTTCTACATGAGCCACCACCACAGCACGCAACTGACAGACGGGTGGTGTGGTTCCACGACTGGGAAGTAAACCCCGGGCGCCTGAAGTGGAGCACACCGAACTTTAACCACTAGGCCATCAGGGCTGGCTCGAATGTTATTTTCTTAAAGGAAATATACAGAAGTTCTGATTTTCTTTTTTTCTCCAGGTTTATTGAGATACAAGTGACATAGAACATTGTGTAAGTTTAAGATGTACAAAGTGATGATTTGATGCAAGTATGTATGTGAAATGATCACCAAAAGTGGGGGGTTAAGACCTCCATCACCTCACATAATTACCTTTTGTGTGTGTGTGTGAGAGGAAGACCAGCCCTGAGCCAACATCCGATGCCAATCCTCCTCTTTTTTGCTGAGAAAGACTGGCCCTGGGCTAACATCCGTGCCCATCTTCCTCCACTTTATGTGGGATGCCACCACAGCATGGCTTAACAAGCGGTGCGTCAGTGCGCCCCCCGGATCCGACCCCATGGACCCCGGGCCACCACAGCAGAGAGCACGTACTTAACCACTTGTGCCGCCAGGCCGGCCCCCATAATTACTTTTTTGAAGTGAGAATATTTAAGATCTACTCTCTTAGCAACTTTCAAGTGTATAATACAGTGTTGTTAACTATAGTCACCATGCTGTACAGTAGATCCCCAGAACTTGTATACCTTACAACTGGAAGTTTGTTCCCTTTGACTAGCATCTCCCTATTTCCCGCCCCCATCTCCTGACAACCAGCACTCCTCTCTGTTTCTGAGCTCAGCTTCTTCATATTCCACATATGTCAGATCACACAGTGTTTGTCTTTCTCTATCTGACTTATCTCACTCAGCATAATGCCCTCAAAGTTCATCCATGTTGTCAAAAATGGCAAGATTTCCTTCTTTCTCACAGCTAAATAACATTCCATTGTGTATGTGTATATAATTAATATATATTCACAGCTTCTTTATCCATTCTTCTATAGATGGACATTTAGATTGTTTCCATATCTTGGCTATTGTGAATGATGCCGCAATGAAAATGGGGGTGTAGATGTCTCTTCAGGATCCAGATTTCATTTCCTTTGGATATATACCCAGAAGTCAGATTGCTGGATCATATGGTAGCTCTATTTTTAACTTTTAGAGGCAACTCCATACTGTTTTCCATAGTGGTTGCACCAATTTACATTTCCACCTACAGTGTACAAGTGTTGTCTTTTCTCCACATCCTCCCTGACACTTACCTCTTGTCTTTTTTATAATAGCCTTTCTAACAGGTGTAGGTTATATCTCATTGTGGTTTTGAATGGCATTTCCTTGATAATTAGTGAAGGTGAGCATCTTTTCAGGTACATGTTGGCCATTTGTATGTCTTCTTCAGAAAAATATCTACTCAGTCCTCTGCCCATTTTTTAATCAGATTACTTGGCTTTTAGCTATTGAGTTGTATGAGTTCTTTATGTATTTTGGATATTAACCCCTTACTAGATAGATGGTTTGCAAGTATTTTATCCCCTTCTGTAGGTTGCCTTTTCATTTTGTTGATGGTTTCTTTTACTGTGCAGAGGCCTTTTAGTCTGATGTAGTCCCATGTTTTCTGGGGTTTTTTACGTTTGATGTAGTACGTATATGCATGGGTTAATCTCTGGGCTCTCAATTCTGTTTCCTTAGTCTAGGTGTCAGTTTTTATGCTAGTACCACACTGTATGATGACTGTAGCTTTAATGAGGTTTGATATCAAGAAGTATGATGCTGCCAGCTTTGTTCTTTTTTCCTCAGGATTGCTTTAGCTATTCAGGGTCTTTTGTGGTTCCATACGAATTTTATGATTGTTTTTTCTGTTTCTGTGAAAAATGCCTTTGGAATTTTGATATGGATTGCATTGAATCTATAGATAATTCTGGGTAGTATGGATATTTTAACATTATTAATTTTTCCATTCTGTGAATGCAGGGTATCTTTCTGTTTGGTTTTGTCTTTTCAGTTTCTTTCATCAAAGTCTTGTAGTTTTCAGTGTACAGATCTTTCATTTCCTTGGTTAAATTTATTCTTAAGTATTTTATTGTTTTTAATGCTATTGTGAATTTTTTAAATTGCTTTTCCAGATGTTTCATTGTTTGTGTAGAGAAAGGCAACTGATTACTGTATGTTGATTTTGTCTCCTGCAATTTAACTGAATTTGTTGATTAGTTCTAACAGTTTTGAGGTTGATTCTTTAGAATTTTCTATATAAAAGACCATATCATCTGCAAACAGATGATTTTACTTCTTCCTTTATGAATTGGATGCCGTTTCTTTCTTTCTCCTGCCTAATGGCTCTGGCTAAGACTTCCACTACTGTGTTGAATAGGAGTGGTGAGACTGGGCACCCTTGTGTTGTTCCTGATCTTAGAGGAAGAGCTCTCAACCTTTCACTGAGTATTATGTTAGCTGTGGGCTTGTTGTATATATCCTGTATTGTGTTGAGGTATGTTCCTTCTAGATACAATTTGTTGAGATTTTTAGTCATGAAAGGATGGTGTATTTTTTCAAGTGCTTTTTTGAACCTAGTGAAATGATGATTTTTATCTTTCATTCTATTAGTGTAGTGTGTCACATTTACGGATTTGCATAGATGGAACCATCTTTGCATCCCAGGGATAAATTCCACTTGATCGTAGTGTATGGTCCTTTTAAAGTAATGTTGAATTCGGTTTGCTAATATGTTTTTGAGAATTTTTGCTTCTATATTCATCAGGAATATTGGTCTGTAGTTTTATTTTCTTGTAGTGTTCTTGTCTGGCTTTGGTATCAGGGTAAAGCTGGCCTTGGAAAAAGAGTTTGGAGTGTTCCCTCCTCTTCAATTTTGTGGAAGAGTTCGAGAAAGATTGGCATGAATTCTTCTTTAAATGTTTGGTAGAATTCACCAGTGAATCATCTGGCCCTGGGCTTTTCTTTGTTGCGGGGTTTTTGATTACTGATTCAGACTCCTTACTCATTACTGATCTGTTCATATTTTCTACTTCTTCCTGGTTCAATCTTGGTAGGTTGTGTGTTTTTAGGAATTTATCCATTTCTTCTAAATCATCCAATTTGTTGGCCTATAATTGTTCATAGTATTCTCTTATGATCCTTTGTATTTCTGTGGTATTGGTTGTAATGTCTTCTCTTTCATTTCTGATTTTATTTATTTGAGTCTTCTTATTTTTCTTTAGCTGGTTTGTCTAGCTAAAGGTTTGTCCATTTTGTTTATCTTTTCAAAAAATAAGCTCTTAGTGTCATTGATCTTTTCTATTGTTTTTATGATCTCTCTTTTGTTTCTGTTCTGATCTTTTTTATATATTTTCTTCTGACAAATTTGGGCTTAGTTTGTTCCTCCTCTCCTAGTTCCTTGAGGTGGAAAGTTAGGTTGTTTATTGGAGATATTTCTATTTTCTTAATATATGCAATTGTCACTATAAACATCTCTCTCAGAACTGCTTTTACAGCATCCTATAGGTTTTGGTATGTTGTGTTTCAATTTTCAGTGGTTTCAAGATTTTTTTAAATTTCCCTTTGATTTCTTGTTTGACCCACTGGTTGTTCAGAAATGTGTTGTTTAGCGTCGACGTGTTTGTAAATTTTCCACCTTTCCTCCTGTTACTGATTTCCAGTTTCATACCATTGTGGCTGAAAAAGATATTTAGTATGATTTCAATCTTCTTAAATTTGCTAAGATGTGTTTTGCAGCCTATCATATGATCTATCTTGAAGAGCGTTCCATGTGCACTTGATAAGAAAGTGTATTCTGCTGCTGTGGATGAAATGTTCTGTAAATGTCTGTTAGGCCCATTTGGTCTTACATATAGTTCAAGCCCAACATTTCTTCATTGACTTTCTGTTTGGATAGTCTATTCATTGTTTAAAGTGGGGTAATAAATTCTATCACTATTATTATGGTGTTGTGTATTTCTCCCTTAGGATCTGTTAGTATTTGCTTAATATATTTAGGTCCCCTGGTGATGGGTGCCTATGTATTTACAATTATTATATCTTCTTGATGAATTGACTCCTTTATTATTATATGACTTTCTTGTTTCTCGTTACCATTTTTGGCTTAAAGTCTATTTGTCTGATGACAAATAGACTTTACTAAGTCTTATCTTCTCCACCAGACTTACATTTGTCACGTAAGTATAGCTACCCCTGCTTTCTTTTGGTTTCTACTTGCATGGAATATCTTTTTCCATCCCTTCATTTTGAGCCTATGTGTGTTCTTAAAGCCGAAGTGAGTCTCTTGTAGGCAGCATATACTTGGACCTTTTCTTTTTTATCCATCCAGCCACTCTGTGCCTTATGATCTGAGAATTCAAACCATTTACATTTAGGTTAATGGTTGATAGGTGAGGACTTACCAATGCTATCTTATTAATTGCTTTCTGGCTCTTTTGTAGCTCCCTTGTTCCTTTCTGCCTCTCTTGATGCCTCTCATTGTGGATTGGTGATATTCCATGGTAGTATGCTCTGATTCATTTCTCTTTATCTTTTGTAATCCACTCTAGATTTTTGCTTTGTGGTACCATGAGGCTTACATAAAACATCTTATAGATGAAACAGTCTATTTTACACTGATAGCAACTTAACTTCAATCATATACAAAAACTCTACCCTTTTACTCCCTCTTTTTGTGATTTTAATGTCACAATTTACCTCTTTTTCTATTGTGTGTTTATTAACAAATTATAGTAGCTGTAGTTTTTTTTTTTTCCTACGATTTAATCTTTATACTTTGGTTAACAGATTAACACACCATCATATTACAGAGTTAGAGTTTTCTTCGTCTGACTGTATATTTACCTTTTCCAGTGTGCTATATGTGTTTGCATGTCTTCATGTCACTGATTAGCATCTTTTCATCTCAGCTTGAAAAAATCCTTTCAACATTTCTTGTAAGGCAGGTCTAGTGGTGATGAACTCCACCAGCTTTTGTTTGTCTGGGAAAGTCTTTATTTCTCCTTTGTTTCTGGAGGATAGTGTACTTTTGGCTGGCAGGGTGTTTTTCTTTCAGCACATTGAATACATCACCTTCCTGTCTCCTAGCCTGTCAGGTTTCTGCTGAGAAATCCACTGATAGCTAATGTGGGTTCCTTTGTAGATTACAATCTTTTTTTCTCTTGCTGCTTTCAGGACCCTATGTCTTTGATTTTTGACAGTCTCATTATAATGTGTCTTGGAGAAGATTGTTTAGGTTTGAAATAATGATGTGATCTATTAGCTTCATGAACTTAGATGTCCCAATCTCTCCCCAGGTTTGGGAAGTTCTCAGTCATTTTATCTTTAAATAAACTTTCTGCTGCCTTCTCTCTCTCTTCTCCTTCTGGAACTCCAATAATTCTGATATTGGTTCTTTCAATAGTGTTCCATAAATCATGCAGGCTTTCTTAGCTCTTTTTCATTCCTTTTTCTCTTCTGATTGGGTTATGCCAATGTTCCTATCTTCTAACTCACTTATTCTTTCTTCTTTCTGATCTATTCTGATGTTGATGCTCTCTATTGCAGTCTTCATTTCATTCACTGAATTCTTCACCTCCAGAATTTCTGTTTAGTCCTTTTTTATGATTTCTATCTCTTTGTTAAATTTATCGTTCTGTTTGTGTATTCTTTTCCTGATTTTTTTAAATTGTCTCTGTGTTTTCTTGTAGCTCACTGGGTTTCCTCAAAACAGCTATTTTGAATTCTTTATCAGGTAAATCAAAGATCTCCATGTCTTTGGGTTCAGTTACTGGAAGATTATTGTGATCTTTTCGTGATATCATGTTTCCTTGATTCTTCATCTTCCTTGGAGTTTTGTGTTGCTGTTTTTGCGTTTGATGTAGCAGTCACTCCCAATCTTTACTAGCTGCCTTCAGGTGAGAGATGTTGGTCCTGCTCTAGATTCTGTGGCTTGTGTGGATACACCTGCCCCATGCTTCCTGCTTCCTCTTGTGGCAGAATTCTTAAGCTTGTACATGTTCTCTTGATCTTACAACACAGCAGGCCAACAGTTGGAAACCTCTCTTTTGTTTTCCTGAAGGTGGTGCTAGAGCTCAAGATTGTGGTTTCTCCCTTGCCCGCAGACACTTGTCTGTTTTCTGTGCCTGCTTCCTGTCTATCTGAGCTTGCTCTCACTGCTGCCCTCAGGAACACACACATTGCTGGCTCCAGAGTTGGGGGGGAGGTGTGGGTTTGGCACTCAGGGCATTGGGGATGCCCACAGGGATCCTTGGGTGAAATTTTCCCACTGGCTCATGGGTGAACTTCCTGCTGGAGTCCAGAATGCATTCAGCAGGAACTGAATCCCTCTAGTACCCTCTGATATTCTTATATGCCTCTTCCCTGCCTCTTTCCCTCCCTTAGTCATGGAGCTCCTACTGTAATACTCTGGGTGCTGCAGGAGAGAAATGGGTTTCTTTAGCAGGGTCCTGCACAGCTGGCAAAGCTGGGCGCTCATCACTCTTCCTTTTCCCTCTAGGAGAAATCACCATCCTCCTGTAGCTCTAAGCTGTGCCACCTTGGGAGGAGGGGTGACGCTGGCAAAGTTCCTCTTACCCACTCCAGTGTGTTCAAACTCATTCATTTCTCCAATGGGGTGCTACAACCTCTCTGGAAACCTGGATTTCTACAAAGACTCTCTCCATGGGTGTCTACCAAAGTCAGCGTTCTCCAGGTGCTCCCAGATCGCAGCTGAGAGGGGTTGGGGCTGGTTCACGGGGTCCTACCAGTTCCAAAGCCCATGCTGTGGTCTGTCTGCCTATTACCTAAAGCACCAGTGGGCGAGATTCCTCTTGGGTCCCTTGGTATATGGCGCTGGATCCCACAATTCCCACAGAAGCACTTTTGTTGTTGTTGAGAAAGATTGGCCCTGAGCTAACATCTGTGGCAATCTTCATCTATTTTTTTGTATGTGGGACACCACCACAGCATGCTTGTTGAGCGGTGTGTAGGTCTGTCCCCAGGATCCAAACCCTTGAACCCCAGGCCGCTGTAAGCAGAGCACACAAACTCAACCACTACACCACCAGGCTGGCCCCGCAGAGACACTTTTGTTCATGGATGGATGCCTAATTTTAGTTGTTAAAGGGGAGGGAAAACGAGGGACATCTTATGCTGCATGATGGTGAGGTCATTCCACTGGATGTGTTCATTAACCTTGTGCTAACCATTTTGCAATATATATGTGTATCAAATCATCATTGTACACCTTAAATTTACACAAATTATATGTCAATTATATCTCAATAAAGTTGGAAAAAGAAAACTGAGCTGGGATATCTAATTCTCAGGTATGTACATATAAGCTGGGAAATCTCTCTTATTCCCCAAGTCTGTCTACACTAATCTGTGATATCACTCAAATTCCCTGGGCATCTACTCTGGTATGGGATGTCTCCTTAATTCAAACAGTGGCTTTTCTGACCTGGGAAGTATACCTGTTTCCCCAGGTGTGTCTCCTCTGACCAAGAATGTTTCCCTAATAGTCTAGGTGTGCCTACTCTGAACAGCAAAATCCCTCCAATTCCCCAACGTGTCTACTCTGATACACAAAGTCTCACTAAATCCACAGGTGAGTCTACATGGACCTGAGATGTCCCCTCCTAGCCAAAGTGATTCTAAACTGACATCGGATGCATCCCTATTCCCCAGATGTGTCTACAGTGACCTGAAATGTCTACCTATTTCCTGAGGTGTACACACCAACATGGTATGTTTCCCTAATTTCTCAGGTGTGTCTACACTGACCAGAGACGTCTCCCTAATCCCTTCATGTATCTACGGTGACTGGGTGTCTCCCTAGTTCCCTTGGTGTATCTACTCAGAAATAGGAAGTATCTTTAATTCCACAGGTATGTCTATTCTGACCTGTGAGTTCTCCCTGATTGCCAGGTGATTCTATCCTGATCTGGAACACCTCTGTATTTCTCAAGGTGTTCTACACTCTCCTGAGATGTCTCCGTAATAATCTGGGTACATCTACTCTAATATGAGATATCTCTCTAATAATTCCCTAGGTATGTGTACCTTAATCATGGAAATCTCCCTAAATCCCCATGTGTCTCTACTCTGACCTTGAGTGTCTCTAATTTCCCAGATGTTACTACCCTGACCTGGGATATGCCCCTAATTCCTAGGTGTGCCTGCTCTGAACTGCTATGTCTACCTAAATTCCTAAGTGTGTCTGCATGGCCTGGAATGCCACTCCAATTACCCGGGTGTTTCTACCTTGACCTGAGTATCTCCCTAAGGCCCAGATGTGAATACTCTGACCTTAGATGTCTCAATAATAACTCAACATTTCTACCCTGACCTGGGATGCCTCTCTAGTTCCACAAGTGAGTCTGACCTAGGATGTCACCCTGTTCTCCAGGTATATCCACCCTGACATCACAAGTCTCCCTAATATCCCAGGTATGTCTATACTGACCTACAATGTCTCCCTAATTCCCAAGGTGTGCCTATACTGAAAAGGGATGTCTAATTCCCCAAGTGTGTCTACAGGGATGTGGGTTGTTTAGCTATTCTTCAGCCATGTCTACATTAATTTCCAAAGCCAGCCTAATTCCCCAGATGTGCCAACAACGAAATGGCATATATGTTTCTTATTCCCCAGTTGAGCCTACCCTGACCTCGGATGTCTCACTAATTCCCCAAGTATGTTGACTCTGACCTTGGGTACCTCTTTGATTCCAGAAGTGTGTATATCCTGACCTGTAGTACTTCCCAGATTCCCCAGCTGTACCAGTCTGACCTGGGATTCCGCTGCAGTTCCCCAAGTGTATCTAACCTCAGAAGACTCCCTAATTCCCCAGGTGTGTCTAACCTGAGCTAGGATGTCTCCCTAAATACCCTGGCATGTCTAATCTAAACTGGGCTGTCTTTCTAATTACCTATGTGTGTCAACCCTGACCTGGATAAACCTGTAATTACTCAGGTGAGCGTACCTGACTTGCAATGGTCTCTGGTTCCCCAAGTGTGACTACCCTGACCTCAGAAAGACTCCCTACTTCCCTAGGTGAGTCTGCCCTGACCTGGGGTGTCTCTAATTCCCCAGGATGTTTACCCTAACCTGGGGTGTCTTCCTAATTCTCAAGTATATGTACTCTGACCTGGGACTTTTCTCTAATTTTCCAGGTGTGCCTACACTGACAAAGGACGTCTTCCTAATACTCTGACCTAAGATGTCTCACTGTTGCCCAGTGTCTGCTCTGATTTTTGGAAGCCTGCCTAATTCCCCGAGTGTGTCTGTATTGACCCGGGATGTGTTTAATTCACCAAGTTTGTCTTCTCTGACCTGGGATGTCTCCCTAATTCCCCAGGCGTATCTACAGTGACTTGGGGTTACTCTCTATTTCCAAAGTTGAAACTAATATGATCTAAGATGTATGCCTAATTTCCCAAGTGTGCCTAACCTGACCTAGGATGTCTCTCTTTCATTGTCCAGGTGTGTCTACCGTAATGTGGGTTGTCTCCTTTATTCCCCCAGGCCTGTCTACACTAACCTGGGCTGTTAGACTAATTCCCTATGTGTCTACACTGACCTGTAGTGTCTCCCTGATTCCCCAGGTGCATTTACACTGACCTGGGCTATCTCCCTAATACCACAGATGTGTCTGCACTGAATTAGGATGTCACCCCATTTCACAGGTGTGTCTACTCAGACATTGGTTGTCTTCCTCTTTCCTGGGGTATATCTACACCTAGTTTGATATGCTAATTACCAAAGTTTGTCTCACTGACCTGGGATGTCTCCCTAATTCTCCAAGTAGTCTACACTAACCTAGGATGTCCCTCTGATTCTCCAGGTGTGTCTAATCAATCTTGGGATGTCTTGCTAAATAGCCGTGTGTGTCTACTCATTCCTGAAATGTTTCCCTCACTCCCTAGATGTATCTGCATTGAACTTGGATGTCTTCCTATTTCACACATGTGCCTACACTGACAGACCATATCTCCCTATTCTCCATGTGGTCTACACTGAGCTGGCATGTCTCTGTAATTTCCCAGATATGTCTACCTTGACTTGGAATATCTCTCTAATCCCCAGATGTGTGTCCACTGACCTGGGAAGTCTCCCTAATTATCACTTTAAGAGACTATAACCTAGGATGCCTCCCTAAATTCCAAGCATATCTACCCTGACCTAGAATGACTCTCTAATTCCCAAGATGAGTGTAAAATGATGTAAGATGTACCCCTAATTTCCCAGTTGGGTCTACCCTGACCTGGAATGTCTCCTTTATTCCCTAGGTGTGTCTACAGTGACCTGGGATGTCTTCCTATTTGCCCAGGTGTGTTTACTCTGACTAGTGCTGTATCCCTAATTCCCCAGGTTTGTCTACACTGACATGGAATTTCTACCTAATTCCTCAGGTTGTCTATACTGACCTGGGACAATTTCCTGCTCCCCCCTGATGTATGTCCTGTGACTTTGGATGTTTCCCTATTTCCACAGGATTTTCTTCTCTAACTGTGAAGTCTGTTTGTTTTACCAGCTGTGTCTATCCTGACCTAGGAATTTTCTCTCATAACCCAGGTGAGTCTACCCTGTTCTGCATTGTCTTTCTATTCCCCTACATGGGTGTACACTGACCTGTGATGTTTCCCTTATTCCCAGGTATATCTACAATCACCTAGGATGTTTTCCTTAGTACCAAGATGTGTATATCCTGATTTTGGATATCTGCCTAATTCCCCAGGAAGGTCTACACAGATCAGAGATGTCTCTTTAATTCCCAGTGTGTGACTTCTCTGACCTGGGATGTATCCCTAATTGCCGAGCTGTGTCTATCCTGCCCTGATATGTCTCCCTAGTTGCCCGGGTGTGTCTACTATGACATTGGATGTCTCCCAGTTTCCATGTTGTGTCTACTGTGACCTGAGATCTAAATACCAAGTGTGTTGAACTGGCCTGGGATGACTACCTAATTACCCAGGTGTGTCTCTCCTAACCTAGTATTTCTTCCTATTTCCCAGGTGTGTTTATTCTGACCTGGGATGGATTTCTAATTCCCAAGGTATGTCTACTGTGAACTGCAACTACTTCCTGATCCCCAATTTTGTCTACTGTAACTCTGCATATCTCTCTAATTTCACAGAATTCTCACCTCTAACTGGGACATCTCATATTTCACCTGATGTGTCTTCATTGACTTGGATGTCTCCCTAAGACCCAGATGTCCCCACCCTGTTTTTAGATGTATGTCTAATTCCCCAGGTGTGAGTTTCCTGAACTCGGATGTCTCGCTAAATCCCATGTATGTCTACACTGACATGAGGTGTATCTATTATTCCCCAGGAGTGTCTTCTTTGACCTTTCATGTCTCCTTAATTCTCCAGATTTCATCATGACCTTGGATGTCTCCCTAATTCCCCAGGTTTGTCTCCTCTGACCTGAGGTGTCTCCTTACTTCTCTAAGTGTGTCTACCCTAACCTGGATTGTCACTCTAATTTCCCAAGTGTGTCTAACCAGACCTGGAATGTCCCCTAATTCCGTAGGTATGTTTATATCGACCAGTATTGTCTCCCTAATTCTACAGGTGTGTCCACATTGACCTGGGGTGTGTCCCTAATAACTCAGTGCATCTACAAGGACCTGGGATGTGTCCCTATTTACCCATTTGAGTTTACACTGACCTGGGATGATTCCTTTGTTCCCAGGTGTGTATACCCTGAACAGGGATGTCTCCCTCATATCCCATGGATGTTTACACTGACCTCAGTTGTCTCACTAATTATCTGAGTGTCTTCTCTGACTGGAGTGTCTCACTAATTACCCAGGTACGTCTAGGTTTTCTCCATAATTCCCCAGGTTTGACTACGTTGACGTAGGGTGTCTCCCTAATTCCACAGATTTGTCTACAGTGACCTGGGATGTCTGAATATTTCCCCAAGTGTGTCTACAGGAATGTTGGGTGTCTGCCACTTCCCCAGCTATCTCCACTGTGAACTAGGATATCATCCTAATTCAACAGCTGTGTCTGCTCTGACCTGGGATGACTCCATTGTTATGCAGGTGTGTGTACTATGACTTGGAATGTCTCCCTAATTCCAGAGAATTTTCTTCTCTAACTGGAATGTCCCAGTGTTCACCAGAGATGTCTACTCTTTCCTGGTATGTCACCCTAATAACCCATGTGTGTCCACATTGACCTGGGATGTCTCTCCAATTGCCCAGGTTAGTCTACTCTGTTGTCTGATATCGCCCTAATTCCCCAAGTTTATATACACTGACATGAGATACATCCATAGTTCTCCAGGTTTGTCTACCCTGACCTAGGTTGTCTCTCAGATTCACTTGGTGTGTCTATCTGACCTGAGAAGTTTCTCTAATTCCCCAGATGTCTATCCTGATCTGAGATATTTCTCTAATTCCCTAGGTTTTACCTTCTAACCTGCTATGTCGCTCTAGTACACAGGTGTATCTACTCTGACATGGGACGTCTCCCTAGTACCAAGATGTGCCTAATTGACCTGATATGTCTCCCCAGTTCCCCAGGTGTGTCTACCTTGACATTGTATGTCTCCCTAACTATCACAGTGTGTTTTCCCTGACCTGAGAGGGCTCCAAATTTCCCAGTTGTTTCTACCCTGACATGGGATGTTTCTGTAGGTCCCCAGTTCTGTATACTCTGACATGGGATGTCTCTTTAGAGCCCCAGATGTGTTTATCTGACCTGGAATGTCTCACTAATTATCCAGGTTTGTCTGCCTTACTGTTGGATGTCTGCCTAATTCCCCATGTTTGTCTACACTGATCAGGGACTGCTCTCTAATACCCAAGGTATGTCTATTCTGATCTGTCACCCTACAACCTTTGATGTCAACTCTAACACATGATTTCTAATTCACCAGTTGTGTCTAATGAGACCTGGGATGTACCTTACTTACCCAGGTATGTCTCCTTTGACCAAAGTCTCCCTAATTCCCAGCCATGTCTATATTGACCTGAGATGTCTCCCTAATGACCCAGGAGTGTCTCCCTAGTTCCCCAGGATGTCTGCTCTGACCTGGGGTTTCTCCTTAAAGGCACTGTTGTGTCTACTCTGACACTGGATGACCCTGTATTCCCCATCTGTGTCTAATCTTACCTAAGATTTCTTCCTTATTCCCCAAGTGTGGCTTCCTTGACCTGGGATATCTCCCTAAGTGCTCAAGTGTGTCTATCCTTAAATGAGATTTCCTCCTAAATTCCCAGGTATGTCTACCCTGCCCTGTGATGTCTAATTCCCCCGGTCTGTCTATTCCAACCTGAGATGTCTGTGTAGTTCCCCAGGTGTGTCTATGCAGACATTGGATGTCTCCCTGATTCCCAGATATGTCTCCACCCTGACCTTGGAAATCTCCCATATCAAAAACAGTCTTGTCTACCCTGACCTGGGATGACTCCATTGTTCTTTAGATCTGTATACTGTGGTTTAAGATGTCTCCCTAATTCCACAAGATTCTCTCCTCTGATATGTCCCCCATTTTACCAGATGTCTACCCTGACCAGGTATGTCTTCCTAATCAAGCAGGTGTGTCTCTGTTGACCTGGGATGTCTAATTCTCCATGTGTCTCTACCCTGATTTTAGATGTCTCCCTTAACCTTCAGGTGAGTATTTTCTGATCTGGAGTGTTGTCCTAATAACTCGGGTTTGTTTACATTGCTAAAAGAAAATTTTCCACAGACAATTTACTGATCTTGTTGGCTTTTATTTAGCAAGTCATGAGTTGGGCAGCAGCTAATCTAGCAGATAGAAAGGAGCTCCAAAGAGCTGTACAAGGTGAGGGATTTTTATAGACCAAAGTGAGCAGGAACAAGGGAGTTATACTGGGCATTTGCTGATTGGCTAAAGCAGGGTAACTTTCCTTATATGGAGCAAAGGGAAGTTTTGGAGCCAGGTCGGGTCAACTTATGCTGAGCAGGCAAGTGCTGGTTGTTTGACCTAGGCCTTCCTTTTCTGGGAGAGTCAAGCACAAAAACTTAAGTTTTGGGTTTGCTGATGTGGGGCTTAACATGAGTGACTCCATCTTGGGCCTCATCTGGTTACTTTAACAATTACCCCTTTTGATCAGACTCTCAACTTACTGAGAGGTGTGATCAAAATTTAAGGCTAACGTGATACTCTCAGTCACCACTTTTGTCATCTATGTTGGTTTCTATAATATTTGCAAGTCACAAAGTTTAGGCTCATATTCTTGTAGATGGCCATTTTCTTCATTTTTCTTTTGGTGTTCCAATCTCAGTGAGATCATCTGTCGGCTGGCCAGTGGTTGTGAACATGTATTCAAGACCTTTGGGAGAATATAGCACATTAGGGAAACTACAATGATAACTATAAGAAGAATAATACCCAAAGTTTGGAGCATACTCTGAAGCCAACATCCTCATGTCCTAAATCAGCTGAAATCAAACAGGTCAAAGAATGATTCAGGGTTAGGTTTAACCTGCCTAAGGAAGTGGCTTGTTTAACTATTTCATGCAATTGTATCTTGATTCCCCAGAAGTATTAATCCAATTATAAGAGGTATTGGCTATGGCACAAATACCTACCTGCTCAGCAAGGAGATAGTCAAGAGCTATTCTATTATCTAAGACAACTTTGGCAAGTGAATCCAACGTTCTATGCTGGGCAGCTATAGCTTTGGCGGAGGACCCTCTCTTTCCCATAAAGTAAGCAACAGATTTCTAATCATTGCTTTCTTGGCACCCACTTCCAAACAAGGTACTAAGGATCCGCCAAAGGAGGCAAAGACTAAGTTATGTATACCTCCAAGTAATTCCCATTTGAGTCTGTAATGTAGGTTGGGAGGTGCAGCACAGTGTGAAGCCTTGACTTGGTTGTGGACAGAGACACGACTAGGTAGCTTCCTAGTCAGACCATAGCTTCCTACCATCTTCCATCTATTTAGGTGTTGAGTTGCCCATGCATAAAGGGGTGCTAGTCCTCTACAGATACAGATATATCCAGGAGGAGCACAGTCTGTGCCACCAAAAGAGGTATTTCCCATAGTGGAGGCTGTGGGAATAATGGGAGGCTGTCAGAATAGTGGAGTTCAGAGTGATCAGCCAAGGCTCCAAACTGGAATGGTGCAGCCCTGGAGGCCAGTAAGATGTAAGGGCCTGTAGACCTCACAGCTGGTTTTATCTTGGTTACCCTTGCCTTGTGTCTCTTTCTTTGTACTGACCCTAGATGCAAGGTTCCCTGGGTTTGGGGTTGTTAACCAGAGACAGGGAGATTGACCCCAAGGATCAGGGAGTCTGACACAATAGAGGGCTGAGGTTGTTCCAGAGAAACTGAGGCATTGGAAAGCAGGGAGAAGTTTGTGATGACCAGAACTACAGGATCACCAGCATCATGACAAACCCAACAGTCAGTTACATTGCCTGCTTTGTGATGGCCTGAAAGATGAGAACAATGGCACTGTCTTTCCAGAACAGAGCAAGGCAAAAGGCGGAACAAAGAATCATAAAGACCTTCAGGGTGTCAACATTAAGGCAAGAATTAGGAAAAGGATAGTCAAAGAGGGGAGGAGGAATGGAAAGAAACTTTCTTGATCCAATATCATTGGGGGAAGCAGTCTACCTCGTGGCGTCAGCTGCTTCTCTTCTTGGTCAAGTTGATTTTGAGGTCTCCAGCATTAGTGCAGGACCAGAGATCAGGTGGAGTCTTCTTCAGTGGGAAACATGCACCCAAGGTTTGACACCTTGTAATTTGGCAGTGGTGTCAGTGGCCAAGAGTACTTGGTAGGGTCCTTTCCATGAATGTCCTTAAAGATGAAACACTTTTGCAAAAGCATCAAAGTAAATCAATAACCATCTATAAATGACAAAACCTATAAAACAGACACAGTTAAAGGCCCCATGAGAGTTCCTTTATTAAGGAAATTTAGTTATTTCTGTGGCATACATTTTCATATCATAACTGGAATTAGCACTGATAACATTATACCTGGACCTATGAGATTTCTAGGAATTTCATACGATTTCTGGAACACTTATATTAAGAACACGTATCCATACAAATATCACCTAAGAAGGGTTAGCATCACTTCTTATTTGACAACGCTTCCCAAGTAATTTAACATATCAAATAAACCTGATTAGTTTAACATCTCACCAGGTGAGAGACATATCCTTTGAGATTTTCCAGGGAACCTCTGGGAAATCTCTAAGTTAGTTTGAAGTCAAAAAAAGACTTCATTTAGAATTTGATTTTGGAAAGTTGTCAAAAATGTCAAAAGGTTTAAACATTTGATTAAATTGGATCATGGTTCATAATGAAATAATAATTATCTATTTAACCAAAATGACAATGGGAGATTTTAAAGGCAAATAAAGAAGGTTACAGTTGTGAACAAAATTTAGCTCTTTTAATATTGAGAAGACTCAGCTCTCCCAAGTAATCAAAGACCTGAGAAAGATAACATGAAGCCCAGGAAACTTTGGTAAGACACAAAATCTTTGCTTTCCAGGTAGATTACCCAAAAGGTAGAGAAAAACGTTTCATAATCTCTTATCAAGGGCAGACCAATAGTCCAAGAATACTTTAACAGAGAAAAAAAAAAACAAATTCTAATTTTGTATCAGTGTACTTTTGATATTAAAACTCATTCTTTAAAAACTTCATTCCAATCTAAGCCAGCTTTACCACACATAAAATTCCTTTCCCAAGATTGCTTTTCCACAAACCCCCTACAACATTTTATATCTATTCAATTTTTGTCCTATATTTTCCTCTTTCCAATTCTGGAACAACCAGTCATTCTACTTTAGGATAAAAGTACTCTCCTTTTTCCCTTAACAAAAAAACACGTCCTTCACCTTTCCTTATCCAAAAACACATTCTACTTTCCTTGCTTACTTTTCATACACAGTTGTTTCTTTTCATCTTTATTATTTCTAAGTAGTTATAATTACATATATTGATTAGAATTCTTAACCTTAGAGTCCTTAATTTCTAGTTAAAACTACAAAGTAAGCAATTGTGGACTGGCAAATTTACAAATACATTTAATAATTTCTAGAAGTACACTCTTCCTCATAGTAAATTTTTTAATACGGCACAAAACATGTTTACTAATAGACCCAAATATCTTTAGTGCTTCTGTAATAAGAAGCCAAAAGTAGATAAAACTATGTTCAATAATTAATGTTTCAGTATTTTTTCTTATTTGGAAATGATCTAGATATTGAATGAATGTCCATCATTTAACTCAATTCAGTATAACTTTAAGGTTTCATGTTACTAAAAAGCTTTTGGAAACTATTTTTATGTAGACATACCATAAATCATAATTATTGAAAAGTTCATTTATAAACTTTTCTTACTTACATCTATTTATTTGTTCTTAACCATTATGTTTAGCTTACTCATGAAAATTCCATGAGACATAAAACAGCTAACCATCATTTTCTTTTTTTTTCTGACAAATTCTGTAACAGACATAACAGAGCTTATTTGATTTTGAGTAAATTTAAGTAGAATAAAAGATGTATGTCTGCATTATATTTAATATTGATTACTCTGAAGACATGCCTGTTTTAACTAAACCATCAAACTTTAACTAGCTTTTGTTTATGGACGATTATCCTAGATCACATGAACTTGAAAAACATTTGAGTTAGTTTCTATATTTCTACGAGTATATTTAATTTATATAAGCACTTATTTTTCTTTAAGCCAATTAAATAGAGCTCTTTACAAATTAATTTTGGCAATACCATCCAGAGGTAGAAAAATATCACACATCTATAACATGCATACATATAGAAATATATAAACATACAGACAGATGCAAACAGAGATCTTATAGCTTTCACTTTAAAATTTTAGCCTTTCTTTTCTTTCTCTCTCTCTCTTTTTTTTTTTTTTTTTTCCTTCTGATAAGAATTACCTCCCTGAAGTTTGCATCTCAAAGAGATCGCTCTCAGTTTCTTCCTTCTGGGTAGAACATTTACATCTGAAAGCCACAGAGAAAGAATGCAAGTTTCTACAAGAAGGACTTTTGTTCCCTAAGTCCAGATCCTTTACAATATCTACAAGCTTTTTGATATGAATAGGGGAGGTTTCAGGATTGGTAAAAAAGATAAGTAGGTTTCAAATTGCTTCTAGAGCTACATTTCTGTTATTGCAAAAACTCAATTTGTAAGACAAGGACAGTTATTTTTAATTCCTTACAGAATTGAGTTGTAATCTGAATGCCCTCAAGGGGCTGACCCACCCATCCAACCACATTATCTTCAATTTGCTTCTTTGTATCAAGGAAATTTTCAACTAAGAGGGAAATCAAAAGATTCTTATGTTCTAGATTTAGAGCTGTGTATCTTTGGAATCTTTTAGTAAATCCTTCCACAGTGGCTTCAGGTTGTTTTTCTTTCCTTCTGGGTACATAGTTTCATTTTAGTTTAGGAACTTTTTTTAGACCTTCTCCTCTATCAGGCTCTGATATCAGCTTCCAAGTTGGCCAACTTTTGACCAGAGAGCTCATTTTAAAAAGTCCTTTCAAATATCTTATTAACAGGTTTTAGCTGGGACAAACAGTAAATATTCCCGGCAGTATTGAACTCCCTTTTCTTCTTCCTTTAAACCAATGGTATACCTATAAAGTGACTCAACCAAAACCAATAAGCCTTTTGTGACATATCCAGGGACTCAAGATATGTCCCCTAAGAGGATGCAAAAGATGTATTCCTCCCAGGATTCAGGACCACTCCCAAATACAGCCAAAAGAAAGACTTAGACAATTCTTCCGAGAACTGGCAACAGTCGGCATGACAATAGCTGCAAATGGGGTGTAACCCACATTTCTGTCCAGCCGTATTCTCAGGGCTCCCAGCCTGACAGTTGAGCTACCCGACAACCTATGTGCCCCGGGCAGGTGACGTTCAAGCCAAGTTCTTAGGACACAAAACGAGACAAACAAGAAAGCAATAGCTGTCCCTAGGAGGGAAAGGATTGCTAACCCTTTGCCAGCTCCGGCCAGTTTTCCCTGGATCCTGTCTGCAGGCTCCAGAGCAAGTAGGGTGTCCCAGCAGGTCCCATCTGGGTTGCCAAAAACCGTAGAGGAAGAAAAAATAACTTTCCCTCTACTCTTTATGGTGAGTTCTTGGCTGAGACTCCTTTTTCTCTAAGGCACCTTGTAAATAAGTTAGCTTATCTAGGTTAAAATTTTCCCACTGTGGCTACTGTAATTCAAGATTATCCTTAGTGAGATCTTGCCATTTTTGAAAATATGTCTAACTTCCAGAACCATAGTTTTTAAACATATAAAGAGCTGTTGTACTGGAAGGTGGAGCACTCAATTCATCAGAACTTGAGGATCCCATGTCTCCTCAGTTTCTGTTAGAAAAATTTATCACTCTTACTTAGGTGCACACCAACAAAAACAGCAGGTCCCAAAGTGAAATTATGGACTGAACCAGCAGAAGCCAACAAATTGGGACTGTGGACTATCCAAGGGTTAGGGACTTCAGGCCTCCAAATAGAACCATCTGTCAGCTCAAGTTGACCTGCTAAACCCTGCATGGGAACCTCGGACCAACCAAAGGTTAGGGACTCAAGTTCCAGGTAGAACCATCTGTCAACTTGTGGGAGATCAAGATTTGGCCACCCTGAAATCTATCTCTTTACCTTGGTTGTTTTCTCTAGGGACATTTGACCTCCCCCACTAACTGCCTAAAGAATTTGACATGGTAGCTCCTTCCTGGAACAGATCTATCATGATGGCTGTAAAGATAACATAGGGTAAATGTTACAATAGGAAAGGCACCAACAAGCCCCTCTTATCAGAAGTTCTGTCTCTCTGGCCACATTCTCTGGATTACCCTGCGAAGAGTTGCCAGACAATCATTTACATTTATAAGGGAAATCTCCATTTGTAAAGGTATCTCCCTCTCTGTTTGGAGAAGAGAAGGGGATGAGCTCATTTTTAGTAACTTGTCAATGTGGAAGGTGAGGCCTTGAGCTACATAATAACCTTACTCTTGTTTACTGTGCTTTAGTGGTAATCTCCTGTAACTGACTCCCCCCACCCCCAAAATCCTCCTTTGTCATTGGCTGAAAATGATATTTAAGACGAGAATTTCTGCTATTGTGTTGAGAAATGCAGTGTCCCTGCTTTCTCCCATGTATACGTGTTATTAAACTTGGTATTATTTTCTCCTGCTAACCTGTCTTGTTGATTATTTGGCCAGCCAGAAGAACCTTAAGGGAAAGGGCAGAGGGAGATTGTCCCTCTTCCCCCGACAAACTCAAGCTGACCTACTAAACCCTAGACTGGAACCTCAGACCAACCAAGGGTTAGGGCGTCAAGTTCCAGGTAGAACCATCTGCCAGCTCAAGCTGACCTACTAAACCCTGAACTGGAAAAGCCAATTACTTCGGGGAACTCAGATGCAAAGAGAGCAGAGATTGGATCTGAAAGGAACTTACCCATGGTTCTCGGAAATGGTGAGAAAGACAGAGAACTCAAATGGTTCAGCAGATACCAACACCTGTGCATCTTGTTGTCCCCAAAGTCATTAGCAGTCTCCTTTGGATCCCATCCTGTCCCCAAAGCTGTTAAAAGAAAATTTTCTACAATTGATTGATCTAGTTGGCTTTTATTTAGTGATTCATGAGTTGTGCAGCATCCAATCTAGCAGATAGAAAGGAGTGCTGAAAAGCTGTACAAGGCAAGAAATTTTTATAGACCAAGTGAGCAGGACAAGGAAGTTACACTGGGAATTTTCTGATTGGTTTAAGAGGGTTACTTTCCGTATATGGAGCAAATGGAAGTTTTGGGGCTGGGTCAGGTATCTTGTGCGGAGTAGGCAAGCACTGGCTGGTTGACCTAGGCCTTCTTTTTCTGGGAGAACAGAGCATGGAAACTCAGGTTTTGGTTTGCTGACATGGGGCTTAGCATGAGTGACTTAGATTTTGGACCTAAGCTGATTACTTTGACAACACTGACATGAAATATATCCATGGTTCCCCAAGTGTGTCTGCCCTGATCTGGATTATCTCTCAAATTCCTCTGGTAAATACGCCTGAGGTCTGATTTCTCCCTAATACCCCAGATGTCTATTCTCAACTGGGATGTCTCCAAAGTTCCCTAGTTGTATCTAACCTTGTCTAGATATTTCCCTAATACCCTAGGGGAGTATACTCTGACCTGGGATGTCTCTCTGATGTTTGATGTCTCCCTAGTACCCAGGTGTGTCAAACTGGCCAGGGATCTCCCCAACTCCACAAGTGGGTCTACACTGATCTCCCCAGTTCCCCAGGTTTGACTACCCTAATGCTGGAAGTCTTCTAGTTTTCTCATGTGAGCCTACACTAATCAAGGATGTTTCCCTAAATCCCAAGGGATGTCTACTCTTACCTGGGATGTGGCCATAGTTCCACAAGTGTGTTAACCCTGACCTGGGATATCTCTAATTCCCCAGGAGTGTTATTCCAAACAGGGATGTCTCCCTAATACCTCAAGACTTGAGATATCTCCCTAGTTCCCCAAGTCTGTCTACTTTGACATAGGATGTCTCCCACAATATACAGATGTCTCTACACTGACCTGGGACATCTCTGTAATACCCTAGTTGTGTCTAATCTGACATGAGATGCCCCCATAACTCCCCCTGGTGTTTCTTCACTGACCTAGGATGTCTCCCTTAATTCTCTATTCTGTCTCCATTGACTTGGATTGTCTCCCTAATTACCCAGGTATGTCTGTCCTGTCCTGGGATGTCTCCCTAATCCAAGCATGTTTACCCTAAATTGGGGGGTATCCCTTATTCTCCAGGTCTTTGTACACTGACCTGGGAAGTTTCCCTTATTTCATAGGTGTTTCTACCCTGAATAGGATGTCTCCCTAATTCCCCAAGTGTGTCTACACTGACGTGGGATAAATCCCTAATACAAACTTGTGTCCAGTATGAACTGGGATTTTTCTAATTCCCAATGTGCGTCTGCTCTGTCTTGGGTTGTCTCCCTAAACTCCATTTGTGTCTACACTTACCTGGGCTATTTCTCTAATTGCCCAGTGTACATACACTGACCTGGAAATCTACTTAATTCCCTAGGTGTGTCAATTCTGAAATGGTTTGTCCCACTATCTTTTCAAGTGTTACTTGCAGTGCATCCTTTTTTTCTCTGACCTGAGTTGACTCCCTCGATCCCAGGTGTGTCTATCATATCCAGTGATCTCTCTTTAGTCCCCAGATGTGTGTTCACTTACCTGGAATATCTCCCTAATTTCCAGTGTGATTGTACATTGATGTTGCATGTCTTCCTATTTCCCAAGGTGTGTCTACCCTGACCTGAGATGTCTAATAACCCAGGTGTATCTACACTGACCAGGGTTGTCTCCACAGTTCCCCAGGTATGTCTGCTCTGACCAGGGATGTCTCCCTAATACTCCATATTTGTTTGCTCTGACCTTGCTTGTCCCTGTAATTCCCAAGGTGTCTCCCCTGAACTTGGATGTCTCCATAATTCACCCTGTGTTTATACACTGATTTGGAATACCTCCCTATTTCCCCAGATGTGTCTACACTGACTTAGGATGTCTCTTGCATTCCCCAGTGTGTCTGCTCTGATTTGGATGTCTCTCTAATTCCTCAGGTATGTCTGCAAGGAGCTAGGATGTCTCCATAATAACTCAGGTGCCTTTACTTTGGCCTGTGATGTTCCTGTAATACCCAAGATGTGTCCACCCTGACCTGGGATGTCTCCCTGTTACCTGAGTTGTCTATTCCTCCCATGATGTCTTTATAAATTTCAGTTGTGTCTACCCTGACATTGGATATATCCCTAATTTCCTGGGTGTGTGTACACTGACCTGTGAAGTCCCCCTATTTCTGGTATATACCCATATTTCCCCAGATGTGTCTAATCTTCCCTGAGATTTCCCCATAATTACCCAGGTATGTCTACCATGAACGTGGCTATCTTCCTATTCCTGAGCTGTGTCCACAGCTCTGGACCACACTGACCTGGGACGTATCTCTAATTCCCCAGGAGTGTCTACTACGAATTGTTTTGTTTCTCTAACTCCTCATGTGTATCTACACTGACCTGGGAAGTCACGCTAATAACCTTGCTGTGTCTACTCTGCACTGGAAACACTCTCTAATGCCCCAGGTGTGTTTACTCTAACCTAATGGTCTCCCAAACCCCAGGTTTATCTGCACTGACCCTGGCTGTCTCTAATCCTTCAGGTTTGTCTACCATAATCTGGGCTATATCCCTTATTCCTCACTTGTGTAACTTGTGTCTACTGTGAATTTGGACTTGTAATTCCCCAAGTGTGTTGACAGTGACCTGGGATGACTTTCTGTTATCCTCAGTTGTATCTAATCTCACCTGGGCTGTCTCCCTGGTTACCAAGGTGTGTCTATATTTTCCAGTGATGACTCTTCTATTTCCCTAGGTTATCTACCTTGACCAATGAGTTCTCCCTAATTCCCAAGTGTGTCCAGAATGACCTGAGATGTCTCCCTATTTCTCCAGGTATGTCTGTTCGGATCTGTGATGCTCTAATTCCCCAGGTGTGTCTACCCTGATTGCGATGATTCTCTAGTTCACCAAATATGTTAGCCTGACCTGGGATCTCTCCCTAATTATGCAAGTATGTCTTATCTGACCTAGGACTTTCCCCTATTTCTCCTGGTGTGTATATCCTGACCTGATATGTCTGCATAATAATCCAAGTATGTCTACCTCAACCTGGGATGTCACACTAATACCCACATTGTGTCTAACCTGATCTGGGATCCCTCCCTATTTCCCTAGGTGTTTCTTCTCATATCCAGGATCTCCCTGATTCCCCAGATGTGTCTACCCTGATATGGGATGTCTCCTTAATTCCCCTGTGGGACGTCTGCACTAACCTAGAATGTCTCCTTAATACCCTGGGCATGTCTACCCTTACTGGGATGTCTGTTTAATAACTCAGGTGTGTCTACACTGACTGGAGATGTCTACTCTATTCCAAAATAAGTGCATCTATTTTGACCAGGGATGTCTCCCTAACAGCCTAAGTGTGTCTACTCAGACATAAGATATCTCTTTGTTTCTCCAGGGGAAGCTACCCTGACCTAGGATGTCACCTTGCTTCCCCAAGTGTTTCTACAGTCACCTGGGAAGTTGCCGTGTTAGCTTAACTTGAATGTCTCTCTAATTCCCCACTCTGTCTGCTCTGATCAGGGATGGCTCCCTAGTTACCCTGGTGTGTATAACCTAGACATCTCCTTAATAATCAGGTGTATGTTCCTTTACCTGGAATGTCTCTTTTTCCCCAGGTGTGACTACTCTTACCTAGATTGTCTCTCTACCCAGGAGTGTCTATCCTGACCGGGATTGTCACTCTAATTCCACAGGTGTGTCTCCACTGAACTGTATGGTCTAATTCCACAGGTGTGTCTACATTTAATGGGGTAGGCACCTCTTTTTCCCAGGTGTGTCTACTCTGGCCTTGGTTGACATACACGGGGCATATCCCTCATGCCCCGGGTATGTCTACACTGACATGAGATGTCTCCATAATTCCTAAGGTGAGTTTACTATAACCCGGGATGATCCCTATATCCCAGATATGTCTATCCTGGCCACGAATTTCTCTCTAAACTCCAATATTGCAACTTCTACCTGGGAAGTGTACCTCGTTCCCCTGGTGTGTCCACCTTGACCAGTGATGATTCTCAGTAACACAGGTGTATCTACTCTGACCTGGTATAGCTGCCTAATTCCCCACATGTATCTATCCTGATTGGGATGTCTCTCTAAGTCCCAAGGTTTCTAATTCCAAGATTTCTCTTCTAACCTGGGATTTTGACCTAGTTACCCAAGTGTGCCTACCCTTACAAGTTATGTCTCCAAAATTCCCAGCTGTCCCTAATTGAAACTCTTTGGAAATGACCTTATCTATTGAAAAATATCTACAATTACAATAAGAACCTATGAACTATTTAGCCAGAGTCATATTAGACACTTGCATAGCCTTGGACTATTTACTAGCTGAACAAGGAGGAATATATGTTACTGATAATACATCATACTTTGCCTATATATGTATATATAAATAACTCAGAAAAAAATTGAAACCCATTGACACATTATGCAAAACAACGCCAATTGGCTTGTTAAAGTGAACGCTGGATCTGATTATAACCCATTTGATCTCTTCAGTTGGTTAGATGTGGGCACCTTGGCTTTGGGGTATTTTTCAGACACTTGGTGTTATCCTATCAATCATATTAATAGTATCCTGTGAGCTGTATTTTCTCAAGAGTCTTCAGTGCTTTTCAGCAGCCACTGACTGATCCAATGATCTCTGTGTGAACTGAGCAAGAACCACAGGGGCAAGAGTTATCGGAAGAACCTCCTGAGGTTCCGGGTCATGATCCTCAGGCATCCCCAGAAGGAGGAACGTGTGGGGATCAAGAGTAATGCTAACTGGCTGGCCTCTCTCTCAGGTCAACTGAGAGAATGATCAAAAGGGGGGATTGTCAAAAAAATGAAAGGGAGCCCACAGTTTGAATAAATCCCTAGACCAAAGATTCAGTCAGGAAACCAAAACTTAAAACTGTCCTGATTCCCCAAATTCTGACTCTGATTTTAAACAAAACTTAAGCTTTCTTCATGCCAGTGGGAAGTTGCAGCTTCCAATCTAATCAGCTACAATCAAGTCAGCTTTTGTGATGAAAATGAATGTAAGTTTCTGGAACCAGTCACAATAGAAAACAATGTACTTACACATTTGTGCTCTGTACGCTGAGATGGAACTGCTGGGAGCCCAGGTTCTTTACTACTTTCAGTTTGGACGTTTCTCTGTTCCCAAAAAGTTTGTTTCTCACTCAATAAAATATGCATATCAAGTAAAACTCACTGAATTTTCTTTTGATAGTAGACACACCTGGGATTAGAGAGATGTCCCAGGTTAGTACAGACACACCAGGTGAATCAGGAGACACCGCAGATCAGGGCAGACACACATGGGGAACTAAGGGGACACATCCTACGGTGAGGTGGACATCCTGGGGACCTAGAGAGACATCCCAGGTGAGAGGTGACAAGCCTGTGGAATTAGACATTCAAGGTCAAGGTAGACACAGCTAAGGATTGGGAGACATCTCAGGTCAGAGTAGACACACCTGGGGAATTAGGAAGACACACCAAGTCAGGGTTGACAATCCAGGAGAATTAGCAAGACATCAAAGGTCAGGGCAGACACACTTGGGGAATTGAGAGACAACCCAGTCAGGATAGAAACCCGGGAGGAATAAAGGCGACATCCCACTTCAGTGTAGACATACCTTAGGGACAAGAGAGATACACAAGTTCAGTGCAGACCCACCTAGGAGACATCTCTGGTCAGAGTAGACACACCTGAGGAATTAGTTGAGACATCAGTGGTGATACAGCTGGGGAATCAGGGAGACTTCCCAGGTCAGTGTAGACATATGTGGGGAGTAGAGAGACATCCCTGGTAAGAGAAGAAACATGGGGAATTAGGGAGACATCAAGGTTCAGAGCAGACCCTCCTGGAGAAATAGAATGAAGTCCTGCATCAGAATAGTCACACCTGGTGCAGTAGGGACACATCTCAGATCAGCTTGTATTCATTAGGAAATTATGTATATATCCCAGGTCAGGTTTTACACAACTGGGGCACTGCTGAGAAGGCCAAGTCGGGGAAGATACACCTGGAGAATTAGGGAGACATCCCACATAAGAGTAGTAAACCTGAGCACTTAGAGAGACATAACAGGGCAAGTTAGACACACTGGGAACTAAGGAGACATCCAGTTCAGGGTAGACACAGCTGGGGAATCGGAGACAGATTAGAGTAGAAACACCTGGGGAATTAAGTGACATCCTAGGTCAGAGTAGTCACACCTGTGGTCTTGGACACATCCCAGGTCAGTGTAGACAAAGCTGGGAAATGAGGGAGACATCCTAGGACAGTGTAGTCACACCAGGGAGAACAAGGAGACATCTAATGGAAGGGTAGATGCAAGTGGGAATTAGGGAGACTGCAGAGGTCGGAGTAGACAGAGCTGGTGAATTAAGGAGACATCTGAGATCATTGTAGATACTCCTGGGAATTTATGGTGACATCCCAGGTCTGTGTGCATAGACCTGGGAAATTAGGCAGAAGATCAGGGAAGAGCCACTCAGGGAATTAGGGATATACTCTAGGTCATAGACGATGCATTTGGGAAATTAATGAGGCTTCTAGGTCAGTGTGATCGGCGGAATCCGTGAAATATTCTAGTTCAGAGTAGACACACTTGGGGAATTAGGGAGACATTCCAGGTCCAGGTAGACATGCCTGGGGAATTAGGAGACATCTCACATCATAGTGAACACACCTGAAGATATAGGAGACATCACATGATAGTGTCGACACACCAGGGAATTAGGGAGATATCATGGTAGTGTAGACACAACTGGGGAATTAGGGACACATGCCAGGTCAAGTATAAACACTTGGTATTTAGGAATCATCCCAAGTTTGAGAGGAATACGTGGGCAATTAGGGAGATATCCCAGGTCAGTGTAGATACACCCAGGGTATTAGGGAGACATCCCATGTCAGTGTAGACAGAACTGTGGAACTAAGAAGACATCCCATGTCAGAGTGTCATATCTCGAGAATTGGGGATACATCCCAGGTCTGTGTAGACACACCTGGTTAATTATACACCCCAGGTTAGAATGACCCTGGTGGAAAAGTAGGAAAATAACCCATATCAGAATAGACACACCTGGGGTATAAGTGAAACATCCTAGAATGGTGTAGACACACCTGGGATATTCTGGAGACATCCAAAGTCAGTGTAGACAGCCATGGGGAAATTAGAGGGTAGTCCTAGTGTAGACACACCTACTTTATTACACAGACATTGGGGGTAGTGTAGACACACATGGGGGACTTAGGGAGACAACCCATTTCAGTTTAGACATACCTGCAGGAGTATGGGAGTATAGGGAGACATCACAGGTCAGGGTAGTCATTATCATGGAATTAGGAAGAAAAACCCTCCAGTGTCAACACATCTAAGAATTAGAGATCTATTCCAGGTCAGTTTAGACACAGCTGAGATGTTAGAGATTTTAGGTCAGAGTAGAAAACCCAGGAGAATAGGGAGACATGAGGTTTGCATAGACACACCACTAGAATTAGGGAGAGATCTCTTGTGAGAGAAAAACATACCTGGATAATTAGGGAAACATCCCAAGGTGGTGTAGACAGATGGGATTTATGGAGACAACCCAGTTAAATGTAAACACACTTGGGGAACTAGGTTGCTATCCCAGACCAGGGTAGATAACCCTGGGATATTAGGGGCTACCCTGGATCAGGGTAGACACACGTTTACAAATAAAGGGGGAAAGAAAAACAGATTAGAGCAGAAATACTTGGGGACCTACGTAGATATCCTAGGTCAGAAAAGACACACCAGAGGAAATAGACATCCCAGGTCAGTGTAGACTCACCTGAGGAATTAGGGAAACACCCAGGTCAGAGTAGAAACACCCGTGGATCTATGAAGATATATCATGACAGAGTAGACACTCCTAGAAAACAAGGGGACATCCTGGGCAGTGTAGACATACCTGGGAATAAGAGAGACATCCTAGGTCACAATTGACACACCTGGGGATTTATGAAGATAACCCAGGTCAGTGTAGACACACATGGAGAACTAGGGAGACATCCCAGGTCGGGGTGGACACACTTGGGGAATTGGAGAGACATCCTAGATCAGAGGAGACACCAGGGGAATTTGAGAAGAAAAGACACATCTGGGGAACTAGACAGACATCCCAGATTAGACACAGCTGGGGAAATACACCCAGGTCAGTGTACACACTCCTGGAGGAATTAAGAGACATCATATGTTACAGTAGACTTACTGGAGAACTAGGAAGACAACTAATGTCAGAGTTAGACACACCTGGGGAATTAGTGTCTCATCCTAGGTCAGAGTAGACACATTTCAGGTAAAAGAGAGACATCTCATGTCAGTGTAGACTCTATTAGGAAATAGGAAGACACGCCAGGTCAGAGAAGATGCACCTAGTGAATTTGGGAGACATATAATATCAGGGTTAACAAACCAGGGGAATGAAGAAGACATCCCAAGTCAGGGTAGACCAAACTGGGGAATTAGAAAGAGATCACAAGTAAGAGTAGACACATCTAGTTTATTATGGACACATACCTGGTCAGGGTAGATAACCTAGGATATTAGGCAGACATCAATAGACATGCCAGGTAAATATAGACACTCCTGGGGAATTCAAGAGTCATCCAAGTTCAGTGTAGGCATAACCAGGGAATTAGGGAAACATCTCTGGTCAGTGTAGGTATTCCAGAGGATTTAGGGAGACATTTCAGGTCAAGTAGACACACCTGGGGAACTAGAAAGATTACCAGTTCAGTGTAGACACGCGTGGACAATTAGGAGACATCCCAGGTATGGGTAGACACACCTGGGGAATTAGAGAACCATCCAGGTCACAGTAGAAACACCTGGAAATTTAGAGTGACAAACATCATCACAGTAGACAAAACTGGGGAATTATGGAGACATCCCAGGTCAAGTAGGAAATACTAGGGAATTAGGGAGACATCCCAGGTCAATAGAGACAAAACTAGGTTATTAGGGGGACAATCAATATCAGGGTAGACATACCTGGGAAATGAGGGAGATATCCCAGACCAGTTTGGACAAATCTGGGGAATTAGTGAGAAATCCCAGGTCTGAGAAGAGAAACCTGGGAAAATAACAAGACATTATGGGTCAGAGTAAACCACCTGGGGAATGAGGGTGATACCTCAGCTCAGAATAGACACACACACTGGGTAATTAGGGACAATTCACTGGTCAGAGTAGACACAGCTGGTGAATTAGAAAGACATCCCAGTTCAGTGGAGACACATCAGGATAATAAGGCAGATATCCAAAATGAGGGTAGACACATCTAGGGAATGAGAGAAACATCACTGGTCAATGTAAATACACTTGGAGAATTAGGAAGCCATAAAAGATAAGGATTGGCTGTCCTGAGAATTAGGGAGACATTGCAGGTCTGAGTAGACACACTTAGGGAATTAGAGAGACATCCCTGGTCAGTGCAGACACACCTAGATAATTAGGAACATACCAGGTCAGAGGAGAAACACATGGGGAATCAGAGAATCATCCCAGGTCAGGATAGACACACCTGGGGATTTATGGCGGCATCTAAGAACAAATTAGACATGCTGAGGTATTAGAGACATCTCAGGTCAGAGTACGCACAATGGAGAATTAGGAAGTCATACCAGGTCAGAGTTGACATACTTGGAGAATTAATGAGACATGTCTAGTCAATGCAGACACACCTGGGTAATTAGGGATATATTCCAGGTAAGCAGACAAATCTGGGGATATAAGGAGAGATCTCTACATCTCTGGTTGTTGTATCCATACCTGAGGATATTAGGTATTAGTAGGACATTCCTGGTCAGTGTAGATGCTCCTAGAAATTAAAGACATCCCAAGGCAGTGTAGACACACATGGGTTATTAAAGAGACATCCCAGTCACGGTAGACAAATCTGGGGAATTGGGAGACATCCCTTTTTTTTTTTTTTTTTTTTTTTTTTTTTTTTTATTGCAGTAACATTGGTTTATAACATTGCAAAAATTTCAGGTGTACATCATTGTACTTCTATTTCTGCATGGACTACATCAGAGACATCCCAGTTTGATGCAGATATATATGGGAAATTTGAGAGACATCATTACTCAGGTTAGACACAATTGGGGAACAAAGGACACATCTCAGGTTAGAAGAAACACACCTGTGGAATTAGGAATATGACGCAGATCAGTTTAGACACACCTGGCGAATTAAGGAGGAAATACAGGTCAGAGTAGACATACCTGGGGGAAGAGGGAAACATTACAGGTAAATGTAGAAACACCTGTGGAATTAGGGAGACATCCAAGATCAAAGTAGACAACAAGAGAATTAGCGAGACACCCTAGGTAAGAGGAGACTTACCTGGGGAATTAGGGAGACATTGTGGGTCAGTGTAGACACAGCTGGGAGATTTGGGAGATATCCCAGGTCAGTGTAGACACAACTGAGGAATTAGGCAGACACCCCAGGTCATGATTGACATACCTGAGGTTCTAGGGAGTTGTCCCCATTCTGTGTAGAAATTCCTGTGAAATTAGGCAGACATCCTATGTGAAGGTAGGCACCTGAATAATTAGCGATGAATTCCAGGTCAATGTAGACACATCTGTGGAATTAGGAAGACATCTCAGGTAAGAGTAGACACATGAAAAATGTGGGCAATCACAGAGTAGACACATATGGGGAAGAAGGGATACAAGCCAGGTCAGAGTAATAACACCTGAGGAATTAGAGATATCCCTCATCAGTGTAGACAAGCCCGTGGAATTAACACACAACCAGACTGTGCTAGACACATGTAGGAAATAGAGAAACAGCCCAGGTCAATGAAGATACAACTGGAGAATGATGGAGACATCCAAGGTGACAGCTGACACACCTTAGTGATTAGAGAGACATCCCATGTTTGGGTAGACACACCTGGGCAATTAGGGAGGCATGCCAGGTCAGGGAAGACACAGCTGAGGAACATAGGAGACATCCTACTTGGTGGTAGACACACCTGTATATAAGGGAGTGTAACCTGTTCAGTGTAGACACATCTAGGGAATTAGGGAGACATCATTGGTTAGTTTAGACAAAGTGAGGAATTAGGAAGACATCCAAAATCAGGGGAGAAACCCTTGAGGCATTATAGAAACATAGCAATTCAGTGTAGAAACACCTGGGAATAAGAGCGCTATACAAGGTCAGTGTAGACAGACTCATCCCAGGGTATGGTAGAAACACCAGGGGAATTAGGGAGACATCTCAGGACAGGGAAGACACACTTGGGGAGTATAGGCAACACTCTAGGTCAGAGTAGACACACTAGAAAATTATAAAGATAACCACAGTCAGGTTAGACACAACTAAGCAACTAGAAAGACTTCCCAGGTACGTACATTGGGGGAATAAGAGAGATATCCCAGGTCATAGTAGACACACCCCGGAATTAAGGAAATGTCTCAATTCAGAGTAGGCACACCCAGGAACTAGGGAGACATCCCAGGTGAGCCATGTCTGGGGAATTATAAACACTTCTGGGGAATTAGAGAGACATGCAATGTCAGGATAGACCTTAACACGGGGTAGTAGGGAACATCACAGATTAAGGTAGATACACCTGTGGAATTATACACACACCCTAGTTCACTGTAGACAAACCTGGGAAATAGGGAGACAGGTCAGTGTAGACACACCTAGGGGATTAGGGAGACATCCCAGGTCGGAGTAGACACACGTGGGAATTACGGTAACAGCCTACGTCTAAGTAGAGACACCTGGGGAACTAGAGCAGCATCCCAGGAGGGGTAGAAGGGTTGGGGAATTGGGGAGATATTCCAGGTCAGAGTAGACACTTCTGGGGAATTAGAGCGGCATCTCAGGTAAGCTTAGACATACTTGGACAACTTGTGAGAAATCCTTGTACACCTGTACACCAACAAATTAGACACCCCAGATGAAGTGGACAAATTTCTAGAACACACAAACTGCCACTACTGACCCAAGAAGAAGGAGAAAATCTGACCAGACCTATGACAAGTGAAGAGATTGAACAGTAATGAGAAACCTCCCAACACAGGAAAGCCCAGGACCAGATGGCTTCACTGGTGAACACTGTTACACATTTAAAAAGGGACCACGGTGCCCAGTGACCTGTTTTATAGATGACTCCAGCAGCTTTCACCACTGAACAAACAAATAGCCAGCGTAGCTGCCTCAGAACCCCTGCAGATTTCACCAGCTCTCACCACACAGGTATTTGCACTTTCTGTTGCTAGCTGCCTGAGTCCCTGCCTGCTTCCTCCCCACCCCGCTCCTACCAGAGCCCAGCACTGGCAGCCATCCCAGGGCTCTGCAGCTGCACCAGTGCAAGACACCAGCCAAGACCCCTCGGCTGATGCCTGCTGCCATGTGTGCACTCAGGGCTAGCCTCTGCATCTGTGCACTTGCACACTGCTAGCCTGATGACCTTTACTGACCTCCACTGCCATGCACATGCCCAGGGGAGACTGTGCAGCCACAGGAGAGCATGCTGACAGGCAGGGCTCCCCAGCTACCAGTGCACCAGCAGTTGTGCCTGTCCCTTGCTGCCTACCCTAGCCCCTACCACTATGTATGTTTGCAACTGGCCCCTGCCACTACACACACACTTGTAGCTGCACCCTGCAACTGAGTGTGTGCACATAACTGGCTCTGGCCACTACTGCTACATCCCTTGGCCCCTAGCTGATAGACCTGGAGGTGCTGCTGATGACCCCAAAAGCCCTTGCAGCCTCTGTGGACCCTGCACACACTCACCGAGGACCACACAATTGTCAGTGCTGTGGACCCCAACAACACAAGTCGATGAGCAGCCACACCACTCCAGACCAGTGCTGCCACACACACCCATAGCTGGTGCCCTGCACCACTGTACTCAGGGTCACAGCATGCTCCAGCATGCTCCTACCTGCAAGTGAAGGTCTTTCCATACTGAAGTTAGTCCATAAAGTCTGGAAGTGGTGACTGCTTCTTCAAATGTGCAGACACCACACAAAGCTACTGGGAGCACGAAGAATCAGGGAAACTTGACTCCACCAAAGGAACACAGTAAACCTCGAATGGCTGGTCCCTAAGAAATGGAGACTCAGGAATTGCCTGATGAGGATTTTAAAATAGTTATTGTAAAGATGATCAGAGAGCTACAAGAAAACCCAGAAGTAATTTAACATTATCAGGAAAACAATACAAGAAAAAAATGAGACAATCAACAAGGAGATAAAACATAAAAAAGAACCAAACAGAAATTTTGAAGCTGAAGAATACAATGACTAAAGAACTCAATAGAGAACTTCAACATCTAGACCAAGCAGAAGAAAGAATCAGTGAGCTCAAAGACAAACCACTTGAAATTATCTAGTCAGAGGAGTAAAAAGAATGAAAAGGAATGAAGAAAGCCTACAAGTCTTATGGGACACCATAAAGAAAAACAATCTACATATCATTGGAGTCCCAGAAGGAGAAGAGAGAGAAAAGGGGGTAGAAAGCTTATTTAAATAAATAATGACTGAGAACCTCCCAAAGCCTGGGGAGAGATTTGGACATACAAGTTCATGAGGCTAATAGGTTACCTCAAAATTATCTTCTCCAAGACATATAATAAAACTGCCTAAAACCAAAGATGGAGAACATTTTAAAAGCAGCAAGAGAAACAAAAATTCTCTCATGCAAGGGAACCCCTATAAGGCTATAAGCATATTTCTGAGAAGAGATCTTGCAGGCCATAAGAGAATAGGATGATATATACAGGTTCTGAAAAAAAGAATCTACCAATCAAGAAAACTTAACCCAGCAAAGTTGTTCTTCAGAAGTGAAGGTGAGATAAAGACTTTCCCAAACAAATGAAAGCTTAGGGACCTCAGCAACACTAGATCTGCCTAAGAAGAAATGCTGAAAAAAGTTCATCAGATGAAATGAATGGACACTAACCAGTAACATGAAAGCATGAAGATAAACAACACACTGGTAAAGCCAAGTGTACAGTCAGATACAGAACACTCTAATACTGCAATATGGTGGTGGAGGCTAACCAATTAACTCTAGTATAAAGGTCAAAGGACAAAAGTATTAAAAATAGCTATAGCTACAATAATGTGTTAAAAGATACACAATATAAAAAGATGTAAAGTGTGACATCAAAAACAAAATGTGGGGGAGGATAAAAAGGTAGCACTTTTGTATGCAATCAATGTTGTTATCAATATAAAATAGAGTTATATCACACAAGTTAAAGAGAAGGGAAATAAAGTACACCACTACAGGGGCCGGCCCTGTGGGATAGCAATTAAGTCTGCATGCTCCACTTTGGTGGCCTGGGGTTCCCCAGTTCAGATCCTGGGTGTGGACCTACACACTGCTCATCAAGCCATGCTGAGGCAGCATCCCACAAAGAGCAATTAGAAGGATGTACAACTATGACATACAAATATCTACTGGGGCTTTGGGGAGAAAAAAAGGAAAAAGGAGGAAGATTGGCAACAGATGTTAGCTCAGGGCCAATCTTCCTCAAAAAAAAAGAAAAAAAATTAAAAAAAAAATTATACCACTACAGAAAATTATCAATTCACAAAGGAAGAAAAGACAGCAAGAGAAGAAGAAAGTAACAAAGGAACTCCAAAACAGCCAGAAGACAATTAACTTGATGGCAGTAGTAAATCCTTACCTACCATTGACTACATTAAACGTAAATGGATTAAATTCTATTCTCCAATCAAAAGGCATAGAGTGGCTATATGGATAAAAAAACAAGACCCAATTATGCTGTCTACAAGAGACTCACTTCAGCTTCAAGGACACTCATAGACTCAAATTGAAGGGATGGAAATGGAAAGGGATAGGTATACTTATATGAGACAAGATAGACTTTAAGTCAAAAACAGTAACAAAAGACAAAGAATGTTATTAAATAATGATACAGGAGTCAATTCATCAAGAGGATTTAATAATTGTAAATATACATGCACCCAACATCAGAGTACCTAATTATATTAGCAAATACAGATCTGAAGGGAGTAATAGACAACAATACAATAATAGTAGGGGAATTCAATACACCACTTTCAACAATGGATAAATTATCCAGATAGAAAATCAATAAGGAAACATGAGACTTAAACTTTAGAACAAATGAACTAACAGACATATACAGAACACTCCATCTAACAGCAGCAGAATGCACATTCTTCTCAAGTGCACATGGAACATCCTCCAGGATAGATTATATGTTAGGTCATAAAATAAGTCTCAGTGTATTTTTAAAAACTGAAATTATACCAATTATCTTTTCTAATCACACTGGTATGAATCTGAAAATCAAAAACAAAAGGAAAACTGGAAAATTCACAAACATGTGAAAATGAAACAACAATGAAATCAAAAAGGAAATAAAAAATATACTGAAACAAGTGAAAATGGAAACACAACATATCAAAACTTACAGGATGCAGCAAAAGCAATGCTAAGAAAGAAGTTTATAGAGATAAAAGCCTACATTAAGTAAAAAGAAATATCTTAAATAAACAACCTAACTTTACACCTCAAGGAACTAGAAAAGAAGTTGTAAACTAAGCCCAAAGTTAGCAGAAGGAAGGAGATAACAAAGATCAGAAGTGAAGTAGAGAATAGAAAATCAATTGAAAAGATCAACAAAACTAAAATTTTGTTTTTGAAAAGATAAACAAAATTGACAAACATTATCTAGACTTACCAAGAAAAAAAGAGGACCCAAATGAAATTATAAATGAAAAAGGAGCCATTACAATTGATACCACAGAAATACAAAGAATCATAAAAGACTTGTGTGAATAATTGTACACCAACAAATTAGACAATCTAGAATAAATGGATAAATTCCTAACAGTATACAACCTACTAAGTATGAATCATGAAGAAATACAAAATTTAAATAGACCAATAACAAGTAAGGAGATTGAATCAGTAATCAAAAACCTCTCAACAAAGAAAGCTCAGGGCCAGATGGCTTCATGGGTGAATTCTATCAAATATTTAAAGAAGAATTAACACCATTCTTCTCAAACTCTTCCAAAAAATTGAAAAGGAAGGAACATTCCCAAACTCATATTACAAGGCCATCATTACACTGATACCAAAGCCAGATAAGGATACTACAAGAAAAGAAAACTAGACGAATATTCCTACTGAATATGGATGCAAAACTTCTCAACAAAATACCAGCAAACTGAATTCAACAGCGCATTAAAAGGATCATACACCATGATCAAGTGGGATGCAAGAATGGTTCAACTTACAGAAATCAATAAGTGTGATACACCATCTTAATAGAATCAAAGACAAAAATCATATGATTATCTCAATAGATTCAGAAAAAGCATTAGAAAAAATTCAACATCCTTTCATGATAGAAACTATCAACAAATTGTGCATAGAATGAACCTACCTTAAAATGATAAAGGCCATATATGACAAACCCACAGCTAGCATCATCCTCAATGGTGACAGTTTGGAAACTTTCTCTCCAAAATCAGGAACAAGACAAAGATGTGCACCCTCACCACTCCTATTCAACATGGTACTGGAAGTCCTAGCCAGAGCAGTGAGGCAAGAAAAAAAAATAGGCATCCACATTGGAAAAGAAGAAGTAAAATTGTCTGTGTTTGCTGATGACATGATCTTGTATAATAGAAAATCCTAAAGACTCCAACAAAAAATTGTTAGACCTAATAAACAAATTCAGTAAAATTTCAGGATACAAAAACCAACATACAAAAATCAGTTGCTTTTCTATACACTAACAATGAACTATCTGAAAAAGAAATAAAGAAAGCAATCCCATTTTCCATAGCATCAAAAACAATAAAATACTTAGGGATAAATTTAACCAAGGAGATGAAAGATCTATACACTGAAAACTATAAGATATTGATGAAAGAAATCAAAGACAACACAAATAAATGGAAAGATATACCATGTTCATGGATCTAAAGAGTTAATATTGTTAAAATGTCCATATTACCCAAAGCCATCTACAGATTCAGTGCAATCCTTCTCAAAATCCCAACAGCATTTTTCACAGAAATAGAAAAACCAATCCTAAAATTAGTATGGAACCACAAAAGACCCTGAATAGCCAAGGTAATCCTGATAAAGAAGAAAAAGCTGGAGCCATCACATCTCCTGATTTCTAAGTATATTACAAAGCTATAGTAATCAAAACAGTATAGTACTGGCATAAAAATGGATACATAGACCAATGGAACAGAATCAAGAGCCCACACATAAACTCACACATATATGGTCAACTAATATTTGACAATGGAAAAAGGATATTCAAGGGGGAAAGGATAGGAGCTTCAATAAATGGTGTTGGGGAAACTGGATAACCACATGTAAAATAATGAAATTAGACCCCTATCTTAGAACACTCACAAAAATTAACTTGAAATGGATTAAATATTTTAACATAAGACCTGAAAATGTAAAACTCTTGGAAGAAAACATAGTAAAAAAGCTCTTTGACATTGTTCTTGGCAATGATTTTTTGGATATGGTAGCAAAAGCACAATCAACAAAAGACAAAAACTCAACAAATGGGACTACATCCAACTAAAAATCTTCTGCTCAGCAAACGAAACAATCAACAAAATGAAAGGCAAAGTACAGAATGGAAGAAAATATTTGCAAACCATGTATCTGATAAGAGACTAATTTCAAAATATACAAGACACTCATATATCCCAATAGCAAAAAAAAAAAATCTGATTAAGAAATGGACAGAGGACTTGAGTAGACAGTTTTCCAAATAAGACATAGAAAAAGCCTATAAGTAAATGAAAGGGTGCTAACTATCACTAATCATCAGGGACATGCCAATCAAAACTACTATGAAATATCACCTCACACCTGTTAGAATGGCTATTATCAAAAAAGACAAGAGATAACAAACACTGACAAGGATGCCGAGAAAAGGGAACCCTTGTGCACTGTTGGTGGGAATGTAAATTGGAACAACCAAAAATATTGGAAAACGGTATGGAACTTCTTCAAAAAAATAAAAATAAAACTACCATATTGATTCCGCAATCCCACTTCTGGCTATGTATCTGAAGAAAATGAAATCACTATCTCAAAGATATATCTGTACCCCCATGTTCACTGCAGCATTATTCACAATAGCCAAGATATGGAAATAACCTGTGTTCACGGATGGATGAATGGATAAAGAAAATGTGGTATGTATGTACAATGGAATATTATTGTCATAAAAAAGAAGGAAATCTTGTCATTTGTGAAAACATGGATGGACCCTGAGGGCATTATGCTAAGTGAAATAAGTCAGAGAAAGACAAATACTGTATGATATCACATATATGAAATCTAAAAACATCAAACTCACAGACACAGAGAGTAGAATGGTGGTTGCCAGGTGCTGGGGGGTGAGAGAAATGGGAAGATGTTGATCAAACGGTACCAACTTTCAGTTATAAGATGAATAAGTTCTGGAGATCTAATGTACAGCATGGTGACTATAGTTAAGAATACTGTATTGTGTACTTGAAAGTTGCTATGAAAGTAGAGCTTTAACATTCTCACCATAACAACAACAAAACAGTAATTATGTGCGGTAAAGGATGTGTTAGCTAAACTTATTGTGGTAAATATTTCACAATATGTATGTCTATCAAATCATCACATTGTACACCTTAAACTTACACAATGTTATATGTCAATTATATCTCAATAAACTTGGAAAATAAAGAGAACTATAGACCAATATCCCTTATGAACATTTATGCAAAAATCCTCAAAAAATATTATAAAACATATCCAGCAGCATATTAAAAGAATTATACACCTGTCCAAGTGCTATTTATCCCAGGAATGCAAGGATGGTTAAACATACAAAAAATAATTCAAGGTAAAACGTAATTATTAGAATTTTAAAAATCATGATCATATCTATCAAGGCAGAAAAGTCATTTGACGTATTTTAACAGCCTTTCATGATTTAAAAAAAAAACTCAACAAACTAGTAACGGAAGGAAACTTTCTCAACTTGATAAAAGGCATTTATGGCAAAACTATTTCACTTAAATGAGATACCTAGAGTAGTAATAGTCATAGAGACAGAAAGTAAAATGGTGGTTGCCATGGGCTGTGGTAAGGGTTAATGAGGAGTTACTGTTTAATGGGCATAGAGTTTCAGTTTTGCAAGATGAAAAAAGTTCTAGAAGTGGATGCTGGTGATGATTACATAGCAATATGAATGTTCATAATATCACTGAATTGTACACAAAAATTATTAAGATGGTAAATTTTATGGTATGTGTATTTTACCACAATAAAAAAAATCAATGATTTTAAAAAAGCTATGGATAACATCATACTCAATGGTTAAAAATTAAAAGTTTTTCCCCTAAGTTCAGGAACAAAACAAGGATGTCTATTTTTGCCCCTTCTATTTAATACTGTGCTGGAATTCCTAACCAGAAAAATTAGGAAAGAAAAAGAAATATAAGACATATGAATTGGAAATGAAAAAGAAAAATTATTTCTATTTACAGATGACTTGACCTTATATATAGAAAATCCTAAAGGACACACACACACACACACACACACACACACACACTCTCACACAAAATCTATGAAAGTTAATGAAAGAATTCAGGAGTTGCAAGATGCAAGACCAACATACCAAAATTGGTTGTATTTTTATACACTAGCAACAAACAATTCAAACATTAAATTAAGAAAATAATTCCATTTACAACAGCATCAAAATAAAACACATAGGAATAAATTTAATCAAGGAGGTGCAAGACTTCTACACTGAAAACACACAACATTGCTGAAAGAAATTTTAAAAGACCTAAATAAATGGAAATACATCCTGTGTTTATTGACTGGGGATTGAATAGTGTTAAGAAGTCAAACTATCCAAAGCAATCTACAGATTCAGTGCAATCCATATCAAAATCCCAGTGGCCTTTTTTTGCAAAAATGGTAAACCAGATCCTAACATTCATGTGGAATTGCAAGTTATCTCAAATAGCCAAAACAATCTTCAACAAGAACAAAGTTGGAGGACTCACACTTCCCTGTTTCAAAACTTACACAAAGCTATGGTCATCAAAGGAGTGACATAATGACAGACGTATAGACAAATGAGAACTGAGAGTTCAGAAATAAACCCATATATCCATGGTCAACAGATTTTTGACAAAGATTCCAAGACCACTGTATGGGAAAAGAATATTCTTTTCAGCAAATGGTGCAGGAACAAGTGGATAACCACATGTACAAGAATGAAGTCGGAACCCTATCTCACTCCGCATACAGAAATTAACTAAAATGGATCAAAGACCTAAATTTAAGAGCTAAAACTATGTATTTCTTTGGAGAAAACTTAGGGGTAAATCTTCATGACCTTGGATTTGGGAAGGAATTCTTAGATATGACACCAAAAGCACAGGCAACAAAAGAAAAAATAAACTGAACTTTATCAAAATTAAAACCTTTTGTATATCAAAGGACACTATCAGGAAACTTAAAAGGCAGGCTAGGGCCGGCCCCATGGCTTGGCGGTTGGGTGCACGCGCTCCGCTGCTGGCGGCTCGGGTTCGGATCCCGGGCGCGCACCGACGCACCGCTTCTCCGGCCATGCTGAGGCCACGTCCCACATACAGCAACTGGAAGGATGTGCAGCTATGACAGACAACTATCTACTGGGGCTTTGGGGGGAAAAAATAAATAAATAAATAAATAAAATTTTAAAAAGGCAGGCTACACAGTGGGAGGAAATACTTGCAAATTATAAGTCTGATAAGGGTTTAGTATCCAGAATACATTAAAACTCTTACATCTCAACAACAAAAGACAAACAACCCAATTAAAAATTGGGCAAAAGACTTGAATAGACGTTTCTCCACAGAAGATACACAAATGGCCAAAAGCACATGAGAATATGCTCAACATTGGTAGTCATTAGAGGAAGGCAAATCAAAACTACATTGAGATTCCAGTTCACATCCAGTAGGATGGCTATAATAATAATTTTTGAAAATGGAGGATAACAAGTGTGGGCAAGAATGAGGAGAAAGTGGAAACCTCAGACATTGCTGATGGAAATGTAAAATGGTGCAGCTGCTGTGGAAAACAGGTGAGCATTTCCTCAAAAAGTTAAATATAGAATTACCAAATGATCTGGCAATCCCACTCCTATGTATATACCCAAAGAATTGAAAACAGGTATTCAAACACATACTAGTACAAGAATGTTCATAGCAACACTATATATAATAGCTGGAATTTGAAAACAACCCAAATGTCCCTCAGTCAACGAATGGATAAACAAAAGTGGTCTATCCATACAATGGAATATTATTCAGTCATAAAAATGAATTAAGTATTAACACATGCTACAACACAGATGAATCTCAGAAGCATTTTACTAAGTGAAAGAAGTCAGAAACAAAAAGTCACATATTATATGATTACTTTTACATGAAACATTAAGAATATGCATATCTATAGAGAAAGAAAGTTAATTAGTGATTGCCAGGGGCTGGTTTGGAAGAATGAAGGGTGATCAAAATGTTTTGGAACTAGATGGAAGTGATAGCTGCACAGCATTGCAAATGTACTAAATGCCACTGAATTGCACACTTCAAAATGCTTAATTTTATGTTATACGAATTTCACCTCAATTAAAATAAAAGCCATGAGTGAAATAATAGATGTAGGGTGTGACAAAGAAAAAAATACATACAAAGAAATTCATCGTACTCCACTGGAGGTTGCTAGGATGCCAATTCATTACTCTGAAAAGTGATAAATAAGGGGAAAAAGTAAGCATTTATCCCACCTTTCTGGTATGAATTGTACTTTATGCTAAATCCATAGTCCTAGTGCATGTGGAATAGCTCTTCTAAAAGGAAGAACTCCAGCAAATAATTTCAGAAGAAATGAAAGAATGAGAGTTTCAACATCTTATTAAAAAATCAATTCTGATAATTTCAGTGGATGTTAAAATTATTAGGTGGAAGATTGATAGGGAAATTTACATTGAGGGGGTAGATTGTCACCATTTGAAGTCATTGAACAATCAGCATCATGAAAAGTGAGGTGGGAAGTCATCTGTGCCTCCTGATAGGGTCCAGTATAAAGAACAGCTTCACCTTTGAAGTATTCGTACAAACTAACTAACTGTATATAATCAGGCTTTAGATTTCATTTCAAGCCTGCAGCAATTTGGGAGACAGGAGTGGAAGCGAAACAACAGCCAAGGAAGCAATTCAGCTGAAATCAGCATCCAGGGCACTCTAACAAAGACATGGATTCTTCAACTGGCCAACACGAGGTTGTAAGCCCACCATACGAGGGAAGGAAGGGATCTGTTCTACATCCAGAGAGACTGAAGAGATACAGCCTTCATCCACAGTATGTGGCATCTGTCTGCATCTGAGTTCGAAGGAAACAGCTATTAAAATACGTTTTTTTAGACAAGGGAATTTGCACATGGACTGGTGTTAAGGAATTATTGTTTGTTTAGTAAAGTGTGCTAACAGTATGGTAGTTATGGGAGATGAGATTATTAGGAAGCACGTGGAAGTATTCAGGAGAGAAATGACACGATGTACGCAGTTTGCTTTAAAATACCGCGATGAAAACGAGGGCTGTGCACGATCTCATCTTTTCCTCCCCCAGACTCCCTGGAGTCCTCTACCTGGCTCTGCGCCTGGGAGGCTGATCTCGATATCTCGCAATAAAGGGACCCTTTTACTCTGGAGCCTTTCATTCAACCCCGAGGCAAGTGCGAGCGTTCAGAGCATTTATTTCTGGGCTCCCTCCCTGCTGGGCTGCAGGCTGGCACTTGTCCCCCTACCTCCCTTGCTGCATCTCTTGTCACACAGCCCGTCCTGCAGAGACAGCCACAGCTCTTGTGGTGGGAGGCACAGAGGTCTGAGCTGTTCCTTGCTGGTGCTGATCCCAAAGTGCCTCCCCATCCCTTGTTGACACCCTTCCCCCTGCCCACTCCTGTGTAAACTGTCCCTGCACTGAACCCTCTGCCATTACCTGTGTGAGTGGCACTTGTTATCTGTGGGGACTCTGACTGCTTTTGGGGGGTGCAGAGTGCTCATGGTTGTTGATGTTGGGTGACGGATGTGTAAGAGTTTTACGTCTCCTCCAACCTTGTGTATGCTTGTAAATTTCTCATACTCAGAAAGCAAATATAAACACATACATATATGTATACTCTATGTTTCCACTGTTAACATTATAAACTTATGTTTAAATGTGCACAGATGATGTTTGAGAAGGGTAGACACCCTGATTTCACCTGTGAGTACCTTTGAGAAATGAGATAAGGAGACAGTAGAGCAGGAGGGGACAGAGAGAAGAGAGCTTACACTTTTACTTCATTCTCTTTGTTGTGTTACCTCTCAGCCCCTCTCCCACCATCCAAGTGCATCTTGTTCTGTGCGCCATTCTTCACCTACCACAGATCCTTTGCACATGCTGTTCCAGATTGCCAGAATACTCTTCTCTGCTCCTGCTCACCTCCCCTCCGACCACCACCACCTTCCACATGCAGTGAACTTCCATTCACGGTAGATCACAAGTCACCTATCACTCCATCCGGGATGTAGTGAAACGGGGAGACAATCTAGGTGCCCCCCTTACCTAGGGAATCCCTGTTCCGCACACCTCGCCTCAGAGAGCTTACCTCAGCACCGCTTTCCACGTGTCTGCGTGATATTTGTGAATGTTCAGGGGTGGTTTTGCATTTATCTTGCAAGAGTCTGTGAATTCCCAGTGTTAATTTTGCATTTACTTGTGTGATAATTTGAGCGCGAAGAGCACCGACTTTTCCATTATATTCCCAGCACAGCGACGGGCACATGTGAGGCCTTCAAAAATGTGCTTTGTCGAATTCTTTAAAACTTCTGCTAGAATGTACTGTGCTTGCTTCGGCAGCACATGCACTAAAATTGGAAAGATACAGAGAAGATTAGCAAGCCCCCTGTGCAAGGAAGACGTGCAAATTCGTGAAGCGTTCCATATTAAAAAATAAAATTTATGCTAGAATGTATTAAATTTTGTCACTTAAAATTAATTTTAAAATCTATATATATTTTTGAGGAAAATTTAGGCTACTAATCTAAAATCTTGAGAGCAGAGACGACTTTTTAAGCATAATGCCGGCCAATGGGAAATAATAAACAACAGATAGCTTAATAATATAGATTTGAAAGTTTCTGAATGTAAATAAAACATCATAATATTATAAGGCAGATAAACTGGAGGAAAACATGACTGCCAACAAGTTTCCACCCTTACCGTACGCAGAGTGTATTCAAGTCGATAAGGAGCTTCCTATACGGGGGAGGGCATGGAAAGGATGTCACAAAGACAACCCACACACACAACACAGCCGCCCAAGAGCCCAGCATCGCTACGTATCAAAGATGTGGAAATGAGAGAATTTTTCTCTTTGGGTTTACCAAAGAGGAAAACCAGTGATAATAACTGACGCTGATGAGGGTCCAGGGACTGGTTGCTCCCAAGGCCCCTCAGGGCTGGGAAGGGGTCAAGTGCACAAACTCCCAGGGCCGGTGTGTGACTCGTGTCCAAACTTGGCAGGTGTAGGATCCATGGACGAGCTCCTACAAGGACAAGCTCTCAGGACACGTGCACAGGGACAGTCACCAATGGCATTTTATGCCAGAAGCCTGTTGACAACTAATCGAGGCTCCAGCGAGAGAAGATGGTCTCACAGGCGGAGGGGCGCCCGCACCAGGAAGCACTGGGCACCTTTCTAAGAGATGATGTAGTTTGTACTCATTGGGATAATGCCTGTGGCACAGTGTGAAATTTAAAAAAAAAGAATTTTTTGTACATTATGACCCAATATATGTATTACATTAATATGTGAAAAATTTGAAAGCTGAAAGAATATCAACAGATTGCTACTGGTTGGGGTGTGGAGGGGCACTCTGATCTCCTTCATATGCTTCCTATTTGATCCAAAACACTTTTACATTGTTTATTTTTTCTTTAACAAGCGGCACCTACTACTTGGACAAACAGCAAAGCAAAGCGTTGGTTCCGAGTTGGGGAAAAGAAAACTCCCCCTCCTTCTGGACAGCAGGCCCTTCTCTTAGCTGGGAACAAGGCTCCTGGAGCCACCTTGGGACAAGAACGTGCCCGGGGGGTGCCCTCCAGCCCCTCCTCCACCAGCAGGGACTCACAGGGCCCTGCAGAGCCAGGAGCTGTCCAGGGTTTGCTGGCTGGGCCACATCTGGCATCAGCGAGGCCACAGCAGCAGCTGGCCTGGTGGTGTGTCCAGGCTGGAGCCCCACAAAGGGCTGCTTCTTCCCAGCTCCGAGGTTCACAGCCAAGCCAGGAGCTCCAAGTTCACGGAACAGGAGCCATTCCAGGGGGCTTCTGTCCTCTGGAGAAGGAACCTCCTGTCTCCTTGTGGAGTCTCGGATGGCTTGTGTGTCCCTCCCGCACTGTTCCCAGGCCCCGCCTCTCCCAGGAGTCCCTGGACCACAGTCCCCGTCCTCACCATCTGCCCCTGCCTCCAGCTGACCGCCGCCAGCCTGCAGGAGAGGCCAGGCACGTCTGCTGGGCCATACTGTGCCACGGTGGACTGGGAGGTGGGCACTGTCTGACCTTGTGCTCCCGGCCCAAACGTTAGTTCAAGGGCGGAGTCAGAAGCAGACGTGGAGATTGTTTGTTTTAATTAAATGGGAGGTTGATTCTTTGTCAGGTGAGGGAAGGGATCATAATGCTTTTATTTTCTTTAATTCAAGGCTCTCTCACTCCAGGTCCCGGAAGGAAATAGAATTCCACTCAGAGGTTCAAATGAAGAAACTTAAAGGAAGGGGCTCTTTACAGAGAGACAAACACGGGAGTCAGGAAACTCAGAGAGGATCAATGGTGGGGAGGAGTTTCCACCCCTGGCCTGTAGGGCAGGGAGGGACGATGACCCTGGGTGTCAGTGACAGGGGCTGTGGGCTGAGGATCACAGCTTCTGCCAGCCCCGCAGCCCCCAGAAGGACGTGAGGAGTAAATACCCCAACCTCTCTCTCCAGCACCCTCCAACCTCCTGGGAGCCTCCCGGTGGGGGAGCCTGAACTGAAGGCAGGAGGCGAGGGAGCCAGGCGAGACGGTCCCCCAGGTCATCTAGTGGGGATGGACAGGGTGCGAGAGGGTGGGGCGTGGATCTGGAGTGTGACAGAGGGTGTCCTGCACAGGAGCCACCCGTAGACATCAGGCGCTCGCACCTGAGGATGCAGATACCTGGATGCTCTGTCCACACTGGACCCTCTGTCCCACCTGGCAGTGATCGGCGACCCCATTAGAGGGGGTGACGCACTCCAGTTCCCACAGCCCCCGCCTGGGTGCCCTCATCTACATCCCCTGACAGCCCTCTGCCATCTGAGTCTGGACTTGAGATCCAGCCTCTGTGTTATTAGCACAATATCGATGAGCACGTGGCCCAGAGGTGGAAAATCAGATTCTCTCTCCCCTCAACTGCTCAGGTTCCGCTGAGACCAGCAATAAAGAGGAAAAGCAAAAATAAATCTGCCAGCAGAAAACTAATAAGAAATGGGGTTTGGTGCCTTGGGCAAGCAATAATTTTTTTCCTTTAACGTCATATCCACAGGCTCCTGTGTAGGACATGCGTGTTCAGACCCCAAAATGAGCGATTACAAGAGATTGCTGTCTGAGTGAAAAGCCTCTGGCAGAGGAATTTAATTTTGCAAAGTGCCGTGTCTCAAGACTCGGGGCTTGGCTGCCGTCGGGGCAGGAGGCTGGTCCAGCAGCGAGAGACAGTTAGGGGAAGGGACCCTACTGCAGAGTTGACCCTAGGGGCAGGCTCACCCCATCCAGGTGCAGGAGCATTGGCCCTGGGGTGTCCCCCGGGGCTGGGGCGATGCCTGTGGAGACAGCACTGGGGTTGTCTCTACTTTTCGGCTATTGTGAATAGTGCTGCTGTGAACACTGAGTACAGATATCTTTTAAACTCCCTGCTTTCAGTTCCTGTGGGTGAAAACCTAGGAGAGGAATCGCTGAACCATACGGTAATGCTATGCTTAATTCTTTCAGTAACTTCCATACTCTTTCCACAGCGGATGCCCCATGTTACATTCCCACCAGCAACGCACACAAATTCCAATTTCTCCACATCCTTGCCAACACTTGTTATTTTCTGTTTTTTAATAATAGTAGTCCTAATGGGTGTGAAGTGGTATCTCATTGTGATTTTAATTTGCATTTATCTAATTCTTTGTGATGTTGAATATCTTCATTTTTGTGTACTTATAGGCCATTTGTGTATCTTCTTTGAAGAAATGTCTATACTAGTCCTTTCCCATTTTTTAGTTGGATTGTTTTGTTGTTGTTGAGTTCTAAGAGTCATTTATATGTTCTGGATATTAATCCCTTATCACATACATGATTTGAAGATATTTTCTCCCACTCTGTGGGTTGTCTTTTAACTCCCTTGATAGAGTCCTTTGATGACCAAAAGTTTTTAATTTTGTTGAAGTTCAATTTATCTATTTTTTCTTCAGTCGCCTCTGCTGTTGGTGTTATATCCAATAAATCATTGACAAATGCAATGTCATGAATCTTTTCCCCTATGTTTTCTTCTAAGAATTTTATAGTCTTAACTCTTATATTTAGTTATTTGATCCAATTTTAGCTAATTTTTGTATATGGTGTGAGGTAGGGGTCCAAGTTCCTTCTTTTGCATGTGGACATCCAGTTTTCCCATCGCCATTTGTTGAAAAGACCGTCTTTTCCCCATTAACTGGTCTTGGCACACGTGTCGAAGATCATTTGACCACATATGTGAGAGTTATTTCCAGGCTCTCCCTTCCATTCCATTGGTCTATGCCTCTGTTTTTATGCCAGTACCACATGATTTTGGTTACTGTATCTTTGCCATATGTTTTGAAATCAAAAAGTGTGACTCTTCCAACTTTGTTCTTTATCAAGATTGTTTTGGATGTTCTGCGTCCCTTGAAATTCCTTATGAAAGTTAGGATGTGTTTTTTCTATTTTTATTTTAAAAAGTCTAGGATTTGAGAGTGATTGCATTGAATCTGCAGATCACTTTGGGTAGTATCGACATCTTAGCAATATGAGATCATCCAATCCATGAACACAGGATGTCTTTCCATGTATTGACACCTTCTTTATTTTCTGTCAGCAACATTCTGTAGTTTTCAGTGTACAAGTCTTTTGCCTCCTTGGTTAAGTTTATTCCTAAATATTGTATTCTTTTTGATACCATTTTAAATGGAATTCTTTTCTTAATTTCCTTGTTGGGTTGCTTATTGTTATTTATTAAAACACAAGTGATTTCTGCATGTTGATTGTGTGTCCTGCCACTTTCCTGAATTTATTAGCTCTAAGAGTTGTTTTTGTTTTTGGAATCTTTAGAATTTTCTACATAGAAGACCATATCTATGAACAGAGATAGCATTACTTCCTCCTTTCCACTCTGAATGCCTATTATTTCTTTTTCTTCTCTACTGGTTCTGGCTAGAACTTGCAGTATCATGTTGAATAGAAGCAGCTACAGCAGCATCTCGTCTTGTTCCTGATCTTAGAGGAAAGCTGTCACTCTTCACCAGACAATCTTTTCAACAAATGGTGCTGGGAAATCTGGATGTCCACATGCAAAAGAAAGAAGTTGAGTATGATGTTGTGGGTTTTTCATATATGGCCCTTATATGTTGAGGAAGTTTCCTTCCATTCCAAGTTTCTTAAGTGTTTTTATCATGAAAGCTTGTTGCATTTTGTCAAATGCTCTTTCTGCACCAATTGAGATTATCATGGTTTTCTTTTTCCTTCATTCTATTAGTGTAATGTATTACACTGATTTTTGCACAATGAACCATCCTTGCATTCTCTTTACTGACTCCTCCTCTTTGGGGACCCCCCCCCCAGTGGCCTCTGATTAAGGCTAGAGGGGAGTCCTATCCCCAGGGTTGACCTGCATCTCTTGGTTAACCCCCTTGGATGTGCCATCAGCTCCCTCTGGATGGTGGGAAGGGTCCTGGTTAGCATTATGTTACACACCCCTCTGAGTATAAAATTTCAGACACCATGTTAAAGTTTTGTAATTTCCAGAGAAGTGACAGTCATTTTTAATGTGGTGAGGTGGGGACTGGAATCCACGCTGTCTAACCCTGAACCTCCCATCTCTGTCCCTTTACAGGAGCTATCACACATGCGAAGTGATTTCTTCAGGTCTCCGTTTCCTTCTCTGAGGATCTTAAAATCCAGGCCCTGGGTCTGGTACTTATGCTCTTGCTGGCTGAGCTGTGCTCATCTTTTCAATTGCCACTAACCTCAAGGTCAGATGTAGTGAAAATGATAAAGGGGCCCCACAGAAGTCATTTTATGCACAGAAGGAACGAGCGTGCACAGCACCTGAATAATTTCTATTCCTACAATGTGTCCAGGCAGCTTCTCTTGGCCTGATTTCAGCACAACCGTTCTCCCCTCCCCACCACTTTACCAGAACCCAAAGCTGAAAACTCAGGTTGGAGGGTGGATTGGATGATCTGTCCCACATCCCACCATGTCCCACCTTCAATCACAGGCTCCAAACGTGAATATAAAGGAAGTTTTAAGGAAATTTTGCACAGATGCCTAAACAACTCACCAGCCCCCTAGAATGCTCCCATGGCTAACCCTGATTTCCTGTCACTTGCTCAGCTGTTTGTTTAGTGTCCTGATGTCTTCAGGGCTAAGTAATCAGTTTGGAGGAAGGCAAATTGCCCATTTTCCAGTCTCTGCCTCCCTTTGACCATCAGTTTGTCCAGTGGATGCCGGGCAACAAACCAATAAGACAGCAAATAGCAGCACCCACCACACCAGTGCCCACCACACCCCCCTACACTAGTGCACACCACACCAGTGCCCACTACACCAGTGCTAGGTTGTTACTGGGCAAGGAAACTAAATTAATGCAGATAATCCCAATCTGTGTGAGAGGGCAGGACATGGCAGATGAGAGAGTGGGCAGGGATTTCCAGGAGGAGACAGGAGAGAACAGTGTTGGGAACCATCCTGGACTCAGATGCCTCCTTCACTGTAAGAAACGAGACACCTGGGGAGGTGCAAATGGAGGCAGATGGGGGCACCAGTGTCCAATGTGGCTCTGAAGGGTGCAGCTCATCCAAAAGAAACAGTGCTGTGAGTAGGGGGGGGTCTCTGCCACTCTAGTGGCACCCGAGTGGGCCCTCAGCCAACCCAGGGTCCCAGAGGCAGACGTGGGAAGACGGAGCCTCACTAATGAGACTGCTTCCTCAGCAACATGACCTCTTCTGAGACTCTTAGATCCAGTAACCGTCCTCTCTTAATCTTTGGGGGGAAGGAGATTCTACTCAGGTCATGCCAAGGTGACATCTGGTTTGGTCAGCAGTTGTATTTCACACTATAAATTAGTAATCAGGGGTTCTGCTCCTACAGGCGGGATGTGTAGTGGTCAAGGCCACGGATTTCTGGAGGCGGATGCTGGGTTCTACACCCCGGCTCTGCTGTCCGCAGCTGTGGGCAGTGGGGAAGTCATTTAATCTCTGTGTCTCCACTTCCTCGTCTGCAGAACAGGCTTTTCTGTGGATTTAATGTGAACGGTGCTGGCACACAGTGTGTGCTCTACGTCAGTCATTATTATACACTTCCATCCTTCAAACACAGAGTTCATAGACGTCTTCTTCATAAATGTGTCAATCATTTCTGCCAAGAAGTTCTTCCTATTCCTAATCCCTTGGCCTGAGTTTCTACTCCTGACCCCAGAACTATACAGGGTTCCCTCAGGCAGTAGGTCCGTTTGGTCCGTTTAAAAAAACTTCATACTTTTTTAATGGAATAGGCGAGTCATATCTTTTTCAGAAGTGAAGTCCTAAAGTCAGCACATAGGGTGAAATTATGAATAGTGAGAATTACCCTTGACAATACACCTTTCCTAGCCCCTGAATTACAGTGTAAGGACTTAGCATCTCTCGGTGCACCCACCATGGATGGTTTTTCCTGCAACGATGGACCAGATCCCTGTTTCTCCAACTAAGCATCAGACAAGGGAGACAGCTGCACTTAAGGGCCATATTGTATGAAAGACATGGATCTCTGTACGCTACAAACATGCTCGGCACAGCATACGACCCACATGTGAGTGACCTGCAGGAGCGGAGACTGAGCAAGGATGAGCAGGCTCATTTCTGCATCTCACACACTTTGCCACCAAGTCGCCCAAAGCTTCCCTGTGATGGACCCTTTGTATGGATCTCTCATGATCACGGGCACCAGTGTAACCAGCTCCTTCCCCTGGGATGACCTGCACTGCCCACACAGAGCTGAGGGAGCCCAGGACTGCCCTCCCGCAGGACCCACATGAGCTCCCCCGCCCTCACACAGTCTGCTGAGCACTGCCACGTTCCTGATACCAATTTCTACTTTTTGAGGCAACAGAGTGCAATTCGTGTTCCAGAGGTATTCATCAGACATTCTCACTCTGCTTGAAACAGGACTTCATGGTCTGCATTTTCCTTTCCAGTCTTTCTGGTCACAACTGTCCGAGCTCACCTCGGTCCACTGGAATTCAGGGCTTTTCTTGTGGATGGAGTGAGAACTGGGACAGACCCTGAATGCCCTGGAAGCAGGCGACTGAAACGTCTGTCCCTATTCTCCTCAAAGACACAAAGCCACAGCAGGAATCTCAGGACACACTGCTCTGTCCCCCCAAAGATTTAGTGCAGGGGTCCTGAGGCCACACTTCCGTTCACCGCCCATGAAACGTGCCTTAGACAGTGCTGCCTGAGACCATGCGTGCCCCACACCAGGGACAAACCCTACTGACGGAGGATTTGGACGTGAGCAGAAGTGTCCAACGCTGGAATAAAAGGAGAGAAACCAAGCAGGGCACTGCATTTAGCAAAAGTGCTGCGTGTTTCCATGGAAACAACACAAAATCTGACCGAGGAAATGGATGCTGAATGTAAAGTGTTTGTTTAATTTTAATGTGAGTAGATGTTAAGCTGTTTATTCCCAATGCTATTTAAATATTCACATGGTAACAGTAAATGCCTTTAATCTCTTTTGGTTTTAATTGGTTTTTCTGGTGGGCTGATTCCTTGTGAATAAAGGGGGGACAGGAAGCAATGTAAACAAAGCTCAAATCATGAAGAACGAAAGGGCCAACGGAGGCAGAGCTCCGTGGGTTTGTAATTAGAACCAACGTCTCAGGCGCAGATCCAGGAGACGCTCCGACTCCAGAACCAGAGTTCTGCAAATGAAGGCCCTCAGCAGGTCTAATCTGTTGCTTGTAGCTGTATGTGTCAGACTGATGATAGTTTCTCTGGTTAGCCTGCCATGGGCTGGATTTCAGGGAAAAGGAGAGAGGGGGAGGAGGCTCCTCTGCTCCACTGGCCGGGCCAGTCCCTGGTTGAATGCACATTACCCAGGTGTGTTCACCTCGTGAAAATCTACTGGGCTGTGCACCCACAATTTCTAAATTAAACTTCAATAAAAGGAAAAAAACAGGTCATCCCCTGAGATCCTCAAGGACACTCTCTTTTAAGAAAGGGACTGTAACGGGTCCCACTGTTTCAGTAGCTTCTTGTCCCTGGGAGAGGATCGCACATCCCCACCCTGCCCCACCCAGGAGCGCTCCAGGGCACATGAACTGCTCTGGCCAAACAAGTGTGGGAGGGGGTTCTGTGTCACTCCTGACCAGAAGCTTTAGGGCCTCTCTCTCCCTCCAGATCTCTCCCTCTCCTCCCTCCCTGTCTCTCGCCCTCCTCCTCTTGCTGGTCCTTTGGTTGGTGGTGTCTTTGACCTGTGCCACTGGATGGCATCCCACAGGGAAGAGGCAAAGGGGAGAGACAACAGCCAGGGGCACGTTAAAGAGGGCCTGGACCAGCGGAGGGGAGGAGGAGGGGGGAGGAGGGAGTAAAGGAGTGGGGAGGAGGAGGGGGAGGAGGAGTAGGGGAGGGAGGAGGAAGGAGGAGGAGGAGGAAGGTGGAGGAGGAGGAAGGGAGCCAGAGCCAGCACAGTGAGGAGCTGGGGCTCCTGCTGGGAGGGGGGTGTGGGAGGGAGGGAGTCAGGGGGAGGGCCGGTCAGTGAGATGATGGAATAGTTAGGGTTGTGTTGACCATGCTGGTGTGTCCAGCACACTTGATGGGTGGCTGGGGGTTGGGATGAGAAGATCACATGTCTGCATCCTCCTCAAGGTCCTACCAGCCTCACACTCTGCACACCATACCTCATGACTGCCTTTGCTAATACTTTCTTTTTTATTTTTTGTGAAAATGACTCACTTTTAACAAGTGGAATTTGAAGCACAATACCATTTACATTAGCAACCAAAAAATGGAATAGTCGGGTATAAATCTTACAAAATGTGTACAACATCTATATGAGGAAAACTATAAAACTCTGATGAATGAAATCAAAGAAGAACTAAATAAATAGGGAGATGTTCCATGTTCATGAACAGGGAGATTCAACATTGTCAAGATGTCAGTGCTTCCCAAATTGATCTATGGATTCAATGCAGTCCCAATGAAAACTCAAGCAAGTTATTTGTGGATATTAACAAATTGATTCTAAAGATTATATGGAGAGGCATAAGACCCAAAATAGTCAACATGATATTGAAGGAAAAGAATAAAATTGGAGGACTGATGATACCTGACTTCAAGCTACAGTATTAAGGCAGTGTGATCTTGGTAAAAGAATACACAAATAGATCAGTGGAAAAGAAGAGAGCCCAGAAACAGATCATATATAGAAACATAAATATAGTCAACCAACCTTTGACATAGGAGCAAAGGCAATACAATGGAGCAAAGATGGTCTGTTCAACAAATGGTGTCGGAACAACTGGACATCCACATGAAAAAAAACTGAATCTAACACAGACCTTACATGTTTTGCAAAAATTAACTCAAAATGGATCATAAGCATAAATATAAAATGCAAAACTCCTAGAAGATAACTTAGGAGAAACCCTAGATGACCTTGGGTATGGCAATGACTTTTTAGATATGACACCAAAGGCACAATCCATGAAGGAAGTAATTGGTACGCTGGACTCGATTAAATTTTAAAACTTCTGTTCTCGGACAGACACTGTCAAGAGATTCAAAAGACAAGCCACATCTGATACAGGACTGTTACCCAAAATATACCAAGAATTCTTAAAACTCAACAATAAGAAAACAAATAAACCAATTTAAAAATGTGCCAGAGACCTAAACAGACACCTCACCAAAGAAGATACATAGATGGCAAATAAGCATATGAAAAGATGCTCCATGTCATGTGTCATCAGGGAACTGTAAATTAAAACAACAATTACATACCACTATATACCTATTAGAATGGCCAAAATCCAGAACACTGACAACACCAGTTTCTGAAATTGGACCCCTACCTTACACCCCTCACACAAATTAACTTGAAATGGACTAAAGACTTTAAAATAAGACATGAAACCATAAAACTCCTAGAAGAAAACATGGGGGAAAAGCTCCTTGCCATCAATCTTGGCGATGATTTTTTTCATGACACCAAAAGCACAAGCAACAAAAGCAAAAATCAACAAGTGGGACCACACACACACACACACACAGCAAAGGAAACAATCAACAAAATGAAAAGGCAACCTACAGAATGGAAGAAAATATTTGCAAACCATGTATCTGATAACAGGTTAATATCTAAAATATATAAAGAACATACAACTCAATAACAACAACAATAAAACAATCCGATTAGAAAATGGGCAGAGGAACCGAATAGACATTTTTCCAAAGATGACATTCAAATGGTCAACGGGCACATGAAAAGATGCTCAACATCACTAAACATCAGGGAAATGCAAATCAAAACCACGAGATATCACCTTACACCTGTCAGAACAGCTGTCAGCAAAAAGACAAGAGAGACGTGTTGGTGAGGATGTGGAGAAAAAGGAACCCTTGTGCACTGTTGGGAATGTAAATTGGTGCAGCTGCTATGGAAAACAGTATGGTGGTTCCTCAAAGAATTAAGACTAGAACTACCACATGATCCAGAAATTCCATTTCTGGGTGTATAGCCAAAGGAAATGAAAACAGGGTCTCAAAGATATTGCACTCCCATGCTCCTTGCAGCATTATTCACAATAGCCAAGATATGGAAACAACCTAAGTATCTGTCAACAGATGAATGAATAAAGATGTGATATGTATATACAAGAGAATACTATTCAGCCATGAGAAAGAAGGAGGTCCTGCCGTTTGTGACAACATGGATGGACCTCATGGGCATTAGGCTACGGAAGATAAGGCAGACACAGAAAGACAAATACTGAATGATCTCACTTATATGTGGAACATGAGAAAAAAAGAGCTCATAGAAACAGAGAGTAGAATGGTGGTTACCAGAGGCTGGCAGGGGAAGAGGAGGGAAATGGGGAGATGATGGTTAAAGGGTACAAACTTCCAATTATAAGATGAATAAGTTCTGGGAATCTGATGTACAGTGTGGTGACTAAAGTTAACAACATCGTATTAGATACCTGGAAGTCACTAAGGGAGTAGATCCTAAAGGTTCTCACCACACACACACACAAAAGTAATGACGTGATGTGATGGAGGTGTTAGCTTTTGCAATATAAGTGTTTCAAAACAGCACATTTACACCTTAAACCTGCACAATGTTGTATGTCAACTATATGTCAATAAAGCTGGAAAAATCAGAAAGGAGTTACCACACCATGAGAAAACATGGTGGAACCTTAAATGCATATCACTACATGAAAGAAGCCAGTCTGAATCTGAAAAGGCTACATGCTGTGTGATTCCAACTCTATGACATTCTGGAAAAGGCAAAACCATAGAGGCAATAAGATCAGTGGTTGCCAGGGGTTGGGGAGGGAGGGATGAATAGGCAGAGCGCAGAGGGACAGGAGGCGCACACGGGGTTTTTAGGGCAGTGAAAGTGTATGACACATAATGATGGGTACATGTCATTATACATTTGTCCAAACCCTTAGAATTTCCAATAGGAGAGTGAACCGTGAGTCAACTGGGGACTCTGGGTGGTGATGACATGTCCCTGTAGGTTCATCAGTCGTGACAAATGCACCATCTGGTGGGGATGTTGATGGGGGAGGCTGTGCGTGTGAGGCAGCAGAGGGTTTATAGGAAATCTCTGTATCTTCCCCTCAATTTTGCTGTGGATCTAAAACTGCTCTAAAAAAATCAAGTATTTTAAAATAATGATTTATTTTTTACTTAGATAAATACATGGAAATGCCTCCAAATAGCCCTGTTATTAAATGCTAGTCAAATACTGGCCAAGGGCTCTGAGGCTCAGACCCCTCTCTCCTTGTTTAAAGGAGGATTAGCAAGTGTAGAGGCCACAGTCAAGCCTGTCCAACCAGGACTGCTATTTAATCAGGAGACTGAAGCAGCGCTCTCAGCGTCCCTTGGTCCGGCCGTCATAGGTCACTCCCTGGAAGTCCAGAGGAAAAGCTGACCGCCAGTCTCCACAGCACCTCTTCCTCCCCCAGGAGGCGGCTGTGGGCAGAGGGGCCTCTCCCAGCCTCCCTGGTACCAGTTTGGGCTGAATTAACACAGCCCTTTGGCCCCCCAACCCCATCTGAAGTAGTCCCCCCTCCTGTCACCCCTCCCCCCTGCGGTTTCTAGGGAGCACTTCTCAAGTCCTTGGCCCCCATGTCCTTGGGCTTCATGTCAGCAGAGCTGGCCCTGGGGGGAGAGCAGGGGTGGTAGAGGGGGCCCTGCCTGAGCCTAGAGCCCCGAGCAGAGAGGGGCAGAACAAACGCCCTCCTCCCTCTCCTCATCCCCTCTGATCTGCTGGTGCCCCCAGTGTCCAAACCCAACAGAAGCCAGAGGGTGGGGGTGGGGGGGGTGGGGGGGTACACACAGGACATGACACCCTGTCCATGGAGGTCAGCCTCTCAGACAGTGCAGGGGAGGGTGCATGGGAGGCAAAGGGGGGAAGATAGCTCAGACCAGTGCAGAAGGGCTGGAACCCTCTGCCCGCCCTCAGCCTGCACCCAGCCTGCTGCACCCCTACATGCCCCACCCCCTACCACAGGCCTCAGAGCTGAGCCCTCTGCTTGGCAGACCGGCCCCATGGACCCACACTCGACACATGGGGCATCTTTACCACCCTCACCTGCGCCCGGTTCCCCCTCCTGCTCCTCCCCAGCGGAGGGGATGGGCTGCTCCTTTCTCGGAAGACGCTGAAGACGCTGACAGAGCAGGTGGTCCCGCGCAGGGGGCTCGGGGAGTATCTAGGACGCATCCCCAGAAGTCAGGTCTTTAGAGCCTGAGGAATGCGGCCTCCCTCCCTCTCCTGGCCTTTCAGTAGAAAATCAGAAACCTGTGTATTTCACTTTAGAAACTAATATTCCTTAAAAATCTAATAATAGAGACTTAGCGTTGCATTTGAGGGGAAATTAAAGGAATAAATAATTCACAGGTCTTTAAATGTGTTGTCCTTAAGCAGAATATCTCCACCTTGCTTTCCATGCTTCCTACTGGATTATTCAAATTAAGATTACTCAGCCCCCTAGGGTCTTGTCTGAAATTGCAGGTGCCCCCCCTCAGGGCCCCTGGGCAGCAGGCAGGTGGAGTGGCTGTCACCCCCTGGGAGAGTCAGCTCGTGGGGCACAAAGCTCAAGGGCACCTGAGGGGTCAGGGTCATCGCCTGCCTGGGGCTCAGTCAGGCCCCGAGGGTTCTGGGAATCTCACTCAGAAGGACCCCGTCCCCCAGGCTCGCTGCTCTCACCCTGACGGACAAATTACCAAGAGAAGAAACCCTGGCCTGGTCGACAGAGCCCAGGGTTCGTCCCTCCTCTGAGCCTGTGCTGATGTCACCAGGACCAGCCAGGAGCGGGTCTAGGATCACTTCCTGTGGGAATCCGGGGATCCAGCACAGTGTCCCCTGAGTGGAGGGACTGACCAGCAGCTGGTCCTGCTCCGGGCGGGGGCGGCAGGGCTGTGCTGGGGCCGCTCCAGAGGCCTGGACCATGTCCACCATCTCTGCATCTTTCCCGTTGGCCCACACGGGGAGCAGTGTCAGCTTCCTGGGCGGGGGCCCTGCTCCAACCTGAGCGCCTGCCCCCCCGAATACCACCCCCAGACCCCGTCCTGACGGAGGACTGATGCTGAGAGGGGGCAGCCCTATGGACAGGGCTCCCGGCTTCCTCCTCCCCCCTGCCCCCCATGTGTGCACACGGGGACTGGGGGCTCAGGGTCAACCAGAATCTTAAATTGGAAACGAACCTCGTGCCCCACAGTCAGTCACCAAACACAGCACCACACTGACAGCTGCTCCTAATGTGAGTTTGTTTCAAAACACCGACCATCTGCCAACTGTCCAGGGACGGGGTGACTCACAGTGTGTCCTTAGTTGTCACAGCGGGAAGACCCCTCCTGAGGGACGACAGCATGGGCTGGGGGCCAGATTCTCTGAATGCTGCTTCCTCCCAGGGGCTTCCTGCCCTGGGTTGTCGCCATCCAGGGCTCATCTCCACAGGCTGGACTGTCAGGGCCCCTGGTTAGGGCTCCTGGTCTCACAGCCCAGGGCTGGGAGAGGGGAAGGGGCGCTGACCTCCCTGTTCCTTCACTGTGTCAACACACACCCCATGAGGACCCCCTGGAGCTGGGAGCTGTGCCAGGCACTGGGGTCCGATGGAGAATCCAGGGAGGACCCCAGCCCTCCTGGAGCTGCGCCTGCACGGAGAAGATGCAAGGCCAGGCCTGGGGCCCTCAGACCCCACGAACCACGACCCTCCGGCCTGGGAGCAGCTGCAGAGGCAGGAGGGTCCTCAGGCCCCACCCAGACCCTGAGTCAGACTCTACAGGGACGGCCAGAACCTGTGTGTTCTGTCTTCCCAGATGCCACTGTAAACACCGACCATCAGAGGACCTGAGGGGAACCCTGGTCAGGTCCAACCTCTCCCGAGGCGGGAACCCTGAGTGCACCTCAGTCACCCCACCTCTGCTTGAGCCCCCCCAGTGACGGGGAGCTCACCCCCGTGAAGCAGCCCCTTCCTGGGACTGTGAGAAGCCCCTTCCCTGAGGGCCCAGCTCAGCCCCTCAGCTCTCGCCCTCAGCCCAGCTCTGCAGACAGCCTGGCCCGCCCTCACCCCGGCCTCCTGCCCTTCCTCGGCCTGGGTCTCCTCTCCTCCAGCTGAGCCCCTGCCCCTCGCCCAGCTGCCCAGCTCCCGCAGCCCCTCGGGCCCAGAGCAGGTGGGTGTCCAGGCCTCCTGCTCCAGCTGCGGCCTCTCCCCCAGACCTCCCCCCTCCCCCCTACTGCAGCCTCAGTGCGGAGCAGATGCCCCACAGCCCACTCGGATCAGGGGTCAGGGCCCCATTTTGACAGCTCAGAAGGGAGCCGTTAGAGGTGTAGGAAGGTTCTTTCAGATGCTATATTAGCTGTTCCAGGCTCACAGCCTCCAGCTCTGCATCAGCATTCATCCTGCAATTAAGGACTGAATCACCCCTGAGTCTGGGCCCTGCTGCTCCTTCACTGGAGCCCCCTCAGGGCTTGGGGTCAGGAAGCCCATCACCCTGTGGTTCCAAGCTCAGGCTCTGCTCTGAGGTGGGGGCCTGCTTTGCATTCTGGAAACCTCTGAGCCTCTCCCACAGGCGCTCAGTTGTTCCTGCCTGACGTTCACACACTCCTCCTTCTGCAGCTCAGACCTGCAGTCACAGCCCCAGAGAAGAGCAAAGACACCTGTCCCTCCTCCTGGGCTGAGCTGCAGGTGACACAGCAGGTGTGGACGGCCCCTGGAGACTCAGACACACTCAGGGCGCAGTTACTGCAGAGCCACTCACCTGGTGGCTCCAGCAGGTGCTGACATGGATGGAATGTGCTTCCTGCCCCACAGTCAGCCCCGAGTGCACGAGGAGACAGAGGACAGGGCGCCGTGGGGACCCAGGCATCCTTCTGACAGTTGGTGCAGGAGAAGGTCCAGACTCCACTCTCTGGAGCCCGGGCAGCCCCGTGCACAGGCAGAGACAGTCTGAGGGCAGAGCAGGTGACACTGCAGCCTCCCTGCCCATTGGACCCCAGCCCAGGCATGCCCCACTGGCCAAGCCCTTGGGTTCAGACCCCCGAGGACATCTCATGGGGGCCTCACCTGGCGGACCTCACCTGGGGTCCTCAGAGGCTGTGACTGTGGGAGGTCCTGAACCCCTCCTGGCTGCAGCCTGAGATGCAGGGAGGGTGTCTGAGACACGAGCAGGCCTTTCACTGTGACCGTTGGCCCTGAGTCACTCCTCTTCAACTTGGGCTTGGTGTCTGGGGTTCACCTGGCCCTGGGCACAGAGGTTCCTTCATGGGGAAAGGGGATTGTTCTTCAGGTTCTGGAAGAAGGGCTCTGTCCCCTCCCACAGCTCAGCGCCTCCACCCTCAGTGCTGCTGGCTCAGGCAGCCTTACGCTCCATCAACAGGCTGAGTTGAGAGCAGAAGGGTCAACATCGTCTGGAGGGCTCGATGCGGGAGCAGGGGCAGCTTGTTAAGCTTGCTGAAGTAAGAGGTTTTTTTTTCCAAAAAAAAGCTTGGATTTATTTATTTAATTTTTGAGGAAGATTGACCCTGAGCTAACATCTGTTGCCAATCTTCTTCCTTTTTTCCTTTTTCTCCCCAAAGCCCAAGTAGATAGTTGTATGTCATAGTTGTACATCCTTCTAGTCGCTCTGTGTGGGACACCACTTCAGCATGGCTTGATGAGCAGTGCGTAGGTCCGCGCCCGGGATCCAAACCTGTGAACCCCGGGCTGCCGAAGCAGAGCATGCGAACTTCACCACCACGCCACAGGGCCAGCCCCAAGAGGTTTTGTCTGAAATAGACTCGCAGGCAGGAAGGAGTCCTGACTTGATGCCTCAGGACCTGGAGCAGGTGCTCCTGCCTGAGCACAGGGTGTTGGGGGCGGAGAGGACTCTGAGCACCTGCTCCAGGCTGTGTCTGTAATGAAACTTGACTGCGCTCACGTGGCCAGTGCAGGCCAAGGGTGCCAGGGAGACCGCAGGCTCAGTGTAGACACAACACGGTGACTGGGGGGACCACCAGGTCCATGTGGACACACGTGGGGAAGTAGGGAGCCATCCTAGGTCAGTGAAAATGCAGGAAGGAGGGAGACAACTAGGGTCAGTGTAGACACAGCAGAGGTCCTAAGGAGACATCCTAGGCCAGTGTAGACCCAACAGTGGTACGAAAGAGATACCCTAGAAAAGTGTAGACACAGAAAGAGAATTAAGGAAACATCTGAGATCAGTGTAAACACACGAGTAGAACTACAGGGACATCCCAGGACAGTGAGGAAACACCTGGGACAATAAGTAGACATACAGTGTAGACACGTCAGGGGGACTACAGGTACATCTCAGCAGTGTGAAAACACCAAAGGAACCAGCGAGATACCCCACGTCAGTGTAGACCCAGCAGGGGAACTCAGGCACACCAGGGGACTAGGGAAACATCCCGGGGAGGTGTAGACACATCAGGGGAGCAGTGGAGACACCCCAGTTCACTGAAGACACACCAAGGTAACTAAGAAGATACTCTGGTCAGTGTAGACAGGCCATGGGAACTAGGCACACATCCCAGGTCACTGTTGACACAGCCGTGACTAAGGAGACACTGCAGATGAGTACAGATGTGCTCTGGAGCCAGGGAGACAGACAAGTCTCCGCAGACACACCAGGAAACTCAGGAGACATTCCAGACCAGTGTACACACAGCAGAGGAACTCCAGAGCCATGCCCAGGCAGTGTACACATACAAGGGAGTTAACGAGGTACCCTTGGTCAGTGTAGACACAGAGGGGAACTGAGGAGACAACCCTGGTCAGTGTTAACCCACTTGGGGAACAGGTCTGTGTAGCCCTGTTAGAGAAAATATGTATATAACCAAGGTCAGTGTAGACACAATGGAGAATGAAGGAAAAATCCTCGGTCAGTAAACACACCCTTGGGATGTAGAGGGAAATCCCAGTTCGTTGTAGACACACCAGGAAACTAGGGAGACATTGCTGGTCACTGTAGATACACTAGGGAACTAGGGATGTATTCCTGGTTACTTTATTCCAACATTCTAGGGGGACATTCTAGGTCAGTATAGACAAACCAGAAGGTGTAGGGTGATATCCCAGGCCTGTGTACACACCCCAGGAAGATGAAGAAGACATCCTAGGTCATTCTAGATATGCCAGGGCAAATAGGGAGATAAACCTTGTCAGTGTAGACACACCAGGGGAATTGTGGTGGTGCCCTAGGAAGCTGAAGACACGGCAGATGAAAAAGGAGACATCCCAGTCAATTTTCTCAAAACATGGGAACCAGGAAGACATCCCCGTTTAGTGTAGACACTCCAGGAACTAGGGAATAAAGTTAGGTCAGTGTAGACCCAACAGGGGTTTAAGGAAACATCATAGGTCAGTATAGACAAACGAAGGGAATTAGGTAGACCCCTCAGGCCAGTGTAGACACAGCAGGGGAACTAGGGAGACATCCCAGGTCTGTGTAGCTAACAGACAAAAAGAGAGGTACCCATGAATAGTGTAGAAACACTAGGGGAACAAGGGAGGGGCCGCTGGTCAGCGTAGACACAGGAGGGGAAGTGGGAAGACATCTCAGTGGCCTCTGCTGTGAGAGGTGTGACACGGAAGTGCCCCCACGGTAGGCGATCCCTTTGTAAAATCACAGATGATGAATTAGGACAGCAACATGCCTGGAGGTGTCCTGGGGATACAGAGGAATCAAAGATGAAAACCATGCGAGTCAGGTGGAGAAATTAGTTTCTGCATGTCACCACCGCTATTAGGAGGACTCGTTAAAGCTGAATAGGAATCAAAGGAACCTGCCAGGAGGGAATAAGGAGCCTAGTGAAGAAGAGGGGAAGGCACAGGGTCAGGCTGCACTAAGGGGAGCTGTAATTTACAACTGCAGGGGGCGGGCAGGAACCTGGGTCCAGGGACAGACGGACAGCTGTGTTGGGGGCTCCTCCCGGCTGATTAGACTCCAGCCTCTCCAGTCTGTGGCCCCCTCCCTGACTCAGTTACCTCTTGATGCACAACAATCCATCCAAAAATGTTATGGCATAAAACATGAGAGTTTCATTATTTCCCACAATGCTGGGGTCAGATCAGGCAGGGCCCAGCTGGGGGTTCCTCTGCTCTCATGGCCTTGGCATCCAGCTGGTGGCAGGCTGAGCTGGGAGGTTCCGGAAAGCTCCTGTGTGCCCCCTCCACCGGCTTCTCCAGTGGCTTCTCCATGTGCCCGCTGGGCTCCCCCAGGCGTGGCGGTCTGCGCACAGTTGTCCTTCTTACATGGCAGCAGGCCTCCAGGAGGGAGGAAGTGGAGGCTGCCCGTGCCCCTAAGTTCCAGGCATGACCGTCCCTGTAATTCTCTTCCTCTGCGTCCTCTTGGCCACAGAAAGTTTCAGGTCAACCCAAGGGAAGGAGACAGACTCCACCCCTTGATGGGGGAGCAGGATGGCACGTGGACACAGGGAGAAAGGGAGTTTTGGTGGCCCCCTCTGGAGACTCGACCACACTGCCCAAGGTCAAAGTCAAGTGAGAGAGCACCTGGTTGGTCAGCCTGTCCCCTGCCTGTCCCCCGGTCAGGGAGGGAGGACACTCATGAGCAGGTCTGCGTTCAGGGCTCAGGGAGCATCACGAGGGGTGGCCCCGTCCACGGGCCCATCCTCCTCCTCATGGCCCCACGTGTTTAGGACACACCCGCGTGTGGCCTATAGAGAGTGAACACTGCTTGTTATTCACCTGGAATTAGAACTGAACTGGCATCCTTGATCTTTATTCACTGGCAACTCTACCTGGAGTGACCTGAGCTATCCCTTCATGTCCTCTGAAGTGTCAGCTGCCTGTTTAGACGGGTACGCTGGACCCTGACCTGCACATGCAGGGGTTTCCCCTTTAAAGCAGAGGCCTCTGCACTAGAACTATCGCTCCCCGGCCGGGTTGTCCTCACAGCCCGGGTCTCTGCTGGCAGGTGTGTGGGACCCTGGGGTCTGCGGGGAGCATGTGGTGGGGGGCAGGGCTGGAGCACGGCTGGATCCCTGAGGGTGAGGCAGAGCCTGTCCCTCGTTTCCTTCCTCCTCCTGCTCTGCGCCCTGACGGCAGCTCTGGGAAGACGGCCCTTTACCTCGGGGGTGTGAGGAGCAGCTGCCCTTCCCACAGGGCCCGAGCGGCCTCCCCATGTCCATGTTCCCCTGCGCAGAGGGAGCAGGTGCTGCGGGGACGCCTGCACACCTCACCCCCGGGTCTCAGCAGCCTGGATGCCGAGGTCAGAAAGTCTGCAGGGCTGCTTCAGATCCAGAGAGGGCTGGGCTTGAATCTGGCTCGGGCCCTGCTGGTCCCTGTAAACGTGGACTGTCCCTCCCCTCTCCCCAGGCTGGGGGGCCATGGCTGGTACATCTCAGCACCAGGAAAGTGTAGGGGAGGAAGACATATCCTCTACCCACTCTGGGTCCTTCTGGCTGGGCTATGAATTAAAATGACACAAGACAAAATAACAGGAGAAAATCAAACAAAGCTTTGTAACATGTATACATGGAAGAAACCAGGAAACTGGGTAACTCACCAAAATGGCAGAGGCTCTCACCTTAAATATCATCTTCAGCTAAAGACAAAGGAGGATGTTGGGGGTAGTGGTTTGGGACTTCAAAGGGGAGGAAGGCAATTCACATGGAGGAGGAAAAGTGAATGTTTGGTAAACAGAACTTCGATAAGAATGGGCTTAGCAAGGACCCTCCCAGTCTATTGATGCCCAGAGTTATCTATGGTGATGGGCTGTCCTGTGGACAGGCCTTCTATCTTAAATTTCTTTTAGGCAGTTAGTGGGGGGGAGGTCAAAGTTTCTTTCAGAGTATTTTGTTCTTGAATATAATCAAGGTAAAGAGACATACTGTGAGGTGGCCAATCCTAATACCCCACAACAGGGTGGGGTCATCACGGCCGTAAATGCGCTTACATGCAGCTTTCAGGCACGGAGCTGGGAGCTTTGTTGTGTAACCCCATTTAATCCCCTCAGTCCCCTGGGCAGCGGCCAGTCCTCTTCCCATTGACAGGAAGGGAAACTGAGGCTCAGGAGGAGGGAACCGCAGTGAGGAGCTGTGAGGTGTGACAACCAGCCCTGCAGTGGAACGCCCTGATCTGCAGAGCACCTGGTTCCTCCTGTGAATCCTCCCAGCGCAGCCTCTTTCAGCCGCCAGCAGTGTAAGCACTGGCTCACAACCCTGAGCGTCCACACTCTGCTCTCAGAAGCCACATGAGCAGCCCCGGTGGCTGATCCCCCTGAGGGCACAGGGCCAGGGGAGGAGGAGTTGGAGCTCAGAGCCCGGGGTCCCTCCTGTTCCCAGGCCTCCTCCTCTGTGTCCCTCTCTCACCAGCCCCTGCACTCTGCCCCATCCAGGGAACTAGGGGGGCCTGGGGCCGGTAGGTGCTGGAGCCCACCTGCCAGCTGTCAGAGCTTATTTCTACACTGTAAATTTTCAGGAGTTCTAGGAGCCAGGTGGTAGCTAAAAATGAGTCACAGTGAAAACATCTCCACCACAGAAAACCGGCAAACGCTATGAACGCTCCCCTACCCCCGACCCAAGCCAGTTGTTAAACACTTACCACAGGACTCTGCACACCCCCAGGGAGCCCCATAACCCAGGTCGGCTGTGGCGGTCTGACCCCAGGTCCCGACCCTCCTTCAGGACAGCCTGAGATATGGTGGCACTCCACGCTCCACATAGTCGCACTGAGGCCACAGTCTGAGGACCACGGGAGACCACACTTTGCCTGGCTTGATGCCCTCGGGCCCTGGCTCCCGGTCCCTCCCCAGTCTCCCGAGAGCCTCCTGACCGTCACCTCTGGGCCCATGTCTACGCAGCAGGCCTGCTGGACTCCAGAAGCCGGCCCCCTCCAGCGCAGCCCCGTGAAAGCAGGAGCGTCTGGGCCAGGGGTCGATGACGTGTTTCCATCGTCCTGTGTGGTTTGGGTTTGTTTCCCCCGAGGGAGACAGTCAACAAGAACTGGCACATTTCAGCAGAACCAACAAACTAAGTCACATGTTCACCTGAAGGTTGTGAGGACGACGATGACATCGCTTCACAAACAGTGACAGAGGAGGGACCGTCAGAAGGTGGCGCCGGGCCAACCGGCCGTGTGCGCGGGAAGTGAGACTGAATCCCCACCCGACGCCACAAACAAGGGGGATCAGGATGGTTAAAAACCAAAATCAGAAAGGAAATAAAATAGGAGAATATATAGGATATTTGTGAACTTGTGGCTGTAACTTATTTTTTGAACCAATTAAAAAATATAAACTAGATCACAAAAACGATTAATTTTGTGACATCAGAACTAAGGATGTCCGTTAATGAATGAGATCATGGACAAAATTAACAGACAGCTGACAGATGGGAGAATATATCTGTAATGTTTAAAACTGGCCAACAATGAACACCTAGAATATACAATGTAACTCTGTAATCAAGAAGAAAAAGACAGTTTCCCAACAATGGACAAAGGAATATTAACAGATAATCTTCAGGGAAGAAAACCTCAAAATACTAACAAACATAAGCCCAGATGCTCAAAACTGTTGGTCATGAGACATGCAAATGAAAACAACAAAGTGAAATCCGTTTACACCTAATAGTCGGGCAGTGATTAGGGAGCTGGCTGCTGCCAGTGTTGCCAGGGAGACGAGGACACGGGGACACCGTGCCCTGCAGGTGGGAGGGCAGATGGAGCCGCCATCCTGGAGGGGAACCCGGCACTGTTTAGTCCAATCAAGGACAGGCGTATCTCGGACCAGGGGTCCCACCCCGAGCACACGCCCAGGGAGATGCTCTCACGGGTCCATAAGGGACACATAAGAGGCTGCTCTCTGAGCGTGGGCGTGGGGACCGTCCTGGGAGACTGGAGAGGGACAATGTGGAGGATGCGCACCTGGGAGCATAATGCGGCCATGAAAAACAATGGAGCTACTGTGTACTTAGCAGTATGAGTATATGCTCAGAACATAATCATTTGTAAAAATAAAAACTGTCATAAACAGAACGAAATACGTAACACAATGCCATCGATGTATATTTAAAATATATGCCCACAAGACAGCAATGGACGTTTTGCAGGAACACATTCAAATAAAAAACAGTCATTAAACACAGTTCAAGAATTTCCTAAGAATGAAATCTTAGGAGTCTTAAAACACACTCAAATAAATAAGATAAAAATTCAATAAAAATAAAAAAGATACTATTAAACACAGTTTTATGATTTCCTAAGAGCAGGAGGGAGGAGTGGGATGAGGAATGGGATTAAAGGTGAATAAAGAAATAAAAGCAGATGGAATCCATGTGCAGACAAATGATATACACAATGTGTCATGGATTGTGCATGTGATAAATTCACCCCATTTCTCTTGAGGTCAATAAAGAAGATGATGAAAATAGAAGCAGTGAAAGAGGGGCTGAGACCCTTGGAGACCCATCCAAGGTGGACATCACTTTGTCCTGCTCCCCATTAAAGACAGTGTGAGCCCCGCCCCTCCAGCCCGACTCCACCTCTCCGATCTAGCCCCGCCCCTCTGACATGGTCCCTCCCCTCTGATTTAGCCCCGCCCCTCCAGCCTGGCCCCGCCCCCAGGCTCCCACCTGGCCCTGCCCCACCTCAGCACACAGCACACCTGCAGTGCGCACAAGTGGCCTGGCAATGGGTGTGATGGCATTTTCTCTGTGGGGTGCGGTCTAGAGCTTCCACAGGGTCTGCACAGGCCTGAGCAGGGGGTCTGAAGCCCCTTCACTGATGCAAACCTGGACCCTCCGGAGGTGAGTGGGTGGGCAGCTCTGGGACACTGGGCATTCGCTCCCCAGGCTGTCCTGCCTCCCGTCCTAGTTTCCACGTCCCCAGGCTGTCCTGCCTCCCGTCCACCTGAGGAAGAGTGGAGTCCTCCTGTCCCCCTCCCTGGGGAGGAGCCTGCAGGGATGGGGGTCCCCAGAGCTCCCTCTCCATCGCCCCCAGCCCTGCCCAGGACTTCACAGGGAAGCTTTCCGGAACATCAGGACATTGACATTCTGTGCACAGAGACAATTCTGTGGAAACAGTAAAAATGATGGATGGAGGGTGAAGCCAGGCCAGTGTGTCAGCAATTTTTTTCTGCATTTCTCGTTTTTGTTTCGTTATGCCTCAAACAGGGAGAGTCAAGATAATGAGGCGCCATCTGCGGGGGTGGCCTTGAGAGAAGGCTTGTGGTCGGCAGGTGCGGACCGGACCGGAGGCGGTTCCATCTCCCAGTGACCAGGGCGGGTGATGCTGAGGGAGTGACTGTCTCTCTGAACCTCAGTTTCTCCTTCTGTGTAATGGGCCTGGTGGAACTCCCCTCCCAGGGCTCTGGGTTTCCTGACCTAACCTTCAATGAGTGTGTCCGCTTTTGTCCATCTGTCCTTCCAAGCCACCCCGTCCTTGTCAGGTGATGAAAGAAGAGCTGCAGCCCCCTAACTGCCCCACCCCACCCCACCCCACCCCCATTCTCCACTCGGTGGCCGGAGTCGTCTTTACAAAACTCTGAATTGAAGAAAGTCATTTCCCCACTTAAACTCCCTTCTGTGGCTTCCACTGCACCCAACCTCAAATAGGGTAAGGGCAGGGTCTAGACAGAGGGGTGGAGACGTGGTCACACCAATGGTGGCAGAGCTGGAAGGACAGAGGGAGGACACGGGTCCAGAGGAGCAAACAGGAGGCTGATGGGCAGAGATGAGCGATTGCAGGACGCAGCTCTGCAGCACCTCCCGGGTCCGGGGGAGCAAGGGGGTGAGCAGAGCCCAGGAGCACACTGGGCACAGGACTGGGCTGGACCACTGCCCACCACCCACCACCTGCAGTGGAAGGACCCCCTGGGGGGCTAGGGCTATGGGGGAGGGGCAGCCGCCCAGGGCTAGACCCCGGAGGAGGGGGCTCTGCAGGGAAGATGAGGGAGCTGGAGGGACACCCCAACAGGGCCCTGGGGTCTGTCCCCCACCCTGGGACCCACTTCCCCTGCACTGGCTGCAGTCGGGCCTCACTGGACCTTGTTAGTCCCCAGGACACCACGCCCTCCCCAGGCCCTGACCTCCTGCCCTTCTGCCCACAAGGCTCCCCACTGTCCTGGTGGGCTCCCACTCACCCCTCCTGTCTCAGCTCCAGCCTCCTCCCCAGGGAAGTGCTCCTCACCCAGTGTCCCCCAGGTCACCTCCCCTGGGTTGTCCCCTCCTTCATCCCACTCGGCACAGCTGACAAGGCAAAAACAGACTAATATTCTCCCCCCTAGACACAGATCCTTGGGCTCAGGGACCACCCATCCCATGGCCTTGCACACGGTAGGTACTGATTAAATACCTTTGGGGTGAATGGGTGGTGGGTCAATGAGATTTTAGAGCTGGAAGTGACCTCCCAGGATGGGAGCAGGGTCTGGGTCCAGCTGGACCCTCCACCCTGGGAGGTTTCCTGCAGTGAGCCAGCCCTGCCTGCAGAGAGGAGCATATTTGTAAGAAAGGAACAGACATGGGGGTGGGCCCTGCTTCAGGATCCAAGAAGCAAGAGGAGCCGACACCCGGGCCCCGGGGCAGAGGTGTCCCGACTGTGAGCGATCCCGCACAGCACTGTGGCCAGCAGCTCACGCAGCCTCCATCCTGGTCAACGGGAAAGTGGACACTTCTCGTGCTAATGAGCCTGGGGGCTGCCAGGGAAGTGGGGGGACAGGAGCTGGTGGTGGGAAGCATCTGGTCATCCAGAGGACGGAGGATGGAGCAGGGCTATCCATCCAGTACATTCCTTCACTCCTGGCTGGGAGGGGACAATGATGGCCTGGAGGGGTCGTCCCCCCACTCCCTCACCACCCCCCCATCCCATCAGTGAGGTCTGGTCCACACCAGCCTGGTCCACTCTCCCCAGGTCCCCTGCAGCCGTCCTGGGCCAGGCCTCTGTCCTCTCCTACCTGGACGACTACAGTGGCCTTGCTATTGCTGTGCGGGATCGTCACACACCCACGTTTAAGTTACGAACTCAGACACGTGCGCTTGAGAAGAAAGCAAAAGGCAGGCACATTTCGGGGGACTCGGGTGCTGGTGGGGTCCTGCCACCACGGGTGAGGGAGAGCTGACTGAGAATCTAATTTATATCTTTCTGTTCACACCGAGATACGAATGGATCCTCATTTATGTGGTGGATTCACACACCACATGTGGGCTGTGTCCTGACGTGGGCACGGAGGGTGCTTGGTCAAAACTGCCTTTAGAAGTCTCGTAAATCACCCATAAAACACAATGGCCAATGGCTTTGCAAAATGCATGCACAATAGATGCAAATGTACTGAGATGCAAAATACATAGTGAAATGAACTGCGTATAATACATAGTACATGTGTTTAATTTAATTTTACAGTTCATTTTGAATTAGTTCTCTCATTTTTCTGGCAAAACCCGTATATTTGAATCTTTATGAATTAAATGTGGGTGTGGTGAGAACACAAGTCGGTCACTCTCAGGACGGCCACAAAGAACAGGTCCAACGGGACGCTGTCGCAGCCTCCGCCCCGGCGGGGGCGCAGGTCACGTCACCATGAAGACAGGAACGCGGCAACTGACCAGGCAGGTCTGTGGAGAAAGCCCCGGGCACTGGGGTGGCCGCGGGACAGGCACTGGCCTGAGCACCGTCCACACAGCCCCATCAACCTCACACCCCCACGGGGCAGGTTTATCACTGTCTTCGGTTACAGACCAGGACACTGAGACGGCAAGTAACCTGTCCCAGGTAACACAGTGGTGAGTGGTGAGCGGGGCTCAGACCACGAGGTTTGGACCCAGGGCCCCGCTCTGAACTGTCCCCACTCATGTGCAGTTCCCCCCGAGTCCCCCCCTCACAGTGTCTATCAGTAGCATCAGCTGGAGGTAAATACATGAGGAATAATGAATTAAATGGTTGGCTGGCTGGCTGGCTGGCTGAACACACACATCTGAATCGTTGTCCCTCGAGGGATGCCTGTGAGCTGAGCTTCCGGTCCTCAGGAACATTCTCTGCTCAGAAAACCCTGTCCTCTGCCAGGACCCTGGGGCCTGTGGAAACCTCTTAGCCAGGAGCTCCCTTGAGGTCAGAAAGGCTGCTTGTCCCCAAGTCACGTGCAGTTGGTGGACAGTGTCCTCTGTGGTGTTGGCCCGTGAGTCTCTTCTGGAATCCCAAAGGGGGTGGAACGGACCCAGCAGCTCCGCCAGAACCTGCCTGCGCTTCTCACCCTGAGGACTGGACCACACGCATCTCACGCGCCCTGGGAGGGTTCCTGCGGCCCCGTCTGTGGAACCAGGGTCAGTGGGAGGTGCGCACTTGTTGTGGGGACATTTCCCTTTATTTCCTCCTTCTTGCCGGGGAGAGACGACGAATGGAGTGCCATCTAGGACTGACTGTACGGATCAGAAATCACTCAGCTGCAGTGGCACCAACACCCCTCAGCTGGGTTTCAGGGCCCTGAGGCTGAGGGTTCACATTGCAAGTGCAGGGGGAACGATTCCAACCCCCAGGGACCTGGCGGTTGCACACAGCTGCTGGAATCTGATTTCTTGCCCTGGGTTCTGCACCCCTTTGTTTCCTTGACCCCTGGGCCGAGTCCTCTGAATGGGGAGACCCCGCTGCAGGGACTTTCTTGGCGAGTGTCTCCTGGTCCCATTTAGGTCCTGTGAGTCAATGTGGCCACCACAGGTCAGGGGACCACACCAGGAACCAGCATGGGGTCACGTGACTGCCCCAGCATCCAGCGAGGGAGGAGGCCCCCTGATCAGGTCTCAGAGTCCGGGTGGGTCCTCCTGGAACAGGAGAGGCTGCTGTCAGAGGAAATGCGTGGGGTGACCACGAAGCCCACCGCACCCAGGGCCTCCAGGCCGGCCCAGGTCCAGCCAATGTGTGGGCAGAGGCCCGGACCCTCTCTGAGACCTGGGCTGCCCCTGACCAGTGTCCTGCCCACAGCTGCCCGTCCCCTCTTGGGACCCCTCCCTCCACACCCTTCCAGACTGAGCCCACTCCTCACAGCCCGCCCCACCTCTGCTGGCCTTTCATGGCTTGTCCCTTTTCGGGAATGTGCTCCACGGCTCTGGGATCAGCCTGTGGCCGAGGGGCCAGAGATAACGGCCTCTAGTGGCTCCCAGTCCTGCTGACCTGGGGCCCCAAGTTCCTGGGGCCTGGTGAACCCTTGGGGTGGGTGAGGCAGGGGAGCCCCGGGGGTAGCCTGTTCATCATTTCCAGTTAATGCGCTGACTCGGTGGCAGTTAGACGGTGATTTTTAGAGTCACTAAAGACAGCTGTGGGAAAGCGAGGCCTCAAGCACGTGGAGACTCCAGACAGTCAGGGCCCCCGCCTGGCTCCAGTCTGTTCTATCTGCGCTCAGTCCCCTCTGCCTCCCCTGACCTGTGTCCAGGGGGCTGGCCTTGCTGTGTCCTCCCACGTCAGCTGGCTTCTGCCCGGGTTGGCCAGTAGAAGGCAGAGGCGGGAGACAGGAGGACAGAAGGAGGGGTCCTTCTCCTCGCTCAGCCTTCTGCGGCCGTTCTGGCGGTGTGGTCTCCAGGGCTCCAGCCCCCGGCACTCAGGCCTCTGGCCCCTGCCCCTCCTGGGTGCCCGGTGACCTGCTGGGCAACACCACCTCCCCCCATCCTCAGCCTGCTGTTGCTGCTGTCTGGGTGACGCTGGCCCAGCTGGCCTCGCAGGGCTTCCGTGCCCTGTTCCTGCAGGAGCCCCCTGGTTGCCGAGAGCTCAGAGCGGCTGCTCTCTGTTGTCTCGCACCCAGAGGTCAGAGTGAGCTCTGTGGGGGGCCTGGCTGGGGTGGGTGAGGGCTCACCGGGCACCTGCTGTGCCGCACCACAGATCCAGTGCAGGGTCACATGACAGCTGAGAACACTGAGCCCAGAACAGGACTGGTCCAAGGTCACCCAGGGTGAGGCAGGGGGAGGATAGAGGCCTCTTCGCTTCCTGGATTCAGGGCTCCATCTTCTCCCCTGGGACCTGCACAGCCCCCTTCACTCTCGCTCGGCCACCTGGCCTCTCGCTCCCGGGGCAGGCCTGGGGTTTCCTTCCTCGTCTGTGTCTGGCTCAGCTGGGCCCAGGTGGCCTTTAATGCAGGAGCCACTGTGCTGAGGTGTCTGTCCTGGGCTAGCCAAGGCCACAGGGCCAGGCCCTGATCTGAGGCCGTGGGCAATTTCTTTCCAGGTCTGGTGTCACCTGGTCTCCCGGCAGAATTCATTGACATTTCAGAGTTCTAGTTTGTAACACAAATCAGTCCTCAGGGCAGCGCCCCTCCAGTACCCAGGGCAGTCTGACCTCCAGCACGGGCTCCTGCAGACAGGGCTGGGAGCTTTCCCTGCAAAGGTAATTTCCAGGAAGTGGACGCCCCCAGTGCCCACGGGAGGGGAGGCAAGTGTCTGCGCTGTCCGTGGTCCTAGGGCAGGAGGTGCCCAGAGGATTCAGCGTCTCTCGGGGGCTGGTCCTACTCTCATCTGAGATCTGGAAACCTCAGAACTGGAGAAAAAGAAAGATGTTGTTCATTTAACAGAAATCAGACCAATGTCTCCAGGATAGCTCGGAGCCCAAGTTAAAGTGAAAAGTGAATATTAGCTTTTTTCTTGCTAAACTTTAAAGTTCAGATGTTATGTTCTCAAATAATTTGTCATAAAAGTTGGGTATCTTAGGTCAAACGCCTCTTAAAATTTGTTCTTAACCTTCAAAAAAACTACAAATCAAAATTACAGTGAAGAAATCCTGCTCTCTGTGTCCTGAGTTAGATCATGCACTTTTCTTGACATGTTGAGGAGCCAGAGGAGGTCAATTATAGTAACCAATTAACTAAGTTTCAGAGTCCCTCGGACAAATAAATAAGAGACTTTACACTAGTTGTGAAAATAAATCCAAGTGAACAACCACAGTGGAATAAATGATTGGTGCTAAAGGTCACGTAATAAACTATCAATAGTGTCAACTCAGTCCCCATCCCCGGAAAAACACATTGAGTTTGCAGTTAAATGATCAACAAAATGAACGAACATACAGGGTCTGGCGCTGCTGCTTTCTCACGGGTAATTTTCTTCTGCTGTAGACCCGTGTGTGGGGCTGGCTGGGGAATCTGATCATGACAAAGGACATTGAGGACAGACATTCTGGAAGGTTCTGGAGTCTGCATAGGATTGGCTGCGTCTGCCTTCCACCGCCTATGCAGCGGTGGGTCTCAGCGAGGGGTTAATGGCAGAGCTGCCCAGAGGGTGCCCTGCTGCGTGGGTCTCAGGATGGGGGACAGGAGGGTCTGAGCTTGTCACTCCCCCTGCCCGACGTCACTCCCACTGGGTCGGTACAGCCGTCTCAGCCCCTCCTGAGACCCTGTCCCCTCCCACCCACGTCATCAGAGCCATAGGCTGGGATGCTCACAGAATGTCGGAAGACTGAGACCTGTGAGGAGCGACACCAAGGAATCCGTGACTTCTCCTCCAGGTTATCCTTTCTGGGGCTTCTCCAGTTAGGACAACAAGCTTTGGAATCCTTGCCAGGAAGCACAGGGTGGAAACTTTACATGAAAAAACCATCATTTCCTCCTCTAGTAGAATTACTTTCATTTTATTTTTTGAAGTGTGGCCTCTGCTTGAAATATAAGTCTAATTAGATCACTGCAATGATGCGTTCCAAACCATGAGGAGGAGAACAACGATTCCTAATCTGTCTTTTGCCCATATAAACACTCCCATTCCCTTTATAATTCTGCAGCAACCTGTGCGTTTATGGTGGTGAGTGAGTGGTTATTGGGTGCACCACTGCTGATGAACGTTTATGAGGGACCCCAGGGCTCTGCTGGGAGCAAGAAATCAAGGACATGGAAGGGAGCTCCTACCTTCAAGGAGAAGTACAGCCAGGAGGAGGGCGATTCCAATACAGAGAAGATGTGGGGTCAGGCTGAGCACAGACGGCAGATGGACGGGGGCGGGGAAGGCAGAGACGTGTGAGGGCACAGCTCGCCGGCTCACTGGAGTAGAACAGAAGTTCTGGGGCGTGGAATTCAGGTTGTGGGTGCAGCAGGCACCAGGATGCTAGAAAAGTTTTAGTGGAAATGGTGTTTCCAAAATATCAGCCCGTTGATGTGGCCAGAAGGGGCTGCAATGGCCATGGCCTCAGAAACTGACTCTCCACAGCCCGCTTACTTCCCTTCTCAAATTTTCTCAAGCTCAACGGACTGAAGCTGGGGTCAGAGGGAGAGAGATGGGTTGCCAGTTAGGACTCTCTTTGTCGGGGACAGAACCAATTTCCAACTGGCTTAACAAAAAAGGGGTTTATTGGCTCATGTACCTGAAAAGTGCAGGGCGTTATCCTCAGGCGTGGCTGGATCTAGGTCCTCAGGTGATGCAATCACGATCTTCTCTTGAAATTGAACATAAAGAGGTGAAAAAATCTTCCCTGGGCTAGAAGAAGAGAGCAAAAACTTTGAGATAAGCTTTGCTAACTGCAGCTGTGCATACTCAGCATAATCAACTGTTGTTTACAACTAACCAGGTCTTTCTGTCCCTCCTTAGTACATGAGTGAGCTGTCTTTCCCAGGAAATCAAGGTCCAGACATCAAGATTCAGCCTCACAAGGCCACCGCAGGCTGAAGATGAAAACTAACCAGAAAAGCCCAGACAGTCAAGGGAAAGAAATTCAGTCTTCAAGGTCCAAAGCAGGCTGGGGGAAAGGTGTCAGCCAGCACGGCCACATGCTCCCCCTCCCCTACCTAAACCCCAGCACACGCTCCCCCCAACCTAAAACCCCAGCACATGCTCCCCCTCCCCTACCTAAGCCCCAGCACATGCTCCCCCCACCTAAAACCCCAGCACATGCTCCCCTCCCTACCTAAACCCCAGCACATGCTCCCCCACCTAAAACCCCAGCACATGCTCCCCTCCCTACCTAAACCCCAGCACATGCTCCCCTCCCTACCTAAAACCCCAGCACATGCTCCCCCCACCTAAACCCCAGCACATGCTCCCCTCCCTACCTAAACCCCAGCACATGCTCCCTCCCTACCTAAACCCCAGCACATGCTCCCCTCCCTACCTAAACCCCAGCACATGCTCCCCTCCCTACCTAAACCCCAGCATATGCTCCCCCACCTAAACCCCAGCACATGCTCCCCTCCCTACCTAAACCGCAGCACATGCTCCCTCCCCTACCTAAACCCCAGCACATGCTTCCCCACCTAAACCCCAGCACATGCTCCCCTCCCCTACCTAAACCCCAGCACAAGCTCCCTCCCCTACCTAAACCCCAGCACATGCTCCCCCACCTAAAACCCCAGTACATGCTCCCCTCCCTACCTAAACCCCAGCACATGCTCCCCTCCCTACCTAAACCCCAGCACATGCTCCCCTCCCTACCTAAACCCCAGCACATGCTCCCCTCCCTACCTAAACCCCAGCACATGCTCCCCCTCCCTACCTAAACCCCAGCACATGCTCCCCTCCCTACCTAAACCCCAGCACATGCTCCTCTCCCTACCTAAACCCCAGCACATGCTTCCCCCACCTAAAACCCCAGCACATGCTCCCCTCCCTACCTAAACCCCAGCACATGCTCCCCCACCTAAACTCCAGCACATGCTCCCCTCCCTACCTAAACCCCAGCACATGCTCCCCTCCCTACCTAAACCCCAGCACATGCTCCCTCCCTACCTACCTAAAACCCCAGCACATGCTCCCCTCCCTACCTAAACCCCAGCACATGCTCCCCTCCCTACCTAAACCCCAGCACATGCTTCCCCACCTAAACTCCAGCACATGCTCCCCTCCCTACCTAAACCCCAGCACATGCTCCCTCCCCTACCTAAACCCCAGCACATGCTCCCTCCCTACCTAAACCCCAGCACATGCTCCCCCACCTAAACTCCAGCACATGCTCCCCTCCCTACCTAAACCCCAGCACATGCTCCCTCCCTACCTAAACCCCAGCACATGCTCCCCTCCCTACCTAAACCCCAGCACATGCTCCCCCACCTAAACTCCAGCACATGCTCCCCTCCCTACCTAAACCCCAGCACATGCTCCCTCCCTACCTAAACCCCAGCACATGCTCCCTCCCCTACCTAAACCCCAGCACATGCTCCCTCCCCTACCTAAACCCCAGCACATGCTCCCCTCCCTACCTAAACCCCAGCACATGCTTCCCCACCTAAACTCCAGCACATGCTCCTCCCCTACCTAAACCCCAGCACATGCTCCCCTCCCCTACCTAAACCCCAGCACATGCTCCCCTCCCCTACCTAAACCCCAGCACATGCTCCCCCACCTAAACTCCAGCACATGCTCCCCTCCCCTACCTAAACCCCAGCACATGCTCCCCTCCCCTACCTAAACCCCAGCACATGCTCCCCTCCCTACCTAAACCCCAGCACACGCTCCCCTCCCTACCTAAACCCCAGCACATGCTCCCCCCACCTAAACTCCAGCACATGCTCCCCTCCCCTACCTAAACCCCAGCACATGCTCCCCTCCCTACCTAAACCCCAGCACATGCTCCCCTCCCTACCTAAACCCCAGCACATGCTCCCCCCACCTAAACCCCAGCACATGCTCCTCCCTACCTAAACCCCAGCACATGCTCCCCTCCCTACCTAAACCCCAGCACATGCTCCCCACCTAAAACCCCAGCACATGCTCCCCTTCCCTACCTAAACCCCAGCACATGCTCCCCCACCTAAAACCCCAGCACATGCTCCCTCCCCTACCTAAACCCCAGCACATGCTTCCCCCACCTAAACCCCAGCACATGCTCCCTCCCTACCTAAACCCCAGCACATGCTCCCCTCCCTACCTAAACCCCAGCACATGCTCCCTCCCTACCTAAACCCCAGCACATGCTCCCTCCCTACCTAAACCCCAGCACACGCTCCCTCCCTACCTAAACCCCAGCACATGCTCCCCCACCTAAACTCCAGCACATGCTCCCTCCCTACCTAAACCCCAGCACATGCTCCTCCCCTACCTAAACCCCAGCACATGCTCCCCTCCCTACCTAAACCCCAGCACATGCTCCCCCCACCTAAACCCCAGCACATGCTCCCCTCCCTACCTAAACCCCAGCACATGCTCCCCTCCCTACCTAAACCCCAGCACATGCTCCCCCACCTAAAACCCCAGCACATGCTCCCCTTCCCTACCTAAACCCCAGCACATGCTCCCCCACCTAAAACCCCAGCACATGCTCCCCTCCCCTACCTAAACCCCAGCACATGCTTCCCCCACCTAAAACCCCAGCACATGCTCCCTCCCTACCTAAACCCCAGCACATGCTCCCTCCCCTACCTAAAACCCCAGCACATGCTCCCCCACCTAAAACCCCAGCACGTGCTCCCCTCCCTACCTAAAACCCTAGTGCATGCTCCCCACCTACCTAAAACCCCAGCACATGCTCCCCACCTAAAACCCCAGCACATGCTCCCCTCCCTACCTAAACCCCAGCACATGCTCCCCAACCTAAAACCCCAGCACATGCTCCCCCCACCTAAAACCCCAGCACATGCTCCTCCCTACCTAAACCCCAGCACATGCTCCCCTCCCTACCTAAACCCCAGCACGTGCTCTCCCTCCCCTACCTAAACCCCAGCACATGTTCCCCCCACCTAAAACCCCAGCACATGCTCCCCCACCTAAAAACCCAGCACATGCTCCCCCTCCCCTACCTAAACCCCAGCACATGCTCCCCCTCCCCTACCTAAACCCCAGCACATGCTCTCCCTCACAACCTTTAAAACCCCTTGCCTCCCATCTTTCGGGGAGACGGGACAAACTTGAGAGCTCTCGTCTCCTGGCTGATGTCACCCGAAATAAAAACTGTTTCCTTGCCATAAGCCTGGTATTCTAGTTTTATTTGGTCCCCTTTGTGAGGTGGGTAAAGAACCTGGGTATGTATCCGGTAACACTCTCTCCTTCACAGTGACCATCTGTGTGTAAACAGGATGCCCCTGGAAAGCCAGCTCTGGGGGACAAGGATGGACCTTCTCTAAAGCAGGATGGGGCAGTCATCTCCATCACCAAGGACACAAGGTCCCCTCTCTGTACTGGAAGCAGAGAACAGGGAATGTGTGGCAGCAGGGAGAACAGGAGACACCCCAGGGCAGCCTGGGTCCCCAGCATCCCCAAGTGGCAGAGCCCCTGACTTCCTCAAGTCAGGTCCTCCATCCACAGCCCCCGTGTGTGGGGCTGGGGGAGGTGTTGCCCACCGGGTGGGGAAGGGGGCAACAGGTAGCAGGGGCCAAGGAGAGAGGGCTTCCGCCCCCTAGCTGAGGTCCCTACCCAGCAGCAGCAGATCTCACAGGCAGAGCCGGCCCCCAGCACAGGCAGGGTCCCACCCCATCCCCCCACGAAGCCTCCTCCTTTCTCCAGACTTCCCTCAATAAGAGGGATTTACCTTTCCATTCTTCTATCATTTGTCACTCCTAATGCTCCAGCGCCCCGATTTACGGAGCCGGACTGTAGGATTTCAAACCTGCTTCTGATGTAGAGCTTCCTTCCAGAGGGAGGTTTCCAAATACACACCCAAGCTCCCCAGAGGACGACTTTTAAATGATGTACAATCGTGCACAGGACCTTCACGTAGAGTAGTTTTAACTAAAGGAGTTAACACTAACACAGATACATACACAAGCACACACACACATACCATAACACACTCACACACACCACAAGCACACACACATTCATACACACACATATATACAAGCACACATGAACACACACACACAAGCACACATAACTGTTTCTAAATGTTTAAAAAAAATCCCATTCCTTGTCTGTGAACAACACCGGAGCATTTCATAATCTCTTGCAGAGTTAGTGACTTTGAAACACTCAGTGGCAAATCAGCATTTTGTAGAGTGTATTTCCAAGCTACTTTTTAATTATTTAATTTGTTAGCTTTTATAATTTGAAGATCTCACCGGGGCTCCGAACTTCTTTTTTACTACTGAACGACTGCTAGTACCCAGGCTGCTGAGGGTCCGTCTTCGTCCATTTCAAATTGCCTTCTCTGCGTGTTGCATAAGGTTGCATAAGGCTCACCATCATAGATCAGGGTCCAAATGACAAAACAGGGCTTCTCTAATAAATGATTTCAGGCTCCAAGTGTATAATTATGGTGTTTTTAGTAATTAAATAATCAAGACAGATGATTATGTCATTAAAATACGACATTTTATCCACCCTGCAGAAACTGTTTGTGGACAGGCATGACCTCGGAGGGCCTGGGGTGTGAATGGGGTCTGCCTGGGGGATCCTGAGACACTCACACCTGGGGAGATGGAGACTTCATCATGACGAAGAATCTCCCTAATTGCTGGAGGCCCTGCCCAGTCCTGGGGATGGGACACTCTGAGAGAGTTAATGACATGAATGTTCTTCCACTTAGTAATATTAGGACAAACAGCACCCTGTTTCCTCGAATTGCCTGAATTATCCAGTTAAGTTCGCATGTGATCGTGTCTGTCTAACGACTGACAATTAAGCTTCAGTGGGGCCAGCACCGACTCCCCGGGCCCTGGAACGCCACGGAGCTCGGTGTTCCAGGCAGGGTTCTCTCAGGAGGTGACTGCCAGCCCTCTCGGCTAATGCAGCTCTGGCATGCCCAACTGAGATACGGGAGCGGACGTGGACTCGGGCTAACTTCTCTGACCGGGGGCCCAGGACCAACACTAGCAAGGACTCTCCCCTTCCACATGTCCTGACTTACACCAAGTCCTAACCCGAGCCAACTGCGCCGTTCTCGTCCACGGCTGGATGCAGGCCTCCGAGTCTGCAATTCTCTCCTCTGTGAGTTCACCTCTTTCTGTTTAACACATCTTCGGAAGTTCGTGCTCAATTAACGTAACCACCGCAGGTCAGCACTCCACACACAGAGGTGGGTTTGAGCCCTGGACAGAGGCTGGCAGATGGTGGGGACTGAGACCTCAAGGGGCCTCCCCCTGCCCAGCGCTGAAGTGCCCTGAATGTGGTTCTCACTCACGCACCCCAGGGGCAGATTTTCTGCCTCATACATGGGTGTCTCGAGTCCAGCAGCTGCCCCGCCTGGTACGCCCTACCACTGTCGGAAGGAAATTTTAGGAGATTAAATGCAAAGATCGTGGCTCCTATCACTTTCCCTCCTTCAACACAATGAAAATGCGATTACATCCTTAACGGGACATTTCACCCACTGTAACAGCTCTCACCCAGCTACAATATAACATCACATGTCCTTGTTTGTTTGGGTCTTTTTATTGTGTTCTTGCAGAAAGAACCCAGTGTGTACCTTAAGTTCCATTTCACCATCAATGACAGGACGTGAAGAAGGACGAGAGATGCCCATGGATACAAAGGGACGACGGTGTTCTCACAAAATCGCAGAGCACAGACCTGTTCCCATCCGCCCCCAGTGTCAGCCAGGCCTGGACAGGTGACCAGGGGCTGGAGGGGGTGAAGGGGCCGAGAGAAAGGGAGGGCAGTGCCCTGAGCAGGAAGCAGCAAAGAGCATTCCTGACAGCGCTCATTAACAGGAGCACAGACGCAGAGAGCAGGTTTCCGTGGAGTTGTGTTAATAATGGAGAAATACAAGTGGTTTATTTAATTTATCATGAAAAGGAGTTTCCTCCAAGTGTTGCCTAAACCTTGAGTTTCCCTTTTGAAGAGAAAATATCATTAAATTGGATTTCACTAATCTATCTAGATTTGTCTTTAATTCCATGAAGGGGTTACTTCCTGGGACCCTGCCCTGTCACCACGGTTCAGGGACACGCTGGGTGGCCGAGTCACTTGGGCTGCTCTGTGGGTGCACGTGCTTGTGTCTGTGGGGGATGGGGGCTGGAGGGGGGAGAAGTGGTCTTGGGGATTTGTGTTCTCAGAGAGGCTGCCCCCTGCCGCATGCTCCATGCACCCCCCGAATACCCCTCTGCTCTTCCCCACGCGCCTCCATCCATCTGTGTGAATCAGGAAACCCAACTTTTGCCCAAGTCAGACATTTTTTTTTAAACAGTTTTATTTTATTTATTTATTTTTTTTGTGTGAGGAAGATCAGCCCTGAGCTAACATCCATGCTAATCCTCCTCTTTTTGCTGAGGAAGACCAGCTCTGAGCTAACATCTATTGCCAATCCTCCTCCTTTTTTTCCCCCCCAAAGCCCCAGTAGATAGTTGTATGTCATAGTTGCACATCCTTCTAGTTGCTGTATGTGGGACACAGCCTCAGCATGGCTGGAGAAGCGGTGCCTCGGTGCGCGCCCAGGATCCGAACCGGGACGCCAGTAGCAGAGCGCGCACACTACTTAACCGCTAAGCCACGGGGCTGGCCCCTTAAGTCAGACATTTTTAAAACATAATTCTCCTGGAATGAAATCATTAATAAAAAATAGAATTAATTTACTCTGAGGGCAAGGATAAATTATCTAGGCATTATTCAATCTTAGATTATTTCAGTCCATGGAGGAAAACATAGACAACTAAAGTTTGTGCACAGAGAAAACTACTGACACATTCTGAAATTCAAATTGTGATTAGATGCCTGTTGTCCAGTCTAACTGCTGTTCTGATTGACTTTTTCGTCATCTCTGCTGTGCTGGTGAGAGATGTACACGCATTTCACAAAGATGGGAAACCCGGGGCCATTCTCACTGAGAGATGTGCCAGGGAGGAAGGTGCCAGGAAAGAAAGCCAATTGTTAAAAGCCTCCCATCTGTTTAGCTGCATGAGTGATGCACATTAATGCCAGGGAAAGGGGACCAGAAAATCCTGAGAGTCAAAGAAAAAGGAAGTCTAATTGCCCACAATTCTATCATCCGAGACAAATCATGTTAACAATTAATACTGCATCTTTTCCATTTTTCACCTTTGTCTAAAAGGAGCACACATTGGGGCTGGCCCCGTGGCTTAGCAGTTAAGTGCACGCACTCAGCTACTGGAGGCCGGGGTTCGGATCCCGGGCGCGCACCGACACACCGCTTCTCCGGCCATGCTGAGGCCACGTCCCACATATAGCAACTAGAAGGATGTGCAACTGTGACATACAACTATCTACTGGGGCTTTGGGGGAAAAAAAAAGGAGGAGGATTGGCGATGGATGTTAGCTCAGAGCCGGTCTTCCTCAGCAAAAACGAGGAGGATTAGCACTGATGTTAGCTCAGGGCTGATCTTCCTCAAAAAAAAATAAATAAATAAAAATAAAAGAAGCACACATTAACGGGTGTAACACATGCAACCTCATTTATGCCTAAATGGGACCATATTATAAACAACATTTCCTCGCCCGCCCCTCCCTTAGTACCCTGCAGAGAGCACTGCTTATAAATACCCCAGATCTGGCGACCATCTTACTGCCGCCAGGCATCCATCAAGCCTGGTCCTCCAGTTCACTGGACAGTTCCCTGTGCTGGTCCCTCAGGATCCCCTGATGCGCTGACATCACACTGAGATGTAATGAGCGTCCCTGGGTCCCACGCCTGCCCCTCAGCAGGACCCCCAGCAGTGGGGTGTGCACCGTGCATGCTGACCCCTACGACCTGTCTCAAGGCTGCACCCACTTCCATCATAGGGCTGTGAGAGGCTCTGGAAAGTTCCTCTACACCTTCCCTGCCCATGAATATCCTGATACAGCTGGCTGGATTCAGGAGGGAGACAGGGTTGGGAGCCCAGGAGCGGTTTTCAGGCTGCAGGGATGAGGCCCCATTGTCCCCCATCTTCCCCCTAGGAGTTGCCAACTCTCCTCTCAGCAGGGGAGATACCAATTTCAACTCAATTTCAAATGCAACTGAAACCATGCACTGCAGCACCAGGGCAGAGCCTGGGCAGTGTCCCCTCCTCGGGCTCCAGAAGTGGAGGGAACACACCTCCTGCTTTGGAGAACACCCAGCAGGCTCCTTGGGGCCCAGACTCCTGATGAGGGATCACACCAGGATATATATATACATATAATTAACTCCTCCTTGTTATTTCTGCAAAGCGCCTACTCACACCCCCTTCTGCCACATTACTTTGATCTTGTCTTAGTTTCCTTACAATTTACTAAATTACATTTTTTGCCTCAGTCATAACATTGGCTCAAGATAAAAAATGAGTCCAGTAGTGGGAAAATAAAGAAATGTGCATGTTGGCACGCCCAAGTTTGTGAACTAGACAATCCAGCAGCCTGGCTGACTGTGGTTTTTCTATTAACTGAGCCTCAGTCTGTTCCTTTCATCCTCATCCCTCATGGAGACCTCTGTGGATCTAAATCCAAGGCTCCCCGTTGTCCCTGCAGTGCCTGTTCCTAGAGTTGGGTCCACAAGGACGATTCTGTCCAAGGATAATAAGAGACATGGGGCCTCTGTGTGTTGGCTGCTTGGGCCCATTAATTAGAGGAATGGACTTTCTCAGTCCTCCTGCCAGATCCCCAGTGCCACCCCCAGCCCTGCTGACTGAGCCAGCCTGGCTGTGTCCCACCAGCTCAGGCTGGGGTCTTGGGCCACATCTAATGTCATCCCAGCCATTCAGGGAATGTGGGGTGTGAGCTCGAAGGGACACGGGACTGAAGGGTGCCAGGCAGAGGCTGTTCAGACAAATGAGCCCCCAGAAGGAGCGCTGTCTGTTCTGCTCCGTGAGGGGCTCAGAGGCTGGCTTTGCAGAGCACACAGGGAGCAGCCACACACTCCCCTCTCCCCACCTCTGCACATACCCATTCTCCCCTCCTCCTCACCTCTGCCCCTCTCGGGGGAGAGACAGTGACCACCCCTCCCTCATGCTCTGTCCTCTCTGCTTTCTCTGGCCAGGCATCTAGTTCTCTGTTCTTTGTGGGTAAAAATACACCCAGTTTGAATGTCCACACAGTTCTCATTAGAAAACGTAAAACTAGGAGATAGCAGAGCAACAGTCTGTTCCCTGCTCAGAGAAACAGAGTCAGCCAGAATTCTGTATCCAGTGAAAACAGCCTTCAATAAAGGTGATAGAGAGACATTCTCGGAAGCAGGAAAACCAAGAGAAGGCATCGCCAGCAGACCTGCCATGAAAGAAAAGTTACAGAAGCTCCTCAGACAGCAGGGAAAATAGATCAGAGGAAAACTCAGACCTTCATAAATGAAGGAGGGGCAGCAGAAATGGTAACTATCTGGGGACACGGAATAGGCTATTTTTCTCCTCCTCAGTTCTTTGAAACAGTTCTTTAAAACAAACAGGAGACTCTGATTTCAGCTCTGACATTATAGAGTTTGTAAGCTTTCATTTCCATCTGTAAAACAAGAAAAAAACGAACAAACTAAAAATCAACTTTGTTTAAATGCATCAGAGAAGTGAGGCTGCAGGACAAACCACCACCTCAAAACCTGGAGAGACGGAGGACGCCAAGGTCACAGCCAAGATCTGCTCGCCCGGCACAGAGGCGCGGGGGACACAGCTGGCAGGGACGGACGTGGTGATTCTGATGCTCGGCCGAGCCTGAGTGGGGACCACATGAGGGTGAGAAACCCCTGGTGGGCAGTTTTAGGGGCTCCCACACTCGTGGGTTTTCCCCCCAGGAATCCCGCCCGGCTCTCATGGTGAAGATCCAGGACAGAGGGAGGGGAGAGCAATCTCTGTGAAATACGCCCAGAGCGTCTCCAGGGGAAGGCCTGCTCCCCCAGCAGGAGCGGGCCGGAGCACACTTCTGCAGCCTCGTCCCAGCGTGGAGAAGGGGACTCCTCCCCAGAGCGGCCCCTCCAGTCTTTATATCTCTTTGTATCTAAGAGGGGAAAGGAATCTGTCCCTCTGTGAGGTCCCTGTGAAGGGGACCCTGTGACCTGTGAGGTCACGGCCCAGGGACCCAGGCCACTAAGACTCAACCTAAGACAGTAAAGCCTTCCCTCCCCACACCGGCAGCACCCCACAGGGCTCTGGTGCAGTAACTGTGGATTAAGCAGAAAGAGCCGCAGGACAGCTGCCCTAGGGAGGGGTGCTGGGGAAGCCTGAGGACACCAGACAGGGCACCAGGGGAACCTGGAGCCTCTGGCACCTACAGAGCCACAGCCAACCTTACTCAGAGCCCAACTCCAACCCAATTAACAGAAAACCTCGTGGAAAGGCCTGTTCACCTCCATTCCTACTACCCAATACAACGTGTCCAGCTTTCAGTGGATACGTATGACAGTTAATGTAAGACTGTCCAATGGGCTATAACGTACGTAAACGTAGTCCACAGGACAGCGATAATGTAAACGTGGGAAGGCAGAGGGTCCTAGACTGCACTGATGTCTCTACAGTCCACGTGAAATCAAAATACCAGTGTCAGGTAGATTGTGAAAAGTTAAGTATGTACCTTTTAACCCCTAAGGCAACCACACACACACACACAAATCACTATACAAGGGATATATTAAAAAATCAACAGATAAATTGAAATACTAAAAAACAGATAAATTGAAATAGAATACTAAAAATATAAAATGATACAAAAGGAGGCCAGAAAAGGGAAACAGAAGAATTAAGAACAGAGGGAGCAAATAGAGAAAAATATAATAAACGATTAGATATAATCCAAACATGAATAATTACATTAAGTATAAATAATCTAAAATAGGGTTTGACAAACTACAGCCTATGGGCCAAATTCAGCCCACGCCTTCTTTTGTAAGTGAAGTTTTATTGGAACAGACATTACCATCTGTTTCCGTATTGTCTGTGGTGCCTTTGTGCTGACACCACAGAGGGGAAGAGATGCTACAGAGACTGTACAGCCCACAGGGGGAAAACTGCTTACCATCTGTCCCTTTCCAGAAGAAAAGTTTGGGAACCCTGGTCCAGACACACTAGTCAACTATTGTCAAATATTTAAAAAAAATAAAACAACAAACAAACACATGTAAAAACTATATGCTGTCTACAAGAACCCACTTTAAATATGTCACTGTAGGAAAGATCAAAGTAAATGATGAAGAGAGATACACTGTGCAGACCCCAGTGGCACGGCAGCGAGAGGACCTGTATCACCATCAAAGCAGACTTCAAGGTGAGGAAAATCACCAAGTATTTAAGGAAAACACGTCAATTGTGCACAATCCCTTGCAGAAAACAGAAGAGAACATTTAGCAACTGATTTGAGAGGCCAGCATTTCTAACCTAAAAGCAAAATCCTGCAACCACAATACAAGAAAACTACAGAACAGTATCCCTTATGTACAGAGACACAAACATCATCACCTAAATATTTTTAAAAAACAGAATCATGAAAATTTAGCATTACACACAGAAATGTAGCTTATCCCAGGCATATGTGGCTGGTTCAATATTCAAAATGCAATCGATAACATTCATCATCTTAACACACTAAACAAATAAAACACACGATTATGTCAAAAAACAGAGAAAGAACATTTGACAAAATTCGATACACTTACATGGTAAAATCTCTCAGCTAACAAGGATTAGAGGGAACTTCCTTAACTGGATAGAGGCCATCACACACACACACACACACACACACACGCACACGCACGCACACGCACAGAGCTAAGTCATGCATGATAGTGGAAGAGTGAAGATTCCCGGCAAGACTGGAGCACGGCGAGGGTGCCCAGTCTTCCCAGTCCTACTCAACACGTCTGGACGTTCTAGTGGGGGCACTGGTAGAGAAAAAGTCATAAAAATCGTATATGTTGAAATGAAAGAAAAACAATTGTCTCTATTTGTAGACAAGATGACCCTGTATGAAGAAAATCTCAACAAATTCATAAAAAATAAATAAAAAAGAAAAAACCCTATGGTAACTAATAAGTGAGTCTGGCATGGTTTTAGAATACAAGGTCAGCAGACAAAAGTGAGTCACATTTCTACATACAAGAAATGAAAACCTGAACCACAAAATTTGCAGCAGTCATTATACAATTTACGACAGGTCATAAAACACGTACAGGATCTGTACTCTGAGCACTACAAAACACTGATAAAGCAAGTCAAAGAAGATCTAAATAAACAGAGACATTCCACACTCATGTACTTGAGGACTCAGGAGTTAGGATACCAATTCTTCCCCTAAATAATCGATATAGTAGTCCCCCCTTATCCAAGGTTTGGCTTTCTGAGGTTTCAGTTACCCGAGGTCAACTGTTGTCCAATAATATTAAATGGAATATTCCAGAAATAAACAATTCATAAGTTTTAAACTTCGAACTGTTCCGAGTAGTGTGATAAAATCTTGTGCCATCCCACTCCGTCCCGCTCAGCATGTGAATCATCCATTTGTCCAGTGGATCCATGATATATAGGCTACCCGCCCAGTAGTCACTTATTAGCCATCTTAGCTATCAGATGATCTGCTTTCTGACGCATCGTCAGAAGGTCAATAGTAGCCTAACAATATGTCACAATGCCTACATCATTCCCTTCACTTCATCTCATCACGTGGGCATTGTATCATCTCACATCATCACAAGAAGAAGGATGAGTACAGTACAAGATATTTTGAGAGAGAGACAGACCACATTCACATAACTTTTATTACAGTATATTGTTATAATTATTCTGTTTTATTATTAGTTATTGTTGTTAATCTCTTACTGTGCCTAATTTATAAATTAAACTTTATCATAGGCAGGTATGTACAGTCATGTGTCACATAAGACGTTTCAGTCAACGATAGACCACATATATGATGGTGGTGCCATAAGGTTAGTGCCATACAGCCTAGGTGTGTAGTAGCTATACCATCCAGGTTTGTGTGAGTACACTCTATGATGGTCGCACAACAACAAAATCACCTAATGAAGCATTTCTCAGAATGTATCCACTTTGCTAAATGACACATGACTGTATAGGAAAAAACATACTCTATATAGGGTTCAGTACTATCCGCGGTTTCAGGCATCCACTGGGGGTCTTGGAATGTATTCCATGCAGATAAGGGGGCACTACTCTATGTATAATGCACTACAATAAAAATGAAAGCAGGATTTATTTTGCAGATAGTGACAAGCTGACTCTAAAATTTACTTGAAAAGGCAAATGAATTAGAACATCCAGAACAATTTTGAGAGAGAAAAAAGTTGGAGGACCTGCTCTACTCAATTTTAAGAATTCTCATAAAGTCACAGTCACCAAGAGAGTGTGGTACTGATGAAGAGGTAGAAACACACATCAACAGAACAGAATATACAATCCAGAAATAGACTCACAATGCTATGGAAACTGACTTTTTACAAAGCTGAGAGAGTAATTCAGTGGAATAAGTCTAGTCTTTTCAACTAACGCTGTTGGCAAGATTGGACATTCACATGTAAAAAAAAAAAATCAATGGAAACCTCATACCTGGTACAAAAATAAACCAAAAGTTGTTAATAAATCAAACATAAAAACTATAAAGTTTTTAGAAGAAAGTGTAGGAGAAATTATTCATGCCCATGGTTTAGGCAAAGAGTTATTAGATATGAAACCAAAAGCATGATCTTTCAAAAATAACCATAAATCGGGCTTCACCAAAATTAATGCTTTTGTTCTGCAATAGACAATATTAATGGAATAAAACGACACGTGACAGGCTAGGAGAAAATATTTACAAATCACATAAGTGACAAAGTATTGGTATCCAGAATATCCAAAGAACTCCCAAAAGTCAACAGTTAAAACAAACAATTCAATAAACTATAACAGATTTGAACAGACATTATAACAACAAATATGTATATGTGTTATATATACATGATGAGTTCAGGATAAGAGTCTCAATATCATTAATATCATTATTAATATCAACATCACTAATCATTAGAAAAATAAAATTAAAGTTTAAGTGTGATACAACTTCAACTCAACTTCACACCTCTTAGAACGAAAATAAACAAAAAGACAGATTATAACAAATGTTGAAAAGTCTATGGCAGGGATCTACTGTACAGCCTGGTGACCATGCACACAACACAGTATTGCATATTTGAAAGCTGCTAAGAGAATAGAACTTAAAAGTTCTCATCACAAGAATAAAACCACTGGTCACTTTGTGAGCTGATGGATGTTAACTAACCTTATTGTGGCAAACATTTCACAATATATACATTTATGAAAGCACTATGTTGTAAACCTTAAACTAACACAAAGTTATAGGGCAGTTATATCTCAATAAAACTGTAGGATAAAAAGAGAAAAGTATGTGGAATAACTTCAGTCCCCATGCACTGCTGGTGGGAATGGAAAACGGCCCAGCCACTCTGGAAAACAGTCTGTCGTAGTCCATTTGGGCTGCTATAACAAAATACCATGGACTAGTTGAGCGGCTTTTAAACAACAGAAATTGACTTCTTACAGTGCTGGAGGCTGGAAGCCCAAGATCAGGGTACTGGCAGATTCACTGTCTGCTGAGAGCCTGCTTCCCGGTTCATAGAGGCCATCTTCGCTGTGTCCTCACATGGTGGAAAGGAAGGGAGCTCTCTGGGGTCTCTTTTATAAGGGCACTAACCCCATTCGTGAGGATTCCACCCTCATGACCTAAGCACCTCTCAAAGGCCCCACCTCCTGATACAATCACCTTGGTGTGTGGATCTCAACATAAGAGTTTTGAGGGACACAAGCATTCAGACCTTAGCATAGTCTGTCAGTTTTTTAAAAAAACAGATACAGGGGCTGGCCTGGTGGCACAAGCAGTTGAGTGCTCGCGCTCCGCTGCGGCGGCTTGGGGTTCGCCGGTTCGGATTCCAGGCGCACACCAATGCACTGCTTAGCAAGCCATGCTGTGGCGGCGTCCCATATAAGGTGGAGGAAGCTGGGCATGGATGTTAGCCCAGGGCCAGTCTTCCTCAGCAAAAAAGAGGAGGATTGGCAGATGTTAGCACAGGGCTGATCTCCTCACGCACAAGAAAAAGATATAAATTTACAATATGACTTAGCAATTCCATTCCCAGGCATCTAGCCAAGACAAAAGACAACATACGTCCACATGAAGACTTGTACACAAATGCTCACAGCAGCGCTATGCATGATAGCCAAAACCCCAGAACAATTAAAATAGTATCAAATGGTGAATCAATAGACAAAATGTGTTATATGTATACACTGGTGAACTATCTGGCAATAAAAAGGAACAAAGCACTGATGTACGCCACAACTTAGGTAAACTGCCAAAACATTACGCTGAGTGCAAGAAGCCAGATGCAAAAGACCACAGAGGATACAACTCCATTCATGCGGAACGCCCAGGAAAGGCAGAGCCAGAGACACAGACAGTAGGTAGTGGTTGCTTGAGGCTGGGGGTGAGAACTGAGTGTGACTGCAAAGGAGATCTTCTTTGGCTGACAGGGATGTTCTAAAATTGCATCATGGTGATGGTGTGAAACTTTAAATTTACTAAAAATTATTGAATTGTACACTTAAACAAGTCAATATTATGGTATGCAAATTATACCCCAAAAAGGTGTTAAAGAACACCTTAAAATGGCCAAAATTTAAGAGATTGACCGAACAGAGTGTTATTGAGGTTGTGAATCAACCAGAACCCTTGGCACTGCTAGTGATAGTGTGAAACGATACTACAATTTCAGAAAACAATATAGCAGTTTCTTAAAAAGTTAAACACACACAGACATAGGACCCAGTCAGTCCATTCCTAGATTCTCACCCAAGGAAAAAGACAGCAAATGTCTACACAACAACGTGTGCACAAATGGGCACGGCAGCTTTATTTGTAATGAGGGGAAACTGGAAATAACCCAAATGTCCATCATCAGAAGAACGGATGAACAAATGTGGTCCATCCATACAGGGAACTACTCAGCAGTGAAAAGAATGAACTACTGGTGCACAACACTACATGGATGATGTCACAACAGTTATTTTGAGTAAAAGAAGCCACAGAAAATGAGTATGAACAGTAGGATTCCATTTATATACAATTCTAGACAATGGAAATAGGTTACAGCGAGAGCAGGCAGAGCAGTAGTTGGGAGGCGGGAGGCAGGGGTGACAAAAGGGAAGGAGGAAATTTGGGGGTGATGAAGATGCTCATTGTTTTGACTGTGGTGATGGTTTCACGTGGATACATGTGTCCCAAACTTTCAGTATGTGCCTTTTATTTTATGTCAATAGTAACTCAATAAAGTTGTGGAAAACAGGAAATAAAAGCAAAGTGGGAAATTCAGGGAATTTCTCAGAAAAGTCGAGTGCCAACAACTCCAGCCTGCGTCAGCTGAACCCAGCCCTCGTTCGGCACTGCCTCTCTAGACTGGCGCTCTCTCTGTGAAGACGCTTGGGATGAGCATTTGGGGGCGGCTGACCACTCACTTTCTCCTGGTATGCTGGTCTCAGCGCCAAGGGGGGTCCTTTATGGTAGAGATGTTCGGCCTCTGGAGATGGCTGTTGGAGGCACAACATCCTCAGTGCAGGGGTGACTTCTGCACGGACCCCGAGTGTGGCTGGGAGAACTTTCCAGGCCTAGGCTCTCTGGAAGCAGGACTAGCAGAACTCATCATCCATAGATTCAGTTTTAAATTGTAGGTTTCAGCTAAGTGTCCACCCTCAGGAGAAAACCTTGTGGAAGGGAGATTTGTTTTATTTCATTTGGGGAGACTTGTATTTTATACGCATCATGCTGCAGAGCTGTCACTCAGGGCTTTCTCCCCGCCAGGGTGGCGGCTTGTCCAGGTTTTCAAAGGAGGTGACTTCTGGCTCAGCACTGACAGCTCCTCAGTCTGAAGGAGGAGCTCTGGGCTGGTGCAAAGACTTTACAAAGTCACAGCGTCACTGCTGCAGGGTGGGGGCAGGGTGGGGGGTCTATAAATACTTGACGAACTAGAGCTAACTGACTTCTGACCTGTTATCAAAGGCGAATAAAGCAGCGGCCCTGTCGGGCTCCTGTGCTCAGAAGGTGAGCGTTTCTCTTTCCCCGTTTTGTCAATTGGACGTAAATTCCTTTACAGGGACTCGAGGGGAGGCAGCTAACACAGTGACAGGAGGACACAGGGCAGGGTTTCCAGGTTTATTTCACTCTTTTCCTGCCATAAGAAATGCTCTGCAAAGCCCAGCACTAGTCCCTGATGAGCCCGCCCCTCCTGGACCAGACTCCTCACCATGCGAAAGGCACTGACAGGGTCCTCAGGAAAGAATTTGATCGACGTGGTTTAATCCTGTGATTCTCAAATGTTTGATCACAGAATACTTTCGTTATCCTGTTGAGATGTTGGGGGAAAGGCTGGTCTGTGAGACGAGGCCCAAATTCTCACCTGGCGCTGCAGGATCGCCAGTACTGACTGAAGCTACTGCAGCCAACGCTGCCTAGTGACTGTGTGCGAGCGCTGTCCCCACAGCTCTACATAGATTCAGACACTTACTCTTCACCACCAGCCTGTGAGGGATGATTATTATTTACAGATGAGGAGGGTGAGAACAGAGAGGTGGGTATGTCTCAAGGCACAGAGGTCGTAAGTGCTGGAATGGATTTTGACGTGCCGTCCAATCTACCCGCGTGCTCGTAACATACGCGGAGCTGGATGGAGCCCCAGGCCTGGGACTTGTCACCTGACGCTGAAGTCACAATTCTTGGAGTAGGTGGCCCTCTCGGCAGTGCCACAGGCAAGACGCAGATGGAGGGGCATCCGCAGCCTGAACTCAGCTGATCTCAGCTGGGCTCGCCCATCGGAGGTGGGATGGAGGCGGCGAGGCCAGGTGAGGCTCCGACGGGCAGCCCCTCTTCAGCCTGCAGGCCTGGGGTCAGCTCCACGCGTCTCTCGTCCTCCTGGACTGGCAGGCTGGCCAGCAGGCTCTTCTCATGTCTAATCGTGGGAGAGCTTTCCAAGACTGTGGTGGCATCGTCTGCAATGGGCCAAAACACATCGCATGGCTTTGCCCCACGTCAAGAGTCACAGGGCACGCTCTGCCCATGTGGTGGGAGAGGGGACAGGAAAGAATACTTCTGAAAAGTTATCTAATCTCCTCCAGACACAGCAGTGAGTGGGTTGGGGCCGCCAGGCATGGGGGGTGGGGTGCCCTCTGCAGCACTCACAGCCCAGACCTGCCTTTGTCCTCGGCTGGACTCCAAGTCACGGCTCCCACTGCCCCACCCAGGGGGCAGACATGGTGATTCTTGATCCACTTGGTCTTGTCTCTGCCCTCCTATGATGACCAATATAAGCAGAAAGTATTTTTATCGGTTCTTCACAACACGCCACAGTCTCTGCCACCTGGGGCCCCCCAAGTCTCCAAGTCCAGTGCTGCTTCTGATGATTAGGAATCTCTTCTCCAAGAGTGGGATTACTTCCCACACGGCCCATGTGTTAACAGCTCCATCAGACCATCCCACTGAGGACGGTTCTCCAGACGTGCCCTGTGCTCTGAACACAAAAGCTTATTACAATCTGATCACTCGTTGTGAGTAAACGCTTCACACACCACTGTTCAGGAGGCTTGTTTGGGAACAATATTTTTTCCTACTAACTTCCAAGCAAAGATAGATTTTTCCCATAATGCAGTCATCAAACCTTCATAAGCAAGAATTACGTGTTTATTATGTGAGTTGTAAATTACCTCTTAAGTGTCTAAGAAGCAGTTGAGTCTGTAAATGCCTGGTAACTTCAACGAATTCAATAGAGAAGAGCCTCCGGCAACTGCTCTCAGGATGCTGTGTCAGTGGAAGGAGGAGCCCGCGCACTTGTAGGACAGGAAGACCCAACATTCCTGGGTGCCCAGATTGGGAAGGGAACACTGTGTCAGTCAGCATTGCCACAAGAATGCTGCATAACAAATCACCCCGAAACTTAGTGGCCTAAAACAACAGCCATTTGTTCTCGCGGGTCTGCACGTCTGCTGAGGGTCTGCTTATCTAGGCTGACGTCACTGGGTGGTTCCACTGGTCTCATGGAGCTCACTCATGGGTCAGCAGTGGCCTTGCCAGGTCTGGGCTGAACTTGGCTGAGGAGTCTCTGTTCCATGTGCCTCTCATCCCCTGGGGCCGGCCCAGGCATATTTTTCTCATGACAAGAGCAGAGGTGTAAGAGAGCACAGGGAACTTCCGAGGCCGCTTCAGTCCTAACTTGGAATTGCCTCACTGGCCCTTCTGCTTCCCTCTATTAGCCAAAGCAAGTCACGTGTTCAAACCCAAGGTCACGGGAACAGGTGTGGACACACGAGAGGGGAAGAACTGAGATCAACCGCACAACCTGTCAGAGTTCAACCCCTAAACTTCCACTCTTGTCCCCAAATGCTGCTGAATCACTGTTACAGGACACGCAGACAGGACTGAAGGGGCAGGAGTTTCCTTACAGACATTCAAAATCCTGCCCCATTCTAAGCTGTGCACCCACACTAGTCTGTGAGTTAGTGTGTGTGCATGTGTGTTCACATGTGGGTGTGTACATGTGGGTGTGTGCACGTGTGCATATAAAATGTCTGCATTTATCCTGTGTTTGAAGCAACTATATTTTCATTATATTTTTGAGGGATTAATGGTAAGTTCTTTGTTTTAATGTGGCTGCATGTATAACAAAAAAGGAACATTTTCCTACACAGAGACAATAACATTATCACACTTCAAAAGAAAAAATAATTTCCTAATCCTATCTAATACCCAGAGTGTAGTCTAATTTTGCCAGTCATTCTCAGGATGTTCTTTGTGTCAGTGTGTTATAACCAGGACCACTCATTACTTTGAAAATTGATGATGAAAGGGACAGGACGAAGCCTTCGCCCTGCCTTCCCATGGGGCCTGTCCTTCACAGGAGAGTGACAGCCACAAGGGGGGAGGGGCTGGTAGAATTTGAGTCGTCATTGTACAACCTCGGTGGAACTGAATTATTGATCTAGATCAGGATTATCAACTGGGGAAGAACCCATAGGTTGAAGATGAACAAACAGGATATTGCTAAGGTGTCAAAGTCCCCTGCCTCTGTGATTTCCTTCTGGTCTCAGGGGGAAGTTCCACCTGCTCCCTTCTGCCCTGGGCTGCCTCCAAACAGCAGCATGATTCCACATCAAGCCCCAGGAGCCCAGCCTGTCTGGGATGATCATCGTGATTCCCACCCATGGCCAGTGCCCATGGGCCATGTCTCCAGCACGGTCAGCTTCCCAGATCCAGTCGAGGCCCAGTCCCTTGCCAGCCCCGGTTCTCCTTCACTTAGCTCTCCCTTAATATTGGGTCGGGGGCATGGCTGTCATGACCAGGGAGCTCCCACACCTGCAGGATGTGCAGACTGGGGCAGGACGGCCCTGGGGCGGCATCAGGGGGAGTTTGGTCAGAGGCCATGCCCAGATGAGTCCAGGACTGCTGCTCACGTGTGGGTGTGAGCGTCCATTCTATTCCAGGTGATAAACACCGAATGTCATCCTGGACACGAGAGGATGGGGTCTAGAGGTCCTGGGCTTTACAGAATCAAAGACCCAGAAGGTGGTGCAGACAGAGCATGGACGTGAGTTAGGGAGGAACCTGGCCAGGGGTTAGAGGGACAGGAGGCCGTGCTGAGCTTTGTCAGCCGGTCACCTGAGCACAGGAGGACCATGGGCGAGCTGGACCTCAGAGCCTCACCAGTGAAATGTCATGTGGCCTCGAGTGGGAACTGTCACCACAGCGTCATCTTGTTTGTCCCTGATTTCATCCTCCGTCCACCCAAGCTGGCTCCTTCCGTCCTGGTGAGCTCACTCCTTCCTGCACTAATGGACTGTCAAGGGACAAACTGTTTTATAAGATTAGCAGACACCCGAACACACGGTGAAGACGACTGTGTTCCCTGAGCCGCACCTGCTCAACTTTGCTCATCGGGTTTCTCCTGAGGTCCCGCTCTTTCTAAATCAGAAATTAGCAGCAAACCCACTGGAACCAACCTGCACAGGATTCAGCAGGCATGGTTTATAGTTAATTTTAAGTAGACAGAGAATCAACCCACAGAGCAACTCAGCCGCCACCACCTCCCAGACAAAGGCTCCTCTGGGCAGGAACCATCCTTCTCAGCAACCGATCCCCAACGACACCCCCATTTCCACCTCTCACGCATCACCCTCCACTGCCCAGACCTGGACACAGGCAGGTGGACTGGATCGGACCCGGCTCTGAGCAGGTGGTGGCATCCCCATCCCAACGTCCGCCATCAGGCCCCTTCTGTCTGTGTTAATGCTCGACCTCCAGGTCAGCCAGTGCAATCGCTTCTGCTCTTTGCAATCGTTCTCAGTGAGCTCTGAGCAAGGGCAGAGTTCCTGCTATGTGTGTCCCTGCCGTCACTGTCATTCCTGTCATCCACCACCTCAGACCAACAACGTGGACGGAGGGAGGTGATTCCATGCAGTCAGCCCTGCAGCTGGGTCTGGGCATCCGCGGGGCTCCCACGCCCCATAGGAGGTGACGTGCCATCTGAGAGCCTGGGGTCTAGCTGCAGAGCCAGGGAGACACATGTGCATCCTTGCAGTTTAGAGTAACGTGGGCCGGATCAGATCCAGTGTCCAGGGCCCTTGGGGCCACCAGAGACAGTGACTCTGTCTTAAGGACAAAGGGAAACTATCCTCAGCTCTTGGGGTTCACAGAACTGCTGGGAACCTAGAAACCAGGTCATTCCCATGAGGCCTGGCAGCAGGGACCCTGCAGAGGTCACGCCCAAGCACCCACACACCCCGCTGACCACATGTGACCCCTCCAGCTTCACCTCCCTCACTTGAGCCCCCAAGTCCTGGAGCAAGGACCCGGTTGGCCAAGCTCGGAGCATCTTCCCAATCCCCGGGGACAAGGCACGGAGGAGCCTCGTTTCTACAACAGCCACCGGGTCCCTGTGAACAGGTGCATACACAGCATGTACCTGCCCCCTGTCCGGCACACTCTGCGGCTGCTGGTCTTAACCTGCTGCTGACAATACTCCAGTGAGTGTACATCTATATACACATGGCACATACGTATAGCACAGGTGTGAACACATTCACTGAACTAATTTCCAGAACCGAAGGCCCCGTAGAGTCGGGTAGAGGGAAACAGGCCACGCCGCGTGGGGAGACGTGTTCCAGGCTGAGTGGCAGGAGCTCCAGTGATGACACGGTCCTTCCCCCACAGGGACCGCGTCCTGTGGGAGTGAGGAGAGGCTGTTCTGTGGGGGCGACACCTCCTATTGATGGAACTCCAAAGGGGTCTGCAGCTGAACAAAGGCGAAATCGGAGCCCTGGCCCTCCCTGACTTCAGGGGACATTCTGGCTGCCAGGGCCCTGTTTTTCCCAGAATCGTAGAGAAAAACAAAATGTGAAAACTGGTCACGGGCATTTATTTCCTTCCTGTGTCCCTGTGAGGTGAGGGCCCAGCTACGTGACCCAGGGCGGATCTCATCTCACTCCAAGTCAGAGGGCCCGAGGAGAAGGATGGGAACCACACTCCTCTTCACGGCTCAGCAGGGTTTGCTGGAGCTCCTTGCCAGCTCCCGACCAGCTGTGGAGCCTCGCTGGGCGCTCTAGGCTGGAGCCAGGAGGGCAAGCGAGAGAGACTGTACTGGAAAAAGGCACCACCCAGAGACCAGACCAACAGGAGCGACGTGAACAGTTCACTGGCACCAACAGTCAACAGGTTTCCACTGGGGCCCCGCGTGGACGCGGCTCCTCCATGCGTGGGGACAACCAGACACAGAGATGCCCAGGTCCAGAACCGTTTGTGGGCTGGTGGATCTGTCAGGGTGAGCTGGTTATGCACAGTAACAAACAACGCCCAGGTCTCAGCAGTTTACTAAAACAGAGGCTTGTTCTCTGCTCAGGCTCTCTGCTCATTCTGTCTTGGCTGTGGATTCACTCCACATCATCGTCACTCCAGGACCCAGGCTAACGAGGCAGCTTCTATCTGAAACACTGCTGCTCCCTGTGGCAGGGAAAACAGAGAATGTGGCGAATGACACACTGGCTCCTAAAGCTTCTATTCAGAAGCGACACCCAATGCTCCCTCTCACATTTCATTGGTGCAAAACCAGGACAGAGGCAGGTAACCTCCCACTGAAGTAGAAGCTGAGAGAGTGTGAGGGCTGGAGATGCTGCAGCCATTCTGCATCCACGAGGGGGAGCCTGTCTGAGAATGGAGCTGACCCAGAAGAAGAAATGAGACAGTGAGATGGAGAGAGAGAAACTGGGCCCTGATAGCATTATTTGGTCTGAATCCTGCCTTGCAGAGGCCAGCTCTAGCCCCAGACTGTGGAGTAGCTTGAATCTGAAATCCTCTATTTTGTCTAAAGCCAGTTAGAGCTGGGTTTTCTTCACTTGCAACCAAAGAGGTTCCAGCTGCACAGAGCACTTGGGCTCTGCCTGGCCTTTCTCAGGACACAGGACAGGGAAGGAAAGGGTCCCCTGACACAGGGTGAGCTCCTCACAGGCAGGGACCATGGACTAGCAGGAGGGTTGGGGCTCAGCTCTGAGTTTAGACGGGATGGAGTGAAATCTGGCTTCTTCACTTGCTCACTGTGCAACTTGCACCTCACATTCCCCTGTCTAAATCGGGGATGTGATAGAACACACCTCACAGGGCTGTGATTCAATTAAGGAGATCAGATGAGTAAATTCCTGGTGCCTGTCAGTGCTCAAGAAATGTCCACTGGGCTTGTCCCTGGTCCCTAGTACCCTGGAGTGCATGGTTCCTCAGGAAATGTGTGACAAGGGGGTGAGCGGGATCATTGATGAGCATGAACCATGTGAGGAGGGGGACCTCAGAGAACACATGGGTGAGAAAAGGCAGGCCAGGAGCTGATGACCAAGAAATAGTGGGATTCACACGGAAAGAGGCAGATGGGGGGAGAGAGGCTTGTCCCACTGAGCAGCGATGAGGACAGGTGGGAGAGGCTGGCTGGTGACACATGCGAGGGCTCCATATCATGAAGCCTGTGTAGAAGAGCATTAGTGGGTGTGAAATGTTACGATGTATCGTCCAGGGGAAGAAGCTGGTTATGAAATACCACATACAGTATTATCACATGTTTGGTGAAAAAAAAGTTTTACATATCTTTGCATAAAAATGAAGAATGAGTGCTATCAAAATATTACTACTGAATGTGAATTACTAGTCTTCTTCTCATTCTACAAAACGATTATTTAGCTCTAATTTCACAATATCTGAATATTTACTTTATAAGTATCTGAATAACGAATGGATGTTTGTAAAAAGTCTCTTTTATAGAGAAACAAGCCAAACTACGAGAAAAATGACTCCACTTTCTCAAAGAAATCAATGACATATAAAAAAGACACTCATTAAGTAAAAAGGAAGACAGAGAGGTGACTGTGATGATGATGGTGACAATGATGATGGAGAAGATAATGATGATGATGACAACCCTAGTCCCGTCACTCACCAAGTGTGTTCTTGGACAAGTGAATGAACCACTCTCTGCCTCAGTTTCCTCATCTAGGATGAGGATTGAGCGAGCTGGTCCTGTCATTAAAACTCGCACAAACATGGCTGGCACAGAGTGACCATAGATATTCTGGTTCTTCTCGTCTGCACACTGGCCAGGGCGGGTACAGGGTATACATCCTGGGGCTGGGGTCTCAGAGGGGACCATGGCAGAGGCCACTCCTGCCCAGGCTGCCCAGGGAGGGGACGTGCTCCCTGGGAGGCTGGCTTTGCTCCTGCAGCTGTCAGAGGGGAAGCCCAGCCAGAGTATTAAACAGGCTGTTCTGATTCCATGTCCTGATCTCGCTAGAGCAGGGAAACTCTGTAGGTTTAGAGGCCAGATTCTCTGTAAGAAAAGATAAAGTTGTCTCCAGCAGGGAGAATAGATGAACAGTGAGCTCCCTTTGTTAAGAGGTGTCAGCACACTTGCCCTGTAGGGGAAGAAAGGATCTCTCTGCTTCAGTCTTATTCACTCAAAGTCAATATCCCTCAGGGGCCCACACATCACATGCTCACATCCAGAGCCGGGGACTCCAGCCTGGGGGGAGCAGTGGATGTATGTCAAACCAGAGTGACACCTTGGCCATGCGGTTTCCGGGGGCTGTGATGGGAGGACACTGAGAGACCAGGAATTTCAGGTGATAAACATCTCCTACTCCTCCCTGACCCTGTGCCTTAAAGCCACCAACACGGCCACTGCTGGGCTAACAACAGGCTGTCCCTGGACATCCTGGGGAGATATTAAGGGCACTAGGCTGGGCGAGTCCACCTGCCTGGGGAAATGCCTCCTGGACCCTCAGGCCAGTGCTAGAGGTTGTCATTGTCAGGAGGGGACAACAGCACTGCTGTGAGCCTCTGGAGCTGTGGAGAGGAGATGCTAGAAGGGGCTTCATGAAGAGGTGGACCAGAAGGAAGCCTGGAGGATGGGCATGTTTGACCCAGGCCTGGGGGAGGGGGGCATTCTGAGGACAGCCAATGACGTGAGGACACAATCCCAATGACAGGGAGCAGAGACTGTCCAGGGAGATCAGGGCGTGTTGTGCAATACAGAGAGTGGCTAGAGCATGGACTTGGGGCCAGGCTGCTGGTGTGAGTCCAGGCTCTGCAGCTCACTACCTGTGCAACATTAGGTGAGTCTCTCAACCTCTCTGCGCCTCAACTTCTTCATCATTAAAATGGGGATGGTGATGATACCACCTGATAGACTTGTGATGACGGCAAAGGAGTAATAGATTGAGAGCACTCAGAGCAGTGCCTGGGACACGGTGAGCACCAGATTCAGTGACGGCTGTGACGATGAGAGCGGTGATGCCAAGATGATGGTGATGATGATGCCAATAGTGATGATGATGGTGATGACAATAACAGTGATGAAAGCAAACAGCCCAGGATGGATATTATGTCCCTCCAGAATCACCCTCCAGGACAAACCCTGAGACTCCCAGAGACTTCTAGAAGCCCCTGATGGTGCTGCTCAGTTCCAGATGCAACATCAGAAAAAACCCACTCTCAACGCATGAAACAGAGTGCCTTTAGAAAAACAGCATTCCTCATAAGCACAACAGGAAATGTAGTTAAGTAATCAAAATTCAATTTCTTTTAGTCTAGACATAAATAATGAGATTTCATAAATTATAATTTGAAGTACAATATACTGCACAATGACTGTCTTTCAAATCTGATTTTCTTCCTTGTAATCGACTAGTGGGATAGACTTGTCTGGGTATAAATAGTGTTTACAGCTGATCGTGGACAGAAGCTGATGTCCCCTACTTCAGAACCCCCTGCTGATGCACAAATGACACAGCCGCTGTCCACCAACCTGGGGTCACAGTACGCGGAGGACAAAGGCGCGAACGCCCGCACACCTGCCCGGCGTTCACGCGGGTCCCCACCAGCCCCATCTAAAAAGCCCTTAGCGTTTGATCCACATCAAACCCCTCTGGACTCCAGCGGCAGGAAGGACACTGAAAGGATAACCAGGTCACCTCGCGCCCTGGCTAGTCCCTCGCTCGGCCTCTGCGTCTTCAGGTTCTGAATTGTGAGGACAGGACCCCCCGAAGCTGGATTAAGCAGATAAAGAGCACGTGACAGCGGCTTTCGGACATCAGTGTGCACACACACCACCGGGGTCTGTGACCGCACGGGCTCTGCTTGCAGGTCTGGAGGGTCCGAGCCCACGTATCATCAACACGCTCCAGGGCAGGCCGCGGTGTGGACACCAGGGCGCCCTCACGCCCCGGGGCAGAGACGGGCTCAGCGGCTTGTGGGGATCAAGTGCCCGCCCACAGCAAGAGGCTGCTCCCAGAAGGCCACTCCACCGACCCCACGGGCCTGCTGGCCCCGGAAGGGGACATCAACGCCCCACCCTGCTCCCCCTGAAGCCCGAGTCTCCTCCGCTCTATGGCCTCACAGCTTCCGCCAGGCGCCATCTTCCTCCCGACTCTCTTCCTGAAAGGAGGCTCACGGGAGGCTTCCCATTGGTGGGCCTGGGTCACATGACTGGGCCCGGCTGCAAGGGAGGCTGGGAAACCAACGTCTGGTTTCTGCCATGGACAGGGAGGCTTTCAGTGAGGGAGATGTCCACGTGGGAAGGGGGTTCTCAGGGACAGTCAGGGGACAGGACACGACCCCGNCAGCTTCTCGAGCTCGACCACGAGAGCTCGACCACGGCGACGAGACCCGCACGGCCTCCCTGTGCACCTCGTCGCGCACAGTCCCCTTCCCCCCAGCCCCACAGCGCCTTCCTTCCTCTTACACACCAGGCCCAGCCCCACCACGGGCTCTGGAACATTCTCTCCCTCATCTCCAACTCCTAGGAGAGGCTTTCTCTGACCACCCCCTGCAGTGGCACCTCCCACCCCCGGTCATTCCAGAACATCCCAGCCAAACCTAAGGCCCTAAGCACTGACAACATGGCAAGGACGGCTCATCACTGCCCTCCCCACTTCCACACAAGGTTATAAAATGTCTTCCCAGTTCAGCGGAGCAGCTCTTCCCTTACCCAGACCCCGTGATCCCGGCCATGGACGCTCCAAGGCATCTTCCAAACAGACGCAGGGCTCCTCCGGAAGGAACGTTCTGGGGATAAAACTCATCCACTTCATGAAGGCATTTGTGGTGTATGAGCGGCTGTGCGGGGCTGTGTGTGCGGGTTCTCCACAAGGTCTAGCTGAAGTGCTTTCTCTGAGAGCTGCTCACGGTTCTCCTGGACACCAGCATGTAAAGAAGCATCAGAAGTTGAGGGCACAATGCTGACCTTTCACATAAATGGCATCTTTAAATTAAAGGGCCTGACCGTTGGCCAAGCTGGACGCTGGAGGCCATGCGGATGCTGAGTGGGGAGGACACCCAGGGTTGGGATCTGTCCGTTTCTCGGGTTAGACTTTTAGAAGATGGGGCTGTTTTCTGTTTGAAACCCTGGGAGAGGCCTGCAGGAGGGTGAGGGAAAGGCTGTTCTGCATTTTCCCACAAGTCAGTTCCCCACGTCCCACGTGGCGCGCCAGGACCCAGCCCACTCTTCGGGAAGGAGGAGAGTCCAGCACAGAGGTCTGGGGGGGAATCCATGGGGATCAGGGTCAGGCAGAGTGGAGGCCAGGACTCCAGCCCCTCTCAGGGATAGGAGAGCCATCCTCTGGAGTCTGCTGTGTGAAGTGTGGATGCTTGAGCGGGTGTGTCCCCAGGAAGGACACTGGGGCTCTGGCAGGACATGTGCAGTGGGTGTGGAACCTGCTTCCTCCCTCCCTCGGGTGGGACGAGGGGACAGATGTGGAGAGCTGGAGAGAGATGAAGAGACCGATGTGAACACCTGGGGCGGTGCCCATGCCAGAGGCTCCAAGTGCTTCCTGCATTCATCTACTCCACCACTCATTCTCTGCATGGGGACGTTTAATGTGGCTGTGTCTCAGGACTCAGACAATGGAAGGCGTTGGGTGGGGAGGAGGGAGGGCAGAGCAGAGGCCACAGCACATCACCCAGGTGAATGGAAAGTGAGTTTGGACTCAGGTGGGAGCAGAGGGATGGAAGCCAGGGATGGGGGATGGGGAGAAGGTGAGGGCAGAGCTGTTGGGATGAGGGAGGAGTCAGAGGTCACCCAGTGTTGAGTTGAGGGAGCTGCACATCAAAGCATAAAGGAAAAATCTCAGTTCCCAAAGTCAGGCTCTCTTTGGCTTTCCTGCCTATGAGCTTCGTATCAGAGTAGACTTCTCTTGGTTGGTGTGGTTATCTGAATAAAGTTGCGAAAGGTGGGGAATCCTGATAAAAATAAGATCTGTACCTCTTGAAAATATTATTTCAACATAAAGCATGTAAATTGTTTGCTAATATTTTGAGTATAGATTTGATAACTGGATATTCGTGTACTTTCCATTACATCAACACAGCCACAGTATAGTTCTTAGGAATTGGGGTTTTGTTGTTTTTTGTCTGTTTTTCAACAAACAATAAAACAAAACCTACCATTTCAGTACAAAATCCTTCAAGGTTTTTACCCAGTTCTCTATAGTTGCACCAACCATACTTAATTCAAAAGGGTTTTTTTTGCATCTCTCTTTAGTAAGTAAGCCTAAAGCTTCCAATTCAGGTTTCACAGAAAGAACAACCTAATTTATCGTGTTGCCTCACTGACTTATGATGATTTATTAAAGCGCCTAAATTCATTAACAGATACAACCAGCATAAGCAGGTTTGGGCACAGACACACTGTTCCCTGGTCAGCCAGCACCTCCCCCAGCAGGAGCAGAGTGGCTGGGACAGGAGAGGGGCTGACGCAGAAACATGGTCAGCACGGGCAGAGCGCAGGGCAAGTCACCATGGGAGTTCATCATGTGGATATCGACCCAGAGGGCTTCTTCTAAGTCATGATACCTGCACAGTGAGATCCTGGCACACACTCATCGTGGTATTAAATGCAGATCTATACAGTCAACAACAGGGGTGGGGCAGGGGACGGAGACCTACTTAAACCATTTGGGTCATTCCCCTCAAGGAGTCCACGCCCTAGATGCAGAGGAGTTGGGATGGGGATCTGCTGTCCCCTCATCTGTCTCCTAGGGTGAGTATCTCACCATTCTGAGGTGATCCAGTGTTTAAAATTAGGTTTTTCACTCAAAATGGCCCTACAAACAGGGCATTTATTTCATCTTATGCTCAACAGAGAAAAAACAAAAACAAAAAACTCTAATCTGTTCCAATACTGGACTTGTGATTTTTAAAGGAACTCAGTTTAGACCTAAACCCCGTATAATGTATGGCTCCACCACGTTGTCATTATTTTCGTGGCCCCTATGTATTGTGGCACCACTACACCATCCTGGGTGCTGAGGGCCCAGCTCAGAGTGGAACACACTTATGCAGGAACCCCGGCTCCACCCCGTCTGGTATGTGGCCTGCCAACTCTGTAACCTCTCTGTGCCCCAGTTTCCTCACTGGTTAGTGTGGATGATCGCAGGCCCTCCCTCACTGGGACAGGACGGAATGAGATAATCCACCCAAGGCCCTCAGCCCAGGGCCTGTCACTCAGCAGGGGCTCAGTACATGCCGGGTTGTTAACTTCACCTTCACAAGTGGGCTCTGCAGTAAAGGGTGCAGAGAAAATTTTGAAATTTGTCATGCCAAATATTTCAGGACATTTGTGAATGAAGCACTAGATTTAAAGGCCTTTATCACATACTTTCATCTTTCTCATAACTAGGACCCTGGACTCAAATATTTCTTCATGTTAAATGCATGTTTTTGTTCCTTTGCTGGCTGCTTCAACCAATGTTTCATATCTCCTCAGTCCTAATGCTTCAGCCTAGACTTTAGGAGAGTAACAGGAACTGGAACTACCCTTGTATTATTTTTTCTTTTAGATTAAAATTGATTTTCTGATTCCATACAATCTTGCCTTTCACACGTGCCTATGGGTGATTAATGTGTAAAGAGCGTCCCTTTCATTTCTTCATCTCCTTTCTCCAGCTTGTCATCTGGAAGGAAGCTTGTCGTCTTCAGGCAACTCACTGGAGATGATTTTTAATTTATACCTGAGGGAGCATCGAAATTGCTCAGCCTTCCCCAGTGTTCACTCAGCCTCCTACGTCAGCCAATGTCCTCTCTTTCTCACACTCGCTCATACAAGGCACACTTAACTGCCCCCAAATGCGATGGCACATCCCTCCAGGAATCCTCCAGCAGCCTCACGGCAGGGCGTCTCCCTCACCAGTTTCTGGGTGCACCTCACACTTACCCTCCCACCTCCCACCATCCAGCCCCCCTGGGCTCTGAGACCGCAGATCTGTCAGGAAGGTCCGTCTCCTCCAGCCCACAGGAGAGCACTGTGGCTTCTCACAGACCCACACCTCCTAGACTCAGGGAGATGCCAGCAGTGGGGCCCTCAAATACAGGACACTGAAGAGCTTTGTCACACTGGTGAGAAGGCAGCCATTTTCTAGAAATCTGATTCATGTTTGGGGCAAAGTCGAAATAACCACCCTCCTGGAATTCAGACGGTGCAGACTTATCTCTTTGCCCCTTGCTGCCTCTGCCTCCTCGAATCTCTGAAACGTCCATTGACCTGCAGGACTTGATCATCCCACTGCAGCTCACACGCAGCACCCAGGGAGGGCCTGGCCACAACACACAGTCAGTGAACATCAGTAGAAAGAGTGAACGTGGGAAATCTGGGAGGGGCTGACGTCCCGGGTCCATTGAGCCAAGTCCTCCTCATGCCCATCGCTCCGACACAGGCTCAGCATCATGCCAAGGACTCGCTGTGGGTCTTTAGAGGGAGCCGTCATTGCCACAGTCACAGAGGACATTCTGGGATCAGCAGCAGAGCTGGTACAGCTGGTGATGACACAGAAGCAGAGAGAAATTCCCTGACTACAAGATAAGTAATGGTGTGTGGTTCAGACCTGCCAGTGAAAGAAAAAATGACCCCTCCCTGAGAATCATTAGAAAGTGTGTGAAAAGAACAGAACATAAGGACTAGGTTTCTTAACAAAACAAATCTTTAGATGTATCATTTTCACAGGACACAAAAAGCACAAACATAACAACCTTTTAGAAATAAAATCACTTCAGAACATCACACATTTTCTAAACCTATTCCCTTCCCTCACCATTTCTAAGAGGCTGATCTGTTGATTCTTTGCCACGTTTGCTAAGCAAAGAGCACTAAGTCGCTAATAAACTCTCGAGATTCTGGTTCATGGTAGGGAGGTTGGAGGCGGACTCCCCCGCCCCACCTCTCCAGACACTAGTGCGCACTGTCCACGCTCTCCCCCGGGCAGCTGCACTCCCCCTACTCACACATCTTATTTCTATTCACCATCCCAAGTCAGCCCCGCCCCCAACACCTTGCGCACACCCAGCCTCAGGTGGAGCAGCCTTCCAGTCTGTGCCAGCTGGAGGTCAGCTTTTTCTTACTTCCAGAAACATAACCTTCTGTATTAGAATCCTACCGCTGACCTAACAAATGACCACAAACTTAGTGGCTTAGACCACACGAATTCATTATCTCATAGTTCTGTAGGTCAGAAGGCTGACGTGGGTCTCACTGGGCTAAAATCAGGGTATCCGCAGGCTGCGTTTCTCTCTGGAGGCTCCAGGGGAGGATCTGCTTCCTCGCTCATGTGGGTTGTTGGCAGAATTCAGCTCCTTGTGATTGTAGGTCTGAGATCTCTGTTTCTTTCTGGCTGGAAGCTGAGGGCCTTGCCACCTTCTAGAGGCCACGTGTCTGCCTTGGCTCACGGTTCCTTGCTCCATCTTCAGAGCCAGCAATGGCGGTCGAGTCCCTCTCATGCTTCAAATCTCTCCTCCTTTTTCTTCTGTCTCTCTGACCCAACTAGGAAAGGTTATCCTATTTTAAGGACTCTTGTGAATAGACTGACTCACCTGGGTAACCCAGAACACTCTCTCCATCTCAAGGTCCTTAATTTAATCACACCTGCAAAGCCCCTTTTCCCACATAAGGTAACATCGTCACAGGTTTTGGGGATTAGGGCGTGGAGATCTCTGGGGACCATTACTCTGCCTACAACACCATCATGGACTTGAATTGAAATCCGCCTCGCTCCCTTTCCCTGCACTTGATGTTATGCTGCGATTTGTTGAATTGCCTGTCTGTGTACCTCATCTGATTTGAAAGTCAAACCTTCTCAATGTCAAGAACAGTCTCAGTTTTCAAATGCTTGCTCAGGGAATATGAATTGATGCAAAGTTGGAATCCTCAGGACACACTAGAGCAGGTGGGTATAGGACACAATGGGTCCACTGTATCCTGGGGGACTGGGTGAGCTGGTGACACCATGACTCCAGGAGAGGGTGTTCACTGCTCAGCAAGAGCCTATGTGGGAATGGGGCCCAAGGTTACCAGAGTCCTGACTGTTCAAGAAAACCCAGAAATCAAAATGTTATACGAAACCGCTCAATATTCTGAGGTGATATTCACATAACATAAAATCAACCATTGTAAACTGAATAATTCAATGGCATTTAATACACTGTGCAACTACCATCTCTAGCTAGTCCCAAAACATTTTAATCACTCCAAAATAAAACCACCTACCCATCAGGCAGTTTCTCACCATTCCTCCCCACCTCCATCTGGCAAACACCAACCGGCATTCTGTTTCTATGGATTTACCTATTCCGGACATTTCATGCAAAAGGGATACAGCATATGTGACCTTTTGCATCTGGATTCATTCACTTAGTATAGGTTATGAAAGTTCATCCTCATTGTAGCATGGATCAGTGCTTCATTGCTTTGTAAGGGTGAATTATATGGCAATGTATGGACATACCACAATTTGTTTATCCTTCCATTCTTTGATGGACATTGGGCTGTTTCCACCTTTTAGTTATGCAGTCATATTGCTGCTATGAATATTCATATTCAAGGATTTGTTTGAGTACCTGTTTCAATTCTTTTGGGTGTATACCTGTTTTGGAATTGCTGGATCATATGGTAATTCTATGTTTAACTTTTTGAAGAATCGCCAAACTGTTTTCCACAGCAGCTGAACCATTTTACATTCTCACCAGCAATGTATGAGAGTCCCAGTTTCTCCATATTCTTGCCAACAGTTCCTTCTGGATGTGAAGTGGTATCTCATTACGGTTTTGATTTGCATTTCACTAATTACTAATGATGTTGAGCATCTTTTCATCTACTTGCTATCCATGTGGACATCTTTTTTTTGGAAAAATATCTATTCAGGTCCCTTGCCCATTTTTTAATTGGGTTGTTTGCTATTTTGTGATGAGTTTCAAGATGTCTTTATATATTGTGAATACCAGATGCCTAACAGATAGGTGGTTTGCAGACATTTTCTCTGTTCTGCAGGTTGTCTCTTCACTTTCTTCATAATGTTTTTTTAAGCACAAATGTTTTAAATTTTGATGAAATCCAATTTATATTTTCCTTTGTCACTCATGCTTTGGGTGTCATATCTAAGAATCCATTGCCTGCACATGGCAGGCACTCAATGAAGAGCAGTTGGATGATGGATGAGGCTTCATCTTCATCAAGGTCCAGGAGGTTGTAGCAGTGACCCCACACCCCTCGGTGGTGGATGAATCACACCCATTGAACACCATCCTCATCTTCCCCATGGTGGAGGCCCCTCCCCATCTCCCCCTTCTCAAGTCTGCGTGTACCACACTGATCACAGTGTCCTTCTGATATGTGTCAGTACAGACCCATCCTATATCCCCATTAAATGCAAGACCATGGCCAATGCCAAGTCTAAGTCTCCTCATATAGATGAGTGATAATGTCCTTCCTGTCTCATAGACTGGGGTGAGGGCAGGGATCCCATGGGTGAGCACCTGGTCCTCCTGACACATAGCGAGCTCTCACCAGGGTTGGTTATTTCCACACATCAACCCTAGGCCTGTTCCCCAGGATCTGAAGGACGAGTTTTCATGTGATCACTCCAGGTGGGGAGTGTGCACCATCCTCATGATCAGTGGAAACAGACCAGTGGCAGATATAGAGTGGTTCTGTGTGAAGTTCAAAGTGATTTTGAATATTTGTTTTATTCAATCTTTTCTAAACTTATTTCTACCATGTATGCCTTTAAATATGAGTGTCCTTTCTTAGGTTGATACAGTGCTGATAAATATTTTAATATTTATTTTTCTGAGCATTTAACTGAATCATATAGCTGTGTACCCCCCACCCAGCCTTACTGACCTGACTACAGGTCTACCGTGTTGAGCAGTACCCTCTCTGAGCCTCAGAGCGCATTGATAAACAGTGAACTCTCCACTCAGACATGAAAGCACTCAGGAGAAATGCCCTAGAACATTTGTTCATTCGTTTTTAAAAACCATAGAAGAAATGCCCCTGAGAGCCCAGGGGAGAAATAAATGGACAACGAAACTAGACTGAAATTCCACATCTCTGAAATGGAGAGGACACTGAAGCACAAATAAATACATGAATAAGATTTATGATCATTAAGATTGTAAATGATGTGAAGAGTAAACACATTAGCACTAATAAAATAGATGTACCAGATGCGAATAAGAAAGAAGCCCTAACCCTTGCAGAAGAGTATGTTGGAGGAAATGCGGTTGCGGCTCTGAGCCCTGGAATGCAGGATAACAGGGCGACAGCTGACCCTGTGCGGTAGACATCTGACCTCAGTGCGGTTGTGAAGGCACCTTCGCCTGCTGTCCGAGACTCCTGTTCTGTGACGAGAGCTGCTGTGACTAATGCACACACAGGTCTGCAGCCATCACGTCCTGTTCCCACATCTCAGTGGCTTTCTTACCTGTGCCTCCTTACCTTACCTGTGTCCCTCCAGGACCCAGGCTGCTGCTGCCAGTGACCAGGCCACAGGGAGGAGGGGGTGCAGGGGGAGCTCAACAGGAAGTCAGATGCTCTGGTCAGAAGTGACTCATGACACCTCGAGTCAGCAACCCCACTATCCCAGGTGGTGAGACCAACTCCAAGACCCAGGAATGAAAGTTCTCTCCTGGGCTCAGCCCTGCACTGTGGGGCATAGAGGAGAGGGCATCAGGGGCAGATGGGGGGCTGGGAGGGCTTCCCCAGGGTCTCAGGTGATGGCAGCCTTGCAGGGGAAGAGGAGCTCAGGGAAGGTCGAGCCTCAGACGTTTCTGGAGGTAGGCTGAGTGCCGTGCAGGGCTCAGCCTGTGCCCTGTCGGGTTCCTGCTCCTCGACTGCTGAGGTGGATTCTCCCCAGCAGCATGAGGGCAGACCGCAGGGTCGTGGGGTCTGGGCCCTTTCTCCACTTAAGGACAGACCTGTCACCACAGGAGTGTCCTCACCTCACATGGACCCAGGACTGTGGGGCGGTTGTGACCCCATCTCAGGCCTTCCTTCTAGAAGACGTCCCACCAGATTCTCGCATTCTGACTCTAGAGCTTTGCATTTCGTTAGGCAGCATTTCTGGTTTCCAAATCGCGTGGAGAAAGCCAGGACTGAGTTTCGCTCCAACACACACTTCCGTAGTCTGCAGCTCTCTGATACCTCGGAACATCAGCTTCCGAGTGCACGAATCAGGTTAAAAATTTAAATTCCATTAGAGCCTCCAGACCTTCCTGAGCTCAGTATGTTTTATACTCAATCAACGCACAAACCCCATATCTTCACACTGATACACTCAGCCTCAACCTTCAAACTACGAAAGCACCATCTTAAGGAGCACATCACAGGTGGACCCGGAGAGGCGCTGGCCCGTGGCTGGGCTGTGGGGAGGCTGTGGGAATCTGCAGCACAAGGGGTGGGGTGGCCGAGCTCTGGCCAGGGCTGTCCAGGTGGCCTTTCCCAGCGGGTCCCAGGCTCTGCCTGAGGTCAGGGGGTCTGGAAGCCGCACGTCCAGGACCGGAAGTGAGGAGGAAAGGCCCCAGGCCACGTCCCCTCCTCTCCTCCCTTCAGGGTCCCTGCGTACGGGCAGCTGGGGGCCTTGGGGGCACTGACCCAGACACTGGAGGACACCTGTGGGTGTCCTCCAGCATCCACCTCTTCTACTAGGAGCCCCCAGGTTCATCGGGGAACCCGCCACCACCCCACGTTCAGACCTAGGATCCCTGCCAGGGTCCCTCGGCTCCAGGGTTCCCTGTGACCCCGTTCATGTCAAGAGAAGCCCTGCCTTGGCTGCAGTGATTGGTTCAGGTATGTCACATGACCTCATCCAGTCCAATCAGAGTGAGCATCGGGACTTGCCCCTGGCCAACAGGAAAGGCTCTTGCACTTCCCACTGGCTGTGTCCTGACTGCCGTGATTGGTTCAGGGACGTCACATGACCTCATCCAGTCCAATCAGAGGGGGCCTCAAGACTAGCCCGGGCTGACAGGAAAGCCTTGGCTCTGAGAGGAGGTGAGGACGGGGCACCGCCGCCATCTTGTGACCGTGGCGGGGCCTGAAGGTGTCGGGCGACACAGATGGGGCCTGGGTTCGTGAAGGCTGACGGCTGAGGGGGAAGATCTGAGATGAAAACCGGAGTCTGTGACGTCACTGGGGCCCCGGATCCGGGGGCCAGACCTGCCCACCGCTGCCGGGTCCCCACAGGGCGGACGCGGCCGTCTCCACGGCCGGGCGGCGGCGAGGGCCTGTCCTCACCGCGAGCTCCTCCCTGCGGAGCCGGGCTCTGCTGTCCCTGTCGGAGGGGAGCGGCTCGGCCTTGAGGCCAGCCCCCCGCCGAGGGCCCGACCACAGAAGAAGGGGCGTCGGGAGGCGAGGAGGGCGGCCGTGGTGGGGACGACAGGCGGCTCTCCCGGTCCCCACAGACCTGGGACGAAGCTCGAGGACGGTGCCCCAGAGCCCCCGCGTCTCCGCCTCTCCTGCCCTCACACCGCGTGGGGGCGGGGGTGACGGGGTGACCGCCCATGACAGCGGTCACGGGGAGCCCGTCTGAGGAACCCGCCACAGCAGGGAGGTGGTGATCGGGTCAGTGACACGTGTGACACAGTAAGTATGACCCACGGTAACGTCCAGGTGCCATGAACACGGGTGACACAGATGTCACACGGGCAGCACCACACGAACCAACACATACAGATGGTACGTGTGAGTCACCCACCAGCAGCTCACATGAGGGTCACTTGGAGCGGGTGACAATGTTCACACACAGAGCGGCGGACACAGGTCATGTGGAGGTGGCACAGACAGGCCGTATGGATGCAGTGCACAGAAATAGCACACACCAGCAGCACACATACACAGATGACACACAAGGACAGGACACAAGACACTCGTGTGACACCAGCACACAGGTAACACCCACACATCACACAAGATGCTGTTGTATTGAGGTAACACAGAGGCAGCATGAACACAGATAATGCACACAATGCACAGAAGCAGCCCAAGCTCTAACAGCAACACACATGAGCAGCCCACCCCCTACCCAAGTGTGTGCACATGTAGGCTGCACACAGACAGATGACAGGCAGTCAGTGCACAACGTAACACGAAGAAAACAATAAAAGAACTGCAGCCACGTAGTGCCCACGTAGAGACCACACACACATGCAGGAGGTGTACATGCAGGTAGCACTGGGGAGTATGTGGTCAGGTAACATACAGCAGCATCAATGTGGCCTACAGGTAGTATATCCACAGACAACATGTGGGCAGCAGTTATACAGGAAGCCCCAACAGATAACACACTCGCTGGGAACATACACAAGTAGCACATAAATCTCAGACAAACAGCGTATATATGACACACACATAGGTGACACACAGCATTACACATGTAGGACATGCATGGCTACTGCACGTTGGCAGCCTGTAAGTCATATGCACAGGCAATTTACACAGGAACCAGACAGGTAAGGCTAAGGCAGTTCACACAGGTAACAGACAACACCCCCGGAACACACACTTGTAGGTTACCTACAGGGGCATTGCACCTGTGACACGTACACAGGCTGACATCAGACATAAAATTGGAAAAGGACCAGATATGGGCTCAATAATCCTTTCTAACCTGAGAGTCAGATGCTCTGGGCTAGACAACATTTTTGAAAACCAGGGAGTGCAGAGGCGGGGTAGAGAATGGCAGTCTGCTCCTTTGTACAGCACATCACATTCAAAATCATTATCCTTCGATCTTCTGCAAAGAAGAACATCAAGTGTTTAAACAAAATATAATCCTCCTGAGTCCATTTCTCTTCCAGCTTCACAGACGCAGTAAATATTTTGCAGTGAATCCTTTATCTCTTAGATAAAAAAGAGCTTATGTGGAAGTTCCTTGTTGACTTACTTCATAAATCTTCCCAGGTTACATCCTGCTGCCAAGACCCGTATAAGTGTCTTCCCGTTATCGGAAGTGGGACTTGATTGGGATGTTGTACCTGCCAAGCTATGACATAGAAAGGCCTCCAGATGGTTGGAGGCCGTGGGCGTCTCCAGGAGTCAGGATGAGCTGGTGTTAGATGAGGGCACACTCCTGTCCACTGCATCCACTGCTGACAGCTCAGAGGAAGGACGAGCCCGGGGACCCTCACGAGGAGGTTGTAGTGAAATGAGGAGAGTGATGCTGCACTAGGACTTTCTCTCCTGGGAGTGTTTTCCATTCTTCACCTTTAAAGTGACCTGGGGTTGCTCTCCCTGCCGTGGGTCAGCACTCAGGAAGCTGCAGTAACTTGCCAAGGCAGGCGATGGAGGAAGCTGTCCCTGGGAGGTGGTGTCATGTGCCAGGTCCCCAAAGGGAACTCTCACCCAGGATGGGGCGAAGAGGCTGTTTAATGGAAGTTTGCTGTGAGGCCACTCTGAGCCAAGCTCCCTTCCTCCCCTCTCCTTCACATGGTGTGCACAGGGTATCAGAAAAGGGGGGAAATTCTTAAGTTCTGAGTGAAAATCCATTAAATTTCCAAGTGTTTCCAAGTTTTCTGATGCTTGGTATTGGCCAGAGTCCAGGTCTGCAGCTTGGAGCCATAGAAGCCTGACCCGTCCCTGGCAGAGACCATGACTGTGGGTGCAACTCAGCCTTGGGCTCAGGTTCCTTGGGAAGTGAAAGCCACTTCTGTAAACCTCCATGACTTTCACAGCTCAGCCGTGACAGGACCAGGACCCCTCACCCTCTGCACCCAGACTTAAAGTGCCCCCAGTGCTGCCCACCATGGAACAGTCTTGGGAGCTGCACCCTTTCATTATGGGAGCTCTGCCCAAGCTCACCCTCAGCTCTGTTTCTAAAATGTCACTATCCCCAGTGTTCTTGGCAGAGCATAGAGAACTGAGAAAGAAGGCTCTGTGTGAATAAAAAATGCATTAAGTCTTTGAAAAGACATCAGAGTCAATTTCAAGTTTCAAGAACAAAAAGCATATTATGGAACAGCTTTGCAATTACCTTGCATCATAAACACCTAAATCCTCTTAGCACCATCTCCATTGTCTCAGTTCTTATGCATTGTCTTAGGGCAGAGTGACACCTGCCCTAGTTTTAATTAAAAGCTTATAATGTTCAAATATATTTAGAGGGAAAAGGACACAGATCCTGTTTGAGGATAATTATGTACTTTTTATAGCCCATTTACTATAACCCTTAATGTGTATGACTCAGGCCACGTGTCCACCATGGACCTTGCTGGAGCTTTGTCACCATCTGCAAGTGCAAAGTGGGTCCAGCAATGAGCACCCTCTCAATCAGATGATCAAAAATATGGACCATCACACTACAAGAAAAGAAAACTACAGGCCAATATCCTTGATGAACACAGATGCAAAAATTCTCAATAAAATACTAGCAAACTGAATTCAGCAGCACATTAAAAAAATCACTCACTATTATCAAGTGGGAATTATCCCTGGGATGCAAGGATGGTTCAATATACACAAATCAAGCAATGTGATACATCACAATAATGGAATGAAATAAAAAGTCATATGATCATCTCAATAGATGCAGAAAAAGCATTTGACAAAATTCAATATCCATGCATGATAAGAAACTCTTAAAACATAGGTATAGAAAGAATGTACCTCAACATAATAAAGGCCATATATGACAGGCCCATAGCTGACATCATACTCAATGGTGAAAGACTGAAAGCTTTTCCTTTACGATCAGAAACAAGACAAGGTGCCCCCTCTCACCACTCCTATTCAACACAGTACTGGAAGTCCCAGCTAGAGCAATCAGGCAAGATAGAGAAATAAAAGGCATCAGGATTGGAAAGGAAGAAGTAAAATTGTCTCTATTTGCAGATGACATGATTTTATATATAAAAAATTGTAAAGACTCCTCCAAAAAATTGTTATATCTAATCAATGAATTCAGTAAAGTTGCAGGATACAAATTTAACATAAAAAAATAGTAGTATTTCTATACTTTAACAAGTTATCAGAAAAAAGGAATAAAGAAAATAATTCCACTTAAAATAGCAGCAAAACAATAAAATACTTAGGAATAAATTTAACCAAGGAGGTGAAAGGTGTCTACACTGAAGACTACAAAACACTGCTGAAAGAAATTGAAGAAGACACAGATAGATAGAAAGATATCCCATGTTCATGTGTTGGAAGAATTAATATTGTTAAAATGTCCATATACCCAAAGCCTATGAAGATTCCAGTGGCATTTTTTACAAAAGTAGAAAAAATACTAAAATTTATATGGAACCACAAAAGACCCTGGATAGCCAAAGCAATCCTGAAAAGAAGAACAAACCTGGAGGCATCACACTTTCTGATTTCAAGCTATATTATAAAACTATAGTAATCAAAACAGTACGGTACCAGCATAAAAACAGACACATAGACCAATGGAACAGAATCCATGCATATATGGTCAACTAATATTTGATGAGGGAGCCGAGAACACTCAATGGCGCAAAGACAGTCTCTTCGATAAATGGTGCTGGGAAAATTGAATATTCAAATGTAAAAGAATGAAAATAGACCCCTATCTTACACCACTCACAAAAATTAGCTCCAAATGGATTAAAAACCTAAATCTAAGACCTTAAACCATGAAATTTCCAGAAGAAAACACAGGAAAAAGCTCCTTGACTTGGGTCTTGGCAATGATTTTTTGGATATAACACCTAAAGTATAAGCAACAAAATCAAAAATCAACAAGTGGGACCACATCAAACTAAAAAGCTTCTGCACAACAAAAGAAACGATCCACAAAGTGCAAAGGCAACCTATGTAATGGGAGAAAATATTTGTAAACCAGCTACCTGGTAAGGGGTTAATCTAAGGGCTGGGGTCACAGAGCACATGTGAGATTAGATACAGCTCTCCCAAGAGCTTAGAGTCTAGTTAAATAGATATCACACACGCTCACACATGCACACACACACATACACCCCACTTAGGGATAAAGAAGTGAAATGTTCCATGTCAAAATGGATGACCTGGGAAAAGTGTGGCCCTGCAGTGATGGGTAGAGAGAAATCAGCTGGTCTGGAGCCATGGATTGCGGGGGCAGGGGTGGGGGGAGCAGACAAGAACTTGAAGGATGATGGGTATTTGTTGGTGTTGCTGGATCTGCATGCAGTCCACCTTCTTCCGGTCACCAAACCTGCATTTTCCTTGGTGAGCCATCATCCCTCATTATTCTGTATGATCAGGTTATCTGGTTCCTCTCCTGATCTAAGATGGCTGTGTGACTCAGTCTCAGCTAACTGCATCATTAAATCCCCTGCCAGAGACTGACCCAAGGATAGACATGACGCCCTGGGTGCACCGAGATTCAGTCCTAGATTTTTCATTGAAACTGTTGGGAAAGCAGAATGCTGAGCTCTCTGAGAAGATGCAGATATTAGTGAGACTCAGATCCAGGCAACTATCTTGGTACCACATGGGGAGAGCCAAGGCACAAATGGAGAAGTCAGATCTACAAGATGGAAAAAGGAAGACAAAATCTGGATAATGTCGCTTGAGCTCCTAGATCGAGTCATGCCTGAAGCCATCGCCTGGATGTTTTTGTTACATGAGCAGTAAATCCTAGTTTTTGCAACAGCTGCTTTGAGTTGTGTTTCTGGCACTTGAGATTGAATTAAGACAAAATAATCTGCCTGATATTTTTCAATGCCATGTCAGAGTCTGTTGGGGGATTGGGAGTTGGAAGAAAGCTCTAATACTGAGAATAAAGTTTTTAAAACTTTCTCTGGATCAGCATTTCCCAGAGCTTTCTGCCATTCTGCAAAGAAAGGGCCTTATATTCAAAAGCACCTTTGGGAACTCGGGCCTGACCACAGGGCAGCTTTGTCTTTCTCTTCCCAAGGACAGTGTGGAGCTTGGAGGCCTGTACGAGCTAATGTGTTTATGAAGCTCAAACAGGGAGGTGGAGACGCAGCATTTCCACCCTCGTTGTCTGGGGAGTTTGTTCTGGAGAACAGACACTGGAAACACCACTTCCTCCCCTTCTAGATGCACACGTGAATTTTGAAGATCTTGACTTGAGAATCTGACTTTATTTTTGGAAACATCCCACTTCTAGTTGCTCAGAAAGTGGTGCATCCTCCAAGGTCTACATCTAATGCAGCGTCCTGAGCACAGCAGCCTCTCCCTCTGCTCCCCCTGCAGTGAAGGGCTTCGAAATCCCAGCACAGAGTCTAGAGCTGATATGCATCTGCAGTCGTAGTGCAAGGTGAGGAGACTGGTTCCGGGTGCCTGAGCAGGTGCAGAGCAGAGACCACAAGTTTTTCTCTCTGTGAGGAAGCTGCCATCCCTGAGGCCTCGCTCTTGGGGAACATAACCCGTGGACTCCATCATGTGGATGCTCCAGGATTCCATGCACACAGCACAGCCCCAGCTACAAGTTCTGGAAATACTATGAATAACCCATAACCTATAACCTATAATAATTTCTACTATTAACCAACTCAAATCCCCATCTCCTTTTTCTCTGTTATCAGCTTCTAAACTGTGAGGTAACTAACAAGAGTGTTAGCATAAAATTTCAGAATCCTGGCCCCATCTTCATGAAATATACTTTTTGGAGTTCAAGCTTTCTCTCTCTTTTGAAAATGGAAACTTTTCAGAGGGATCAGACTGTACTTTCCTCATTGAGTTTTTGCTACAATGAGTGGAGTCTTCTGAATTCCCATGAAAGACAAGAAATTTGAACAAAAAACACAAAGCATTGGTTATTTCAAGGCACTGAGAATTTGGGGGCTATTTGTTACTGCAGCACAACACAGCCTGTTCTGACTGGTGCACCTCCAGACATCTGGGCACTGTGTAATTAATCTTCCTGAGGGGATCCAGAATAGACTGTGATAAGTTCCACCTCCCAGCTTAACATGAGCTCCTAAAAGAAATTAGGTAGCATCACAGAAAAAATAAAGCAAATCCATGTCTTCCATTTCTGTGTGTGAGCTGAGGTTCATGTCCACTCTTTTGGTATTGAAACTCTCAGGTGCTTATCACAGATGTCCTCTCCTGGCTTCTTCACGGACTCCCAGAGGACAGGGATATTTGTCATCCACCTCCGCTCACCACACACGTCCTCGCACAGGGCCTGGCGTCTGAAGGGAAGTCAGGGGACGGTGCCCACTGGGCACCACTCCCACCAGCCTCAGGCCATGTGAGGGTCGGAGCAACACCAGGGTGACAATCTCTCTGGGCGGCTCTGCACACGGCGTGACCTCACCACGCCCTGGGGCAGCCTCCAGCTCCTCCGTAATTAACAACTGAAGGCTGAGAGCCCGGCTGCCTACAGGCTGTCTTCACTTAGGCCCAAAGCCAACGCCAACCCATCAGAGTGAAGGAGGCAGCTCGTGAGCCCCTGAGGAGATTAGTGCTGGGAAAGCTGACAGGATAGATGGAGGCTTCAGGCCTGCGGGAACCCAGCCCAGCACCCCGTTTGCAGAGAGCTTACACCAGGCCTGCAGGCTCAGGATCCTACAGGGGCCGCGTTGGTGACATGAGCTGCTCTGCTCCAGCCAAGTGCTGTCAGGAAGGGACAGAGACCGGGGGCCAGGCCTTACAGTTGTTCGAGAAAAACAAATGTGAAGCCCAGCACCAGTGGGAGGTGAACACTGTTACTTTTGACCCCTGACATGGCCCGGAGCCTGGTGCTGCCTCTCCACACAGCCCACGAGGGCCCCAGGACCTGATGGTCACTGGGTTCCCCTTTTCCAAGAAAAGCCACGCGCAGAGCTTCATTACAGCTCAGGGCAGCGTGGTATTCTGAGTATTACTTGGGGTGTAATTATGCCCATCTTTGCTCATAAATTCCTCCTGTTGCACTCTGGGGGTGTCCCCCATTCCCACCTCCATGCTCAGAGAGGGAAACAACTGAAAATGGCAACTATTAACCTCAGAAACTATAGGGGGGCAGTGACAGAAAGAGTCAGAGTTGCACTTCAGAGACAGTTGTCCTGCCCCTCCCGTCTCCACCAAAGCCCCTACAGGCCGGGAGGGCAGCAGAGATGACGAGGACAGAGACCAGGAGAGTTCCTCCCCCACAGTCAGCGAGCAGTGCAGACGCAGCATCCTCGTTCCCTGTCCTCCTCCTCCCTGCTTCCCTCATGGAGCTCCAGTGGAGAGCAGCCTCCAGCACAAGTCTTCTCTGTCCCCCAGCTCAAATGTGCCCCTGAATTGGGCACACTGTGGACACTCGTCTCAGCTCTTGAATCCAGCACAGCCTAGGTGGACAGCCCCCCTTCCAAGGCTCGGAACACTCATGGTCCACCCAGACGAGGAGTGGGCTCTGGGCATCTGGACAGCAGGGGTGGGATAAGAAAGCCCCAAACTGACCAAATAAGTGCAGCATCACATCCCCAAAATGGAAGCCCAGAATGTCCCCAAGAATGAACACAGTCTCTTGTACAACGTACGTGTGTGGTGGAGAGGTGGGCCGAGCCTGGGGCACTGAGGACGCGCAGGCCCTGCACTCACACCCTTGCAACGTCCCATTCAGCCCAGGCTACTTCTGGAAGCTCAGGCACCCTTCTTCCAATGCGTCAGTCAAGTCATCCGAGGGCACCCCAAAGGCCCTGACGTATGGCCCCCTACACCTGGCCAGGGGGACGATGGGGAGGCCCCCTACACCTCCCCTCCTGATGCTGCCTGACTCTCCACCTCCCCTGGCCCTGCCAGGCCCACGAGCCAACAGAGGCCCCTTTGGGCTTGAGTCGGGTCTGCTCCATCCATGGACACATCCTGACCACGCGATACAGACGCCCGTGCAGTGCTGACAGGCCCCTCCTCATCTCCAGGGGACGGCCGGGCCTCAGTCCTAGAAGGGGCCCCAACCACCCGACCTGCCTCTCCCTCCATATGCACTGAGCGCGGCCAGGAGACACGCGGGAGCGGGGCTTGTGGGGGACACGTCGGCATGGCCCTGGCCACCAGGGACCAGGGCCGGAGATGCCCACTGAAGCCCCCAGGCTGGAGGCCTCGGGACCATGGTGTTCACACCACTCCAGGGACCTGGAGTCTCTGTCTTCACCGTCAGTGTGGGACTCTGGGACTCTGGTGGGTCTGGGGACGGCAGGGAATTCAATCTAAAGTGTCATCCTCCGTGGTTTCCCAGGTTCTCTCTCGTCTCTTAAACCTCACAAGCCCTGTTTGAGAGGGACGGAGCCTGCAGGCTCCTGATTCCCACGCTCATGGCTTATATTCAGGCTGTAAGCCTGCCAGGCCAGTGAGGGAGACACACAGAGAGGAAATTGCTTTGATGTTTCAGGCCAAAAACAAGGAAAAGTAACTGTGAAGTTACATGAGGATCTGGAATTAGAACAGCCTGCCTCAAAATTGAACAGAAAGTGTTTTCAAATCGTCCCCCTGGCCAGGTAACACCTTGTCACCAAGTTCTCAGTGGAAAATGCGCTGACACAGGCTGGACCATACCCGCGCCTGTGCCCACAATGGGCATTTCCAGCTGCGCCTCTCAGAGAACAGAGGGACGGGGACAGAGGGGAGGCGAGCCTGGAGCAGAGCAGGGAGACACAGGGAGGAGGCAGGCATGGGCCAGGGCGAGGCCGCTCTGAGTTCATTCTCATGGGTTAGAGGTTGGGGCAGGACTGCCCGGGGAGAGCCGCGTCCCTGGATGTGCTATAGAACCTTTAATCGTGGCCTCTGCCTGCTCCTCCCTCTGCCCCAAAGAAGCCTCTGGACCATCCTGAAGATGCGAGATCTGTCATTTCACACACAGGTGGCCACTCTGCCTGCTGCTCACACTGACCGTTACACATCCTGGTGGTGCGGGGGTCACTGTGATGTGGTCAAGGGACACGGGAGGGGTCACTGAGATATGGCCTGGGGACACAGGGAGTGGTCACCGTGATATGGCTGGAGACACCATAATAGGACCTGCCAGCAGGAGAGAAAGCTCTCCGACATAAGTAGGAATCCTCCCCGCAGGAACAAACTGTGAGAATTGACCATGGAGGCCCCACTCACCCTCATCCGGCCATGCCACATGATGGTGACACGCCGTCTCATGTGAACCCGCCCCCTCTTGTTTGGCCCCACCTCCTCTCCTCTTGTTTGGCCCCACCCCCTCTCACAGTGACTCCTGCTCACATGGCCCCACCCCAAGTCACGTGACCCGTCCCCTCGCATTTCTGCTCCTGCTGATGGTGCTTCCCACTACCCTGCATGTCCCCATCCACAGCCTGTGCTCATGCTCAGGCCCACTCTGACCTCAAGACTTCTCTATCCCTAACACTCCCACTGCCCCCAGGTACCAAATCGGAACTCCCCAGGAAGTCTCCGTCCAGACTCACCATCACCCATGTGCTTTTCCATATGAATTTTAGAATCAGCTTGTCTACTTCTACAAAAAGGCAGTTGAAAATTTGATAGGGATTGTGTTGAACTTATAGATTGCTTTGGGGACTATTGCCATCTTAACGATAGTAGATTCCAGAAGCAAGTAATCTTGTTTCTCTGGATGCTAACTGCTAAGGGAATGTTCGAGCAGCAGTGATATGGCCCTCACTCACAATAAAGAACGGGCCACTTCGGAGGCCCAGGGATTCATTTCCAGGAGAGCATGCTTCGTGCAGATGGCCAGGCATCTGGCGCTGAAGAATCTGTAAATTAAGAGAAACTTTGGGATTAAAGTAAACACTGACTTGATCCATTCCCGTCATATTCCCCAATCTTTTCCTGACTTTTTCTCATGTAGAGACAATTGATCGGGCCTAGAATGTACTTAAGGGTACAGAATCCTTGACTAGAAATTAATAATCACTAGGGAATGGGGTGCAGAGAGGCAATGGGGTGGGGAGAATTTCCCAGCTCTATCCATGCCAGTGGGTTGGCTCCTACTGGGATGATAGTCAACAGGGCATTGAATGGTCAGAATGGACTGTGGACCACTCAGAGTGGAGCATGGACCAGTCAGAACAGACACCTCTCATGGACCCAGCACAGAGCAGTGCATCCAGCTGAGTGTCTGTCCTGGTGTCACACTCCCAGGCTGCCTTGCTTGTCCCTCCACCCCAGGGAAGTGGGTCAGGAGACAGAGGTCCCTGGAGGAGCCAAGCCCGAGCCCCGCTTCTGCCTACACAACTGGACACCCAATCTGAGAGAGGGCTGTGTGGTAGACCAGCAGTCTGAGTATGTGCTGCGTCTGTCTGTCTGTGCAAGAGCCTCAGAGACCTCAAGCAGCCTCAGGCTTCAAAGCCAGCTTTTGTCCTTCTCTGACCAGGGTTGACTCCAGCACTAGCTGATACTTACAGCCACAGAAGGTGGTGTAGACGTGTCCCCAAGAGCTAACAGTGTAACTTGGGTGAATTAATTTTTAATAGTCAATTGACACGTTGTAGAAGATGATTAGTTCTCATTGGTCCTTATGTGTCTCATCCTTGAGTTTGTGGGAAGAAAATCATTTAGTTGCATCTAATTCCTGAAGACTTTATGGCTCTGTTTTTCAGGTTATCTGGGAATAAATTTATAGGATTGTGTGCTGGTCACTGGATATACTGGGCTGTTTGTCGGGCTTGGGCAAAGAGTAGAATAGGGAGGGTCGTGGGGAGCGTCCCTCATGCCCCAAGCTGATTGGCAAAAATTAGAAGTACTGATAATATCAAATATTAGCAACGATGTGAGGAAACAGGAGTCTTACATTCTGTTTGTGAGAATGGGAGTTTGAATAGCCTTTTGCGGACAGCAATCTGGGTGTATCTATCAGAACAAAAGTCCACAGGCCCTGGGCCCCTCGAGCTCCGCTTCTCAGAACCGACCCTGGAGAGACGCTCACGCACGGACAGCAGGGGCCAGAGTTAGAATATCCACTGCAGTGGTGACTGAACTCACGAGCTCGGAGGGAAAAAGGAGAATTAAATGTTTTCCAATGGAGATTTAGTTAAATGAAGGGGGGTCTGCGTGGATATGGTTCACCCGGCTGAGCCTCAGAAGCCCCGGGGCGGGGGAGTCTGCCTGGACCCCTTTGTTGTAAACGGTGTGTGGAATAGTGTGACTGCGGGGGGAAGGGGCATGCAGCCTCGGGCACAGGGAAGCTGCCCACCTCTATGATGCAGGGAGGCCGGGTCACGGGTCTGTAAGTCCTTCAAGGAGGTAACTGCCATGTGGAGAGTTGAATCCCACGAAAGTCTCGCTGTCCTTCCCTGACTTGGCCAGAGCAGCCCAGGGGAAGTGACCTGAGACATCAGCGGGATTGCAGAGAGCTGATCCCTGTGGAATTAGGGTTTATGGGCCTCTCTGCCCCTCACGGGGGTCAGCTCACATTTGACTGCCGGGATGGGTGGAGGGACGCGGGGCTGGAGACCATGAGGACGCAGCTCCAGGTCCCTGAGGAGAGTGTGTCATGCCCACGGGGCTGCAGCCTGGCTCTCTGTGACCCCACCATCCCCGTAGTGTCTGCACTTCGCAGTCACAGGCTTCTCTGCCCAGGATGCCCCAGGGGTCCTCTCCCCTCATTCTGGGACTCAGTGTCTTCTCATGCTCGTCCTGGGACTCAAATTCACTCCCCTCTGACGTTTGAGACAAAGAGAGAGATTGGTGAGGATTGTAGATTTCTAGTTTCCCATCTCGGAACACATTTAAAATGGTAATGAGCAGGTTTGGCGATGCCCTGCGTGTGTTTGATATCGACAGGAGAAGTTACCCTCTCATAGGCCAGCTCTGTGCTCTCATTACATGCATCAGATCAAGGCTTGGGAAACAAACAGAGGCTCCAGGCCCCCCGGGGATGCGCTCTAGGGGAGAATCCGCTGCAGGAAATGCTGCATTGATTAGCTGAGGAAAACGCACAGGTCTGTCCTCCGGGGTCAATCAGGAGGCTCGGCAGAATGCACCCTGAGTGCTGCTGAGTTACAGGACCGAATGGGAACCTCCCATGTCCTTGAGCAGATGTCACTCACAGGGAAAGGACACGGGTGTGTTTGAGCCCCTAAAGCTTTGCTACTCAGACTGGGGCCCATAGACCAGCGGCAGGAGCATCACCAGGAGCTTGTTAGAAATGTAGACTCCAGGCCTCCTCCCTCCACATCGGCCCCTTCTGTGAATTAGATCCCTGAGTGGGATCAGGGCACATGGCTGCCCAGAGCAAGGACTACATTCCCCAGCCTCCTTCGCAGCCTCAGTGTCCATGTGACCAGTTCTGGCCAATGCACTGTGAGCAGAGGTAAAGGGAGCCCCCCTTCTGGGTCACACCCTGAAAGGATAGAGGTGAGCCCCCCTCCTATTCCTCCCCTCCATTGTCTGAGTGAGGCCAGGTCAGCTGGGGGTCACCACTGCTCATCTTGGCCCAGGAGAACCCAGGGGAAAAGGGGATTTTGTGAGCTTTGGAGCAATTTAATTACTTTATCATGTGGACACCACTTAGCTCCCTGTGGCTGGGCTTCCTCAGATGTGAAAGAGGGCTGACGATGGTGGTGATCACGATAATGGGGATGATGGTGGTGGTGATGATGATGGTGGTGGTGATGGTAATGATGGTGATGATGTTGATGGGGATGATAGTGGTGGTGATGGTGATGGTGGTGGTGGTGATGATGATGGTGATGGTGATGATGGTGGTGATGGTGATGGGGATGATGGTGGTGGTGATGGTGGTGGTGATGATGATGATGATGATGGGGATGATGGTGGTGGTGATGATGATGGTGGTGGTGATGGTAATGATGGTGATGATGTTGATGGGGATGATAGTGGTGATGATGTTGATGGGGATGATGGTGGTGGTGATGGTGATGATGTTGATGGGGATGATGGTGGTGGTGATGGTGATGGTGATGGTGGTGGTGGTGGTGATGATGGTGATGATGATGATGGGGATGATGATGGTGGTGATGGTGATGGTGGTGACGATGATAATGGTGATGATGGGGCCTCCTCCAAGGAAGAGGAGGAGATTTAGTGAGGTCATGGCAGGGCTTGGAGCATAGCCTGTGCCTATTATTACTATCATCATTATTATTAATATCTCATGTTCTTGATGACGTGGAGCTTTCCCCCTCCAGCAGCTGTCCCTCCTGTCCTAGATCCCTCTTTATAAGGCAGGAGCTGAGCTCCCTTTTAGAAAACCTCCCTTCCTGGCTTCTCCTCAGCAGGGGAGCATGAACGTGCCTCAGGCAAGGAGGGGACATGGGTGGGTCTCCCACTCTGTACCGAGGGCCCCGCTGTGCCTGGCGTCCTGGGGCGGCTCACTAACATCACGAACCCTGTTTCCTGCAGTAGCACCATGGTCAGTGGCTCTCGTATTGTGCTTGGTAAGGAGGTCGGGGACGGACATCAGAGGGCAGGTGCTGGATCTCTTTGTGAGTGAGGCCTCTGATGTGCCCACCTCCTGGGGAGTTTCCACAGGAGGCGTTGGAGTTGCCACAGTGAGGGAGTGGGGGCTGGTGTCCCCCGGCTGTGTCCACACTCCAGAGCATGTCGGTGTGGATTGGAAGGGCAGAGATGTCGCAGACCTGCTGCACTCAGTGCCCGGCTGCTCAGTGAGCGGGGGCATCTGTTCTTGTGCTCAATCGGATTTTGTCATATTTCTGTGAGTGCCTGTTCCTGACGCTGCCCACCTTTCTGTCTGGGTTTCTCTGCTATTGTTGATCTGTGGAAGTGCCTGCGATCATGCACACCAGCCTCTGTCTGTCAGACACAGGCCGATATCCCTGCCGTCACCCTTTGTCTTTCTGCTTGTGGCTGGTGGACGGTCTCACCCAGAGGCTACGGTCAATCACAGTCTCTCTGAAATTAGTTTTCTCACCTAACTCTCCCCTCTGCTCTCTCCAGCAGCCCGCGGAGATTTCTCCACTAAACTGAGTTCAGGACAAGGCTGTGTGAAGCAGACACCCACCAGGAGAAGAAAGTCTAAATGAAACACTTTCCTGGCAGAGTCTCCGTTTGAACACTTTTCCCGGGAGGCGGATTTCAGCTGGAGGTGTTTGTGACAGGCTTCTCCTCGCCCAGAGGTGGGAGGAGGCTGTCCCTGCTGGGCTCAGGGGAGCTCCTCCCTGTGTGGAGTCAAGGCGGGAGGGGCGCTCGGGGAGATCTCTGAAGATCCGCGGGCACACCAGGCTGCTGTGAAGGTCGGAGACTTGGCATTGGAGGGAGCCTTGCAGACAGAGCTGTTCTCTGGGCGGTGGCCTCTCTGCTCTGAGCTGCCCTCACTGAGCCCACTGCAGGCGGGGTCTGGGTCTAGGGGAGCAGCTGCTGGACACGTGTGGATCTTGGGGAGTCCCAGCGTCCCGGGTCGCTCCAGGGAACTGAGGCAGCAGCCGCCTTTCCCCTGTCCCTCCTGGGCCTCTGTCTCTGTGGGGTGAACACCCCTTCCTCTAAAGCCTGAGACACGCAGGGAGGCAGGGCGTGTGTCCTGACCGTGAGGGGTGTGCTCCCCCACGGGCTCGTTAGCAAGCCTGGCTGAGCAGCTGTGAGCCAGGCTCCCTGCAGGTCTGGGGGAGGAGGACGAGGACAGGGGCTCCCGTGGTCCCTGGAGAGGATGATGGAGCGTTCTGGCCTTCAGAGCAGTGTGCCTGTCCCCTGTGAGGGCTGCACTCGCCCTGCAAGTGTCCCGGTTTCCATGCCTGGGGTCCCTCCGCACACCTTCCCGGGGGCTGGCTGCTGTCCGTCTCCCTGGCCTCCTCCAGGCACCCTCTAGAGAGCCACACAATGTGACCTGTGTCATTTTGGTGGTTTCTCTTAGGAGTTAAATGTTCATATTTGCGTTTAAACTATTGTTGTGAATATAAAAATGAATGGTCAAGTTCATGCTAACAACTTAAACATTTAATTTTTATTTACCTAGAACATTAAAGAACAAATGAGACCCATGACAAGTCCAGAGAAACCACAGAAGGAGAAAGAAGCTCATACTTTAGCGCCTATAACAGCAACTTTTCCTGATTTTGAACAGGGGCTCTGCATTTTCATTGTGCCCTGGGCCCCCCAGATCGTGCCTCGGCTCCCAGCCTGAGAGCCCCTGTGGGGGCCCGTGTCCCTGTCCCCGGGCCCATCCTCAGCGCCAGGCCTGGCCCGGGCTTCCTGAGAGGATCAGCCAGTCCATACCTGAATCGTGTCCCTGGAGACCCCGCTTCTCAGAGGCCCACTCTGCTGGCTGTGGTGGGGGCTCCTCCAGGTTGTTGGGGGCTGGTGTGACCCCCAAGGAGGCAGAGGGACCTGAGGACGGGCGTGACTGGGGGCTCTAGGAACATGGCGCTGGGGGACATCTCCAGGCCCCTCCAGCCCCCACTGCTCACACCGAGGCCTCCGTGGGGCCCCAGGACTGCAGGCCTCCAGACAGGATTCCTGCAGGAGGTTGGGGGGCCCTTGGGGCCCCTGACCAGGCTGCCCCTCCCCCTGCCAAGGACACCCCATTCTCTGAGGGCCCTGTGAGCCCAGGGCAGCGCTGAGCCCAGGTCTCTGGACACAGTGAGCAGAGGAGCTGGGGCCCCCTGCCGGGGACGGCACGTCCCTGCCCCACCCTCCATCCTGGGGCCTCCCTGTCCCCGTGATGTTCGCTCAAGGACATGTTGAAATAATTGCCAAAGTTATTCTCAGGAGGGGCACCCTCCTCCGCTTCCTGCCAATCACACACTTTTAAAAACAAATTCATGAGTTAAAACATTTTGACAAGCTGAGGTGTAATGCACACGGTGCCCAACGAACTAAACGGAGAAACTTGGGAAATGCCTGCCTTATTTCATTCTGTGTCACGAAAACGAATATGTTGCTCAGGCTCATAAATTTTTGCAAACGAATTTTTGTCAAAATATCGCAAGCTCCAGAAACATTCTCTGCCCACACACAGTGACACAAAATCACAGCCCTTTCTCCTCAAACCACCTTCCCCTTGAGATGCCCAGGCACCTTCATCCTGTGACATCGGGCGGGACCGTCAGCACTGAACGCCCTGAGGGTGCCCTCGGTGGACTGATTGGATTTCAGAGCTTTCCTGGAATTCCGTGACTCATGGACAAACTCATTGATTCACGGAGCAGCCAGCGCAGAAAATGTAGGAAGAATTCGAGGTGTTGATGAACGAGAGGGAGACTCACGCTGCGGAGAAGCGTCCTGGGAGAATCAGGGAGGGGCTGCCCCAGCCTCCCCGTGTGAGTCCCTGGGCACATCCAGGCCTTCCCCTCACTTCCCAGGCCCCACATGGTTCCAGGGTCGCCCCAAGAGCCGGTCCAGTGGTGCCCGCTCAGAGCCCGTGCAGTCAGCATTCTCAGGGGAGCAGAACCCGGAGGATGGCCGGGTATATGCAAAGAGACTTACCGTGAGGAATTGGTCCAGCGAGAGTGGAGGCTGGAGTGTCCAAACTTGGCAGGGCTGGCCGGCAGGCTGCAGACCCAGGAGAGCCGATGGTGCAGTTCCAGTCCGAAGGCGCCTGCCGCAGAATTCCCCCTTGACCTTGGGGAGGTCAGCCTTTGGTTCTCTCCAGGCCTTCCACTGATTGGACGAGGCCCACCACATGAGGGAGGGCAATCGGCTTTACTCCAAGTCCACTGATTTAAATGTCAGTTCCAACCAGAACCACCCTCACAGAAGCGTCCAGACCAAATCTCTGGGCACCGTGGCCCAGCCCAGTTGCCGCATAAATCTTCCACCACAGACCCTCACTCGCATTTCCCGGGCCACCCGTGTCTGAGCTCTCTGTCGGGGAATCTGCTCCTGATGTGAACCACAGGACCAGGAGTTGGGAGGGATGCAGGGGCAGGACTGTTCCCAGCCTCAGGGTGTGGGCAAAGTCGTGGCGGAGAGTGTCCAGCTGGGGGTTCGTGGGAGGGGCAGAGGTGAAGCCAGGCTGAGTGAGGAGGGCCAGGGGCTCAGACATGGGATGGCGCTCGCGGGTGGGGGTCCTGGCGGGCGTCTGCTCCTCAGGCGGCCAGCAGAGGGGCCCCTTCCAGTGCTGCTCTCTGACCCCTCAGCTCAGGGGGCCTTGCTCTTTGTGTCCACTCAACCCCGAGACTTGGGCCCGACCAGGGCAGGGCTTGTCCTCCGCACACAAGACGGCTTCTGCAGGGGCAGGTGGTTCCTTGGGGCCCGTCCGCTTCGGGCGGTCTTCACGGTGGGACCTCAGGACCAGGCCAGCTCTCGTCACCTCATGACCTGGGAGCTGTGGGCTGTCGCTGCCGGCCGCTAGCTCACCACCTTGGGGACGTTTCAAACTCAGTAGTTTGGGACAAGTAAACCATGTTTTCTTTTATAATGACAATAAACATGAGCCCGTTGAAGCCCATTATCAGATTGGAACAGAGACAGTGTCCCATCGCGGAGAAAAAAGATGACAGGTCAGAATTTCCTACGACAACCAGGTGCGCAAACGAGTATCGGGATGACTCAGGTGTTACACTCACCTGAGCCCTGCTTACCTCCTGCTGCTGCTGCTCGCGGGACGGGCACCGCCCCCCACACCCGGCTGCCCAGGATCCCTGCGGTCTCTCCTGACAAGGCACAGTGTCGTCACTGTCACAGCTGCTAATCCACGTCGTGGTTACACTGTGAGCCCTCCAGCGCTGCTGCTGCGCTCAGATCCAAGTGCTGTGTGTCCTTTCAATGTGATCGCCACCGCTGCGCCCCGTGCCTTGCAGGAAACTTAATAATGTGTTAAATAGGTAAAACAGTGGAGAATAAGCTACTTCCTGCTCGCCGTACCCCGAGACCTGCAAGTCAGGACACACTGCCTCTCTTACCTCCTCCCACCCCGTCCCAGCCACACTGGCCTCCTCCTGACCCTGAAAGGGCGGGTCCCCCTGCCTTGGGGCCTTTGCACATGCTGTTCCTTCTGCCTGGAGGGCTCTTCCTGCCTGTGGTCAGCTGGCTCCTCCCGACTATGCAGGTGTCGGTCCAGGAGCCTCCAGACCACCCTGGACAGAGACCCTCTCCCTGTGCCCAGTCACTCCCTGTGCGTTGCCTTCTCCTTACTTTGTAGCACCTCACACTGTGAATCCACCTAGCGTCTCTAGGGGTCACTCACACTGTCTCTCGGTGTCCTCGGAAGGGCGCTCCAGCACAGAACAGCGCCCGGCACACAGTAGGCGCACGGCACACAGTGGGTGCTGCAACAGCAAGTGTTTGTTGAGTGAAGGAACGTGGGCCACGCACTCAGGGCGACCGTGGGTTGTGGAGGGGACGTAAGGTACACAGCCCGTCACCCACTAGGACGCCAGGGCAGCAGAGGAGGAGGGGAACCGATAACCTTTTTGGTTTGCACCGTAAATCCAGATTATTTCCATCGATTTTCACAACATATCACAAGTAGAGCGGGGACGTCATTTCCAAGCACGTGAACTGAACTGACCTTCAGGCGGAGCGGGAGACCCCGACTGTGCAGCCGCCTGTCCTGTGGTGAACCGCGTTTTCAAGACGCTCCGGAGGATTAGGTGGGAGACGGGCTCACCCACGTCCCCATGAGTCGCTCTCCTTCCTCCGTGCCCGAGTCCCGAGAGCTGTCGTCCAGCCGTGTGTGACCCTCGCACAGAGGACATGGAGGTGCCCACAGGCGTCTAGATGCAGCTCCATCTGCCACCTGCGCTCGTGACACCATTCCCTGCGGCATCGCCACCACCGACCGAGCCCGCGGTGGACACCCCTGCACCCGACACGGCCGGCGGGCCCCGTCCCTCTGTCTCCTCGGACCCTCCTTCCCCGCACAAGCCCTCGCTGCCTCTGACTGAGCCCCGACGGACGGCTGGCGGCCCCTCCCGCCGGGCGTGCTGGTTTCACCCCAGCCTCAGCCCGACTGTGCTGTGCGGGGAGGGGGCGTCCTGTCCCAGCGGGACCTTCCGCCCACCAGCTGCCAGGAGAGCTGCGTCCTTCAGATGCACACCCCGCGCTGAGACCGGCCCTGCGCCCTCACTTTTCTCAGCAGGACACTTTTGAAACTGAGACACCCTTGGGACTGGCCCCTGGCTTAGCGGTTAAGTGCGTGCGCTCCGCTACTGGTGGCCCGGGTTCGGATCCCGGGCGCACACCGACACACCGCTTCTCCAGCCATGCTGAGCCCGCGTCCCACATACAGCAACTAGAAGGATGTGCAACTATGACATACAACTATCTACTGGGGCTTTGGGGGAAAAAAAGGAGGAGGATTGGCAATAGATGTTAGCTCAGAGCCGGTCTTCCTCAGCAAAAAGAGGAGGATTAGCGTGGATGTTAGCTCAGGGCTGATCTTCCTCACACAAAAAAAAAGAAAGAAAGAAACTGAGACACCCTCCATCGAGAGCAAATGTCCCGGCTCAGCGGCCCCTGTGCCCCCCGAGATCCGGCCTTTACCAGGGGCTGCTCTCGGGTGCAGGGCTGAAGGAGCCCCTGGAGAGGGGCTGGGCCAGCACAGGTTTGTTTGTGTAACGAGAGGGTCACTGCCCTTAGGAGGGGAACCCTCTTCAGTTCTCCACAGTCCCCATCCCTCCCTATTACTCACCTCCAGGCACCTGCAGTCCCCCCGTTCCTTTCTGGGTCCCGAGGACCTAGAATCCGTGTGGAGCCAAGATGTGTGGTACCTGGTTAGGAGCTGGGTGTGGGGGGCAGAGCTGCCTGGTGTGGACCCCGGTTCTACTGTGATGTGAACTGTGCTGCCAGTTGGGCAGTGCACAACCTGGACAACTGCACCTGGCAGCCCTGCCTCCTCCTCCTCTGCCTCTTCCTGCTCCTTTATTCTCACCCAGAGCTCTAATCACCAGCTGACATTGAATGTTTTATTTAAGGAACGTCTGTCTCCCCTACATGGATATAACCTCCATGAGGCTGGGAGTTTGCTCTGTTTTATTCAAGTTTGTGCTTCAAGTGCATAAAACTGCCTGGCACGAGGTAGAGACTCAATAAATATGTGTTGAATGAATGAATGAATGATTGCATGGACAAATGATGGAACAACTAGAGGAATGATTTCTCCCTCCCGCCTTCCCTCTGCCCTGTCCCGTGTCACTAGGAGAGCCCTGGGCCATGGTCACAGCTTCCTGTGCTGCCCCAGCTAGACTCGGGGTCCCGGGCTGCTCCGGGGAGACCCCCCCCATGCAGCTTCCGGTTTGGCCCTCTGTTCATGAGAAGCCGCGTCTGGGCACCGTGGCCAGGGCTCCGTCAGGCCGTCCCGTGAAGCCACGTCTGGTCCTCACGGGAACAACCGCAGGGGTGCTGGGAGCCGCTAGTGAAAAGTCAAGCTTTGAAAAAGGGTTTGACTTCTGTAAACATAATGTTTTGTGTTGAGTATTAAATTTCTGAGCAGCCCTGGAGGATGAGGAGCAGTGACGTCTGAGGCCGGGACAGGTTTCCTAATGAGACGGAGGGAGCGCTCTCCGCCTCCAGCCCATCTGGTGGGATCGGGTCCTGGTCACTTCATTTCCGCCCCGTGACCCCGCGACTCTGGACCCTCCCGAGCAGCCTCAGTTTATCTTCCTTGTTTAAGGATCATACACTTGGTGACACCTCCACCTCTGCCTTCCCAGCGAAGGGTCCCTGGAGTCACCCTTGGAGCCTGGCAGCAGGTCTGGGGGTGTCGTGTCCACAGGGCCCGAGAGGAGGGAGGGGGCTTCCCCAAGGGATGATGGGAGTGGAGGGGGGTCAGCAAATTAGGAGACACCAGCTCCATCCCAGCTCCCAGGTGAGCAGCAGGGCCTGAATGGTGACTGAACTCAGGGCCACACGGCCGGGAGGACGCGGACTCGGGGTTGTCACCCAGGCTGTCTGTCTGTCTGCAGTGTCCCTGTCCTCAGACCCCAGGCTGTGTTTTCAGCAGCCACTTTCCACCTGAGCATCTGTGTCCTGCTTGCTGAGCTGGAGATAAGAAGTCACATTAACATTCTGTGCGTGTGTGAAGGTAAATAAATTATACAGGCTCAGGAGGGGCCGGGTGGTCTGCTTCTCAGAGATAATGAACGACATCTGGCCGTGGAGCAAAACGGACACAGGGGCTCCTGATCAGTGCAGGACCTGCCGGGCCCCAGTCCCTCTGTCCCTGCTGGGTCCACGCCCCCCTGTCTCCTGGGGTGCAGGGCTCCGAGAGGGACAATTTTATAGTAGAGGAATGACAGCTACTGACTGACTGGTGAGGAGCCAGTGAGAGAGGTGGAAGCCTGCCAGGGTGCTGAAAACAGAAATCAGTAAGGACACTGCTTATAAAGGTGTGAGGTCGCTGAGAGCACGGGGGATGGGGCACCCTGGGTTTGCAAACAGCAGGAAGCTCCTGCCACTCCAGGGCTGGAGGGGCCGGGAGGGGTGAGCAGAGCCAGGGGCTGGGATACCCTTCAAGTCCAGAGGATACCAGGTGCAAGCTTCTAGGGTCCTCTTCCCGAGGAGTCACACAGGATGCTCTTAATTCCTCAGCAAGTTGCGACAACACGTGTGAAATGTTGTCTACCAGGGAAGCTCATCTGAGACTCGGTGCCCAGAGGTTTCAGGTGGGGGCTGGTCAGGGAGGCACCCTCTGCTGGCACGCACCCAAATTCCAGGCTCCGCAAGGAAAGCAGGTGTCCAGCATCAACTGTGCTGTTTGCACAAGCAGTTTAGACGCAGTAAGCCCCTCTTACAGTGAGGAAAGATTGATATCAGTGTAGGGAACTGTCTGCAGCCAAACTCCCAGACCCTCTTCAAGGGACAAGCTTGCCGCAGCCTTTCTGAGGATCGTAGTCTCAGGCCTGCTGGGGTAACTTTCCTGCACACTTTCTCATGAGGCTGCCCAGGCAGCAGGAGAGAAGTCCAGAGTGTTCAGGGCTGTCACAGGGGGTGATCCTGGCTGAGCACTAAAACCTCCAGAGATGAGAGCAAGACAGCAGAATAGGAAGACCCCGACCTCGGTCCTCCACAGGAAAATCAACTTGACAGCAGTACACGGTCCACAGAGCCTTTATGAGACCACTCTAACTGCGGATGGATACAGAATACAAAAAAACGTCATTGTGATATTGATACTATAAAGTGTTGGGGGTGTGAAGGAATATAGCTTTTGTATGCGACTGAAGTTACATTGTTATCAGTTTAAAATAGATTGTTACATCTATAAGGTGCTTTGTGCAATCCCCTTGCAAACCACAAAGAAAATAACTATGGAGGATGCACCATAGAAAATGAGAAGGAATCAAACATGTCACCACGATAAATCAGCAGAACACAAAGGAAGCCACAAGAGAGGAAAAGAGGGAGAAATGACTAAAGTTGGAAAACATGAGCAGAATAGCAACAGGAAGTCCTCCCTGTCGGTGACGACTGTCAGTGTGGGTGCACTGGCCTCCCCAGTGCATCTGTCTGTTATCTGCATAGACAAACCAGATCCAACCACATGCTGCCCACAGGACCCCCGTTAAGATACAAAGACACACACGGGCTCAAAGTGAAGGGCTGGAAACAGATTCCACACAAATGGAAACCAAAAGAGTGCAGGGGGAGCGAACACACATTCTTCTCAAGTGCTTGGGGGGTTCTCCAGGAGAGATCACGTGGTAGACCCCAAAACAAGTCTTAGCAAACTTAGGAAGACTAAGGTCATATCCACTATCTTTTCTGACCCAAATGGAATGTAACTAGAAATCAATAGCAAAGAAAAATGAGGAATTCACAAATAGATGAAAATTAAACAATACTCTTAAAGAACCAATGGGTCAAAGAAGAAATCACAATGGAAATTAGAAAAAATCTTGAGAGAAATGAAAGTGAAACACTCTATACCCGGACTTGTGAGATCCCACGAAAGCAGCGCTAAGACGGAAGTTTATAGCAGTCAATGCTGACATTTGAAAAGAGAGCTCTCAAATCAACAACCTAACTTTACACCTCAAGGAACTAGAAAAAGACCAAAATAAACTCAAAGTTAGCAGAAGGAAGGAAATATCCAAGATTAGAGAAGAAATAAACAAAATAGAGAACAGAAAAAAATCGATGAAACTGAAGTTTTTTTCAAGATCACCAAAATTGACAAAGCATTAGCTAGCCTAAGAAAAAAAGAGAAAATACTCAAAAATCAGAACGCAAAGAGGAGATATTAGTATCGATGCCGTGGAAATAAAAAGGATCGTAACAGACTTGCTTGAACAATTATACACTCACAAATTGGAAACCCCAGAAGAAATGGATAAATTTCTAGAAACGTGCAACCCACAAAGAATCATGAAGAAATTAAAAATCTGAACAGACCCATCACTAGTAAGGAAGTTGATCATTAATCAGAGACCTCCCAACAAAGAAAAGCCCAGCAGAAGATGGTTTCACTGGTGAATTCCATCAAAAATTTAAAGAAGAATTAACACCAATCTTTCTCAAACTCTTCCAAAAGATTAAAAAGGAGAGATGGGCTGGCCCTGTGGCTTGGTGGTTAAGTGCGTGCGCTGCAATGCTGGTGGCCTGGGTTCGGATCCCGGGTGCGCATCGAGGCACCACTTCTCCCTCCATTCTGAGGCCGAGTCCCACATACAGCAACTAGAAGGATGTGCAGCTATGACATACAACTATCTACTGGGGCTTTGGGGGGAAAAAATAAAATAAATAAAATCTTAAAAAAAAAAAAAAAAAAAAAGGAGAGACGACTTCCAGACTCATTCTATGAGGTCAGTGCTACCCTGTTATCAAAATCAGACAAAGATACTACAAGAAAACTGCAGAACAGTATCCCTGAGGAATAGTAATGCAGAAATCCCAACAGCCCCTCCAGACCCCGAGAGAGGCCAGCTGTGAGATGGCCAGGACCTCCCACCTGGAGGCCTTGGTTCCCTGTTGACTGTCCCCCCCCGGCCTCGCAGGACCGGAGGGCCCCTCCTGTGTGAACACAGGCTGATGAAGGCAGTCACCCTGCCACGAGGACTCTGAGGGGCCGGGGGGCGCCCGCCTTCCTTCTCATCAGCAGGCTGACTGAACCCGCACAGCGTGGAATTCCATCGCAGTGAACCATCGGTAACTAATCAAAGGGAAGATGGCGGAGCCCACCCCAGATGCGGCGTTGGAGGGAGGGAGGTGGGAGCCTCCCCACCACATGGCCAGTGGGGACGTCTCAGCTGTGATTAAATGAACACTCCGAGAGACAGACAGAAATAACTCTCCTCCTCCCATCCAGTCCCAGCGCAGAAGCAGTCAGAGGGGCCCGAATCCACTGTGCTGGATTTGGCATGACAAGGGGTGGGCTGGGAGAGTGATGGTGTCAAAGATAAAACAGATCATGTCACTTCCCTGCTCCAAGCCCCCCAGTGATCCTCACACAAAATTCGTACTTGAGCCTGGTCTTCAAAGCTATGCAAAGACCCTTCTTATACCCCAAATTTACTTCCCTTCTCCCACCCCTCCCTCATCTCCAGCTGGATGTTCCATGCTGTCCCCACCTCAGGGCCTTTGCACCTGCCATGCCCTCTCCTGGGAAGGCTCTTCTCTGAGTCCTTACATGACTCTCCCTCTCACACCATCCCGCTCAGCCCAAGTCCATCTCTCAGAGGGGTCTTCCTGGCCCTCCGTGGAAATCAGGCCCCGCCCTCTCGGCCACACCCCAGTCACCTCACGCCCTCACATCTGTGTTTGTTCGCTGTGGCGAATGTCTGCTGACCTGTCTGTTCACTGGCACGTGAGCTCTGCTCCCGCTCCCTCAGGATCGCCCTCGGGGGCTTCGGCACCTTCACCCTTGTCTCTTCAGGACTCCTGGCCCGGAGCCTTCCCCCAGCCGTCCCAGGTTCCTGGTTGTCGGGACTCCATCCTCTCCGCCGCCTGCCTCCGGGCGTCAGGCCCCTGGGCTTTCCCATCCCTGCAGAGGACCCCCAGGAGGCGGAGGGTGGGGGGCTCCTCACCTGGGCCTCTCCTGCCCCCCTGGATTCCGGCATAATCAGGTCTGAACTGGCAGCTTGTCCCCTCATGTGCTGGCCCCTCAGCCTGTGTGACATCCTGTCTCCACTGTCACGTAGAGAGGTGAGACCTGGCAGCTGGCTGGGCTCTGTTCCTGCATTGCAGAGGAGATCATACAGAGATGCCAAACCAGGCAGCCGCGTGTGCCCTGCCTGACCGTTTAGGCTGCGATTCTGAGGTCGGTCAGGAGCACAATGGTGTTTGATGTCCACAAACACTCTTCCGGCACAGGGACCCGGCAGGCCCCAACACACAGCCAGGCCCTGGGTCGTCCGTTTGCTGGAAGAGCCCGGGCAGGGTCTGCCCTCCCAGGGAGGCTGGCCTCAGGGCCTAATTCTCACCACGGACTCCGTGAGAGATGCTGGCCCCTCACCACCACCTCTCTGGTCTCCCTGATTTATTTTCTTTATTAATAAAAGAGAGGATTAGACTAGCGTCTTCTCCATCTGTCACATTCTATGATCAAAATTATGGCAATTCTGGAAAATGCATTCATTTAAATCCCAGTAAAGTAGGAAGTGTGACTGGGGTGTCTGAGTTGAGTTTGAGGTGTGAACATGGCCAACTTCCCCCCATTGAGGGGACCCAGAGATGGTGGCTGGGACCCTACCTCCCTGGGGGCAGGACGTTTCCTCCCATTGTCCCCTCCCCGCCACCACTCCCCCTCCTGAGTCTCAGGTGCTCTGAGCCCCCGGGGTGAGGATGGGGCTGGTGTTGCTTACAGAAGAGGCGGGTCCAGCAAACAGGAGTAAAGTCAGTGCAAGTTCAACTTAGGTGCTCACAAAGCATTATGACAATGAGTGTCTCCCTCACGGTCCACCCCGGCCAGTGCTCATGGGTGTCAGAACAATCGCACATCTGGTTGAGTCACAGAAGATGTCACTGCTTTAGATTTAGGGTTCATGTGGGCAAAGAAGACAGATTTTAAACATTAGAGTCAGCATGAGCAGATGCTCGCACCAAGAGAGGCTTGTGGAAGCCGGGAGGAAGGAGGGAGAGCGGATCCACACCCGTCCTACACTCGCTGACGAGGGCTGCGGCAGTGGTGCGCCGGCTCATGAGAGCCCACTTTTAAGTTTTCAGGAATTTTGCCAACTGGTTGTTAAACACAGCCATTATTATAAATTACATTATATAAACTTCCAGTTAAATAAATTATATTGAAAACAAAGGCAATAAATATTCAAACTGTCTCTTGGTAACTGCTACATTTTCCCATGATCTCTGCTCTCGAGGTCGTCACTGTCTGGGGCGTGTGTATGGAGGAGGTGTCTGTGCACATCTCCCCAGTCTGTGCAGTGACTCCACGCTGACTGCTTGAAATCAGCCATGTGAGGACACTTACTCCGTGGAACCTCTCAGACAGTTCAGTCGGGGCCTGATTTATTATTTTGTTCATTCTCTTGACTTAAGAAAGTGAAGGAGAAAAGTGTTAATAATGCAGATTAGGGTTAAACGTGTTGTGTCTGTAGCCAACACGTTTCAAATAGCACTGAAAAAATGAAGAAATGTTCTTCCAGTATTTGAAAACTGTTTAAGCAAAGAAACAATTAAGCGAAGAGGTTGCTTCGTTTATGGTGAAGGAGTGAAGTTCTGACGCAGGGCTTGCATGTTATTTACTGGGTGGCGCGTTATGTTATCTTTCTTACGTTCATGTAAATGAAAATACCAACCAACATTCACATCGGAGCTGCACTCATTGCCAAATCCGTGACTCTTGCTGAATCAGACAGTAATCAGCATTCATTCGTTGTCTGATCTTATCAAATCACGCTTGATTTGCAACCATCAGTCAGCTTGCAATCAGGAGAGAGAAACTATGCAGTGGTTTGAACAGGGAAAGTTTCATTTAAAGATTTGCTAAGTCTAAGAGGATTGGAGTGATGAGGGCTTGACTATCAAGGAGTGAAGAGAACTCTAAAGAGTGTGAGAGCAGCTGATACAGGAGCCAGCACTGGAGGAGCCGCCACCACCGAGAAGTCCCCTGCTCTACACGAGCAGCTCTCGGAAGCCAGGGAGCACAACCTTCCTCCTGCAGTGTCTCCTCAGTGCCTTCTGCCGACAAAGCTTAGCACTGTCCAGCCGCAAAAGGGGAAATATTTAAGGGCCCAGATCCATTTCCATGGAGCAGGCAAAACAGGATAAATTTGGAGCAGAGAGGAAATAAATCAATAACCAGCACATACAGGTTGATTATGGATATGATAGTTCAGCAAAAATCAATGAAAATATTCTGTGAGAACCAGCTGACAATATGGAATTCACGATAAAGGGCATTGTATATTTTGTTATTTGAAAAATATGCACTACATGTCCTTTATGTCAGTAAAGCTCAAAATAAATGTGTAAATGTGTGTGCATACATACATTCCAGTTTTTCAGAGAGCCAGCTGTTCAACATTACCAGCATGCTGCTGGTTGTGGGTGGGATATGAGGTGTCAGCAGAGTGGGGAGGGGAGTAAGTTACCCACACATTTCAACTGTCTTCCTTCTTCCTTCCATCTCTCTGTCTCTGTCTCTGACTCTTGTCTGTGTGCAAATGTGACCTATGTGAGTGCAGTGTGTGCCTCTCCTCCTGTGAGTATGTGTGTATGTGGAATGTGGGTGTGTGTGCATGCATGTCTATACTTGTGAGTGTGTGTGCCTGCACATGTGTGTGCTGTGTGTGTATGCATGCACGTGTGTGGACTTGTGTGAATGTGAGTTTGCATGGGCAGAGATGCATTGTGTGTGCGTGTGTGTGTAAACATATATGTGAATGTGTGCATGCGTAAGACGGTGTGTGCATGCAAGTGTGCCTGTACATGCATATGTAACTGTTATGCATGCATGCCAGGGTCTATTATGCATGTGTGTGTCTGGTGTGGGCATGGTCTATGTGTGTGCATATGCATATGTATATGTGCATGCACATGCATGTGCATTCATGTACATGCATGTGCAGGTATGTGTTTGAGTGTATGTGTGCATCTGTGTGCATGCATGAGGGTGTGTTTATGTTTACACAGCAGAGGGGACCTGTGGTTTGTGACACCCCCACATAAGCAGGCTCCCTGCAGAGCTTGGCTCTGGCTGAGGGAGGGGAGAGCAGGGCCAACAGACCAGATGGGGGTCACAACATCAAATACGAACAGGCAGGGCAGAAGTTCCAGCCTGTAAACAACTGGGGTGTGCACCTCCGACCTCGCCTCAGCTCAGCAGGTAGGAACATGGGCCCAGGGCTGCTGGGACTTCTGCTTCTCCAAGGGAAGTTGGAGACCCAGATTTTATGTGGAATATCCAATTCTGAACAGTTGGCAACTGACTAAGACTTTCAAAGGACCCTGTAAGGGCCCGTGAAGTGGGCTGGGTGGAGCCGCCCCATCAGGTCGGCAGTGTCAGGACCAGTGACGGGAGCAGCTCATCCCTGAGGCTCCTGCTCCGAGCAGGGTAGGGGGTTTTCTGGTGTCTTCTCACTGAGGGCTCACTCTGATCGCCGGCATTGCTACCCTCCCCACCCTATTACGGGGGAGGTGACAGAAGCAGTGAAGTGAAGGAACTGGCCCCAGTTGCCCAGGAGCTGGGGGGGGGCCGGGATGGAATCTCAGAAATCTGCTGCAGCCCCCAACTCTTGTGCTGCACTGTCCCCCTAAATTAAATAATTACCGCTATGATTATCACGATCATTGACTGTGGGTCTGCTACTGCTCTGTTGAAAGGAGGCGCGAGGGAGGGAAGGACAGGGAGGAGGGCGTGCCCGCTGTCCTCCTGCCTCTCCCCCAGCAGCTGCGTCCTGGAGAGAAGGAGACAGAACACGGCTCCTTGGGGTTGGTTTGCACCTGTTCAGAAATTGTGAGATCAAAACTCTTTCCGGGGGGCCAGCCCAGAGGCGTAGCGGTTAAATTCCCGCACTCTGCTTTGGCGGCCCAGGGTTTGCAGGTTCGGATCCCGGGCGCAGACCTACACACTGCTTGTCAAGCCATGCTGTGGTGGCGTCCCATGTAAAGTAGAGGAAGATGGGCACAGATGTTGGCCAAGGTCCAATCTTCCTCAGCAAAAAGAGGAGGATTGGCATCGGTTGTTAGCTCAGGGCTAATCTTCCTCACCAAAACAAAAACAAAAACAAAAACCCTTTCCTTAAAGAACTGGAAGCCATGCACGTCCCTGCCCCAGGTCAGCACAAGGACTGTGCTCTGCACATGTCTCCAGGGCGCCCTTCACATGAGCATCTCTCTCTCTGTTCCAGATGCAGCCGTGATCCAGAGCCTCTCCTCTCGAGATTTCTCCCTACTTGATGGAGAAACGGACCACATTGCAAGTTCCCATTAGCACCTGCAATTACAGCTTGCCTACACCTTCATTTGTGAAATTATAACACATATTCGTTTTATTACTCTGTGTACATTCTTGATTCGCAAATTATTCTGTAGGAACTCCCCAGCCTGTAATTTTCCTGCCCCGCTATTCTCTGTTAATGATCACTCACAATTGTGGTGCGATGTTGGATTAAACTCATAAAGAACAGAGCTCTTTGTGAGCTGGATCCAGGGTGAGCTATTGGATTAATTGATGGAGCAGCCTCCGTGAAGGACTCTCAGGCCCTGGTGTCTCTTTTTAGGGGGCAGGTTCAGCCAGGCTGCTGGATGCACCATTGTGGGAACTGAAAATTCCTATGGACAGCCCCAAAGGGCTTCTCCAAGGATGGCTCTGGATGCGAGGAACTCCCCAGCCCCTCTACCCAGCTGGCCTACCTCCTCTCTGCCCCCTCCCCCCTGCCAGGTAGACTGTGAGCTCCAGGGCCAGGACTGCTCCCCAGGCGTCCCCACAGCTCCTGGCACCCTGCTGGTGCCACTCCCCTGACTCAGCTCTGCTGACCCCGCTGGGAATCCTCGGATGTCCCCCAGCCCCATTCCCTTGGTGTTGGGCTCCGGCCAGTTTGATGCACACAGTGGACATCTGTCATATTCCCTGCTGGCGTCACCTCTCCTCCTATGAGAGCCCCCGATTTTCCTGTGAGAACCACTCCTTCATCATCCCGTTCCCTGGCTCAGGGGTGCTGACTCCCACCCACTTTCAGAGGCAGGGCCGACAGGTGGCCCCGGCCCAGCCGTGCACACGTCTCATACCCTGGCCACCATCATTGGTTCAGGGCTGGACACAGGACCCAAGTCAGAGCAATGAGACCCCATTTGGGGACATCTGCTGGAACTCTCGTCACATAGACGCTCCACTTTCTGCTGGACTGGGAGCTACCAGGACACCAGCTGGAGCTGCAGCGGCCAGCTCTCCCTCATGGCAAGGAACCCGCCTGTGGACAGAGACAGGAGGACGGCCTCACACTGCTGTCTGGGCCTTCATCACCCCCAGGCCGCTCTGCCCACGAGCTTGTTCATTACGGGACGCAATACTTGCTCTTTTATTTTTGTTTTTTTCCGTGAGGAAGATCGGCCCTGAGCTAACATCTATTGCCAATCCTTCTCCTTTTGCTGAGGAAGATTGGCCCTAGGCTAACATTTGTGCCCATCTTCCTCTACTTTATGTAGGACGCCGCCACAGCATGGCTTGACAAGCGGTGCACAGGTCCGTGCCCGGGATCTGAACCTGCGAACCCCGGGCCACTGAGCAGAGCACACAAACTTAACCACAACGCCACCGGGCCAGCCCCTACATGCTCTTTTTTGACTAAGCCAGCTGGAGATGCGATTCTGTGACTTGTACCCAAAAACCCCTGATGCTGTACTGTTTTTAACATTAAACAACAAAAAAATAAGTTTTATCTGAGCCCAGGGAAGAGGAGCTGAGATCAACACTAGGAAGGAAAGCTCTCCTCGGGCCCCGTGGGCCAAGCCCTCCCGGCCCCTCAGTCTGTCACTCAGCTTGTAGGTGGCAGCAGGGACAAGGAACGCCTCTTCTTCAGATCCTTCTCTCTTCCCGTCACCCCTCAGCCGGCCCTGCAGGCAGACCCTCCTGATTCCCTGAGGGCTCCACAGGGAGACCTTCTCACACGCGATTTGCAAACTTAGAAAGCAGGGGCAGATTCTGGGTGGGCCGACTCTGGCGCCCCCTGAATGAGACGCTGCGTAGGAAGTGCTCTGCGCGGGGCACGTATCTGCCAGCACACGGTAGCTCCCGTCAGCGTTATTACTGGTCTTTGCTCAGACTGGGAGACTGTGCATCTTCAGCAAATGAATCATGTGTGTTCCTTAAAAAATGATGGAAACATCAGAAAGTACAAGGAGAGCACAGGGAAGGAGCATTTGGTTCAGGATGGCTTGGTTAAAGCCAACTCTGTTCCCTTCCAATGTCGGCCCTTCCTGGGCCAAATTCGTGGCTTTTGCCAATCAAAGAACATGAGATGGAATCAGGGCAGATAAGCAGAAGGATTTTCTTATCCATGTCACCTAAGCCAGAGGCATTCTTGGAAGAACAAAATCACTAATCTCACATCTGATTCATCTGATAAGGCTTAGAATCGTTTGAGTTAGAACTTCATTAAATATTAAAAGAAAGAAATTGAATTTAATACAGTTTAAATCAAAAAGGGTAAAGGAATTTGTCAGCTTAGTGTATGGGCCATTCATGTGCTGAAGGCAATGGCCGCAGCTGGGTCCAGGGCTTGACCCACGGCTACTAGGATCTCCCTTCTCTCTCTGTCTCCCGCTCTGTCTCTCTCTGTCTCTTTCTCTCTCCTGACATTACTAGGCAGCTGTCCCCAGTGGTAGCACATGGGGGCACCCAGCACCTTCAGGTTACATAGTTCTCAGAGCCCATGGCTTCTGAAAGAGAAAGCACCCCTCTCCCCTCTCCTGGGGGTTCCAGCAGGCGAGGCGACCCTCACTGTCCAGCTTGTGTTCATCACTGAGCCGTTCACTATGGCCAAGGAAATGCAGCATCCCCAGTGACCAGGCTTGCCTACATGCCCACCGCTAGAGCTCGGGGGTGGGGGCTGCCCCCGAGAATGAACAGACTGAGGATGGGGATGTGCTTCCCCGGGAGAGGCTGGGCTGGTGCATGCACAGACACGTGCACATGTGCACACAAACACATGGGTGTGCACACATGAGTATACATACACACACACCTACATGCACACACACGTCCATCACAGAAGGAGCAGAAGGAGCCCTGGACTTAGACCCAGGAGCTCCCTTTCTGACGTGGAAACCTCAGGCAGCACTTTCTCTCGGACTCTCACTGCCCATCTGCTGATTGGGGTGGGATGGGGGATGGACCAGGTGGGCTCTAACCAGATCTGACTTCCTGCACCCCGCAGCGCAGGTGAGAGCTGGAGCCCAGGACTCGTGGGGCAGAGGGTGAAGTGCAAGTGGACGTTTCATCTCGACGACCAGACAGAGGGAGGTGGGGCGGGAACATAACCCTCCAGCACTCTCTAGACTCACCTCCGCCCCCTCCCCATCCTCCCACTTCGTGAAGAGTCACAGGTGCTTCCTGTCCAGGAAGGACTTGGAGAAGGGAGGGGGAGGGGCGGGGCCTCAGCTGGACAGAGGCAGGTGCTCTGGACACCGAGGGGACCAGCCGGCCTCAGGTGAGCGAGGCTCAGGAGGGCTGGGGGAGACGCGGGAGGTCTCCTCTGCTTTCTCCTGCCCCCCACCACGTGGAAGCCCTCTCAGGGTCAGGAGGGGGTGCAGGCAGGTTCCCGTGTGGACAGACAGATGTGAGCTCGCAGGCAGGGCTCCTGGGAGAGGGGACGACGAGACCCTGCAGTGCACACCCGGCCCTGGGCTCTGGGCGCAGGTGGAGAGGAGGTTGGGGGCACTGGGAGTCCCCAGGAAGGGGATGGGACAAAACCGGGGCAGAGGTCCACATCGCATGGGTGTCCTGCACGCCTGACGCTGATGCTGTCCACTCTCCTCCACAGACACACACGTGGATCAGTCACTGGGCGCTTGGGACCGTGGTGTCGGTGCCATAGCAGCCCCTACACTCGTCTCCACTGGCATAGGGGGGACTTGTGGGTTTAGGTTAATCTAGTAACGTCATCGCCCTGGAGGATCAGGGTCAAACCACTTTGAACGCTGCAGCCAACGGTCCTGGACGGGTGACAAGAGAACAGAGAGGAGACGGGGTCACAGGTTGGGGGAGGAAGGAGCCCAGGCCCGAGCTCCGTGCCCCCGTCTGTGTCACTGCCACCACCATGGGGCGGGCAGGGTGAAGACGAAGGGGCAGCCTGAGCCGAGGGTGCGGGTTACGTTCACACGGCACTGGGACCTGGGTGCCCACACTGGGGCCTCAGACCCCAAGCATCATCAGGACCCGGTGGCCCCTCCTGAGTCCTCCCACCGCAGTCCCTCCCTCTGAGGTCACCCTCTCCTCAGTCTCCTGTCTCTCTCCCTCTACATCTACACCTTAGGCCCTAGTCCTGCGTCCTGAACACACTGTGTATCGTTGTCAGTCTTTGCACGTTTACACCAGGAAATTCTCCAGCTCGCCATCTTCTGTGATTTGCTGATTGTGTTCAACTCATGATTGTGAGTGTCGTCTGTGTTAGAGTGCATCGAACACGGATTTTCTCTGCTGTGCACAATTCACACACACCACACCTTATTTATCTATGAGATTTGTTATCTATCCCACACATTTGTTTGTTTGTTTCTTCTGTGAACATGCTTCTATGAACATGTCAGTTGTTGAGAGAGTTAAATGAGTCTTTCTATAATCTATCTATCCATCCACCATCTATCCATCCATCTACGTATCTGTCTTTCTACCCACCTATGCTTAGTCCAGCACCTAGGTGTGTGTCATTATTATTACTCATCCTCGAGTCAATGAAAATGCTTGAATTGGGCTATTGTGTCGACAGGTACACGTGAACACACAAACACACCCATTCACACTCTCACACTCACATGGGCACACACTCTTTGGCAGGATTTTATCAGTAGACACCACAGAATGACATGAGTCTCGTGGCTCTGAGTGTGACAGGCTGCACAGGGAAATGGACCCCAGACCAGTCCTGCCAGGCCCTCTGGGTAGACAGAGGTGCAGGGCCCTGGGGTCTGCCTAGGTGTCCCGGGGAGGAGAGGGCGGGTAAAGTCTTCTAGGTCCAGAAGCAGATGAGCTTGCCATGGGCTACAGTGCTTGGACCCACAGGTGAGACAATGTCACAGATCCATGAGCTGTGCCATTCGGGGGAATCTGAGGGCTCCTGGAGACACATCAGCATCCCTCCCTCCACAGGGATTCAGGGGTGAGCCAGCTTGTTGATCTCAGAGTGAGGCCACGGACTCATTCCCATCAGGCTGGAGGCCACCACTGGGTGGTCCAATAACCTCTGAGAAGTCTCTGGCTCTGGGGACAGAACCTGCAGATCAAAGTACACTGTTTCAGAATGAGGCCGGCCCGTGACAGTGTCTTCTGACCCTCCTTCTGCTTCAATTCCAGCTCAAGGAGCCAGGTCCCTCCCCCAGGGCCTGAGTGGGTCCAGAGGGAGAAATCGAGGGTGATAAACGCCCTCTCTGCTCTCCCAGCATTCACAAAGCTGTTAGGAGGTCTGTGCGTGAGCTCACTAGAGGGCACACTAGGTGAGGGCGGGGTGTCCTGTGTTCTTCACTGATGTTTTCCTACTGCCTAGAGCAGTGTCAGCACATATTACCTGCTCAATTAAGGTGCAGCACGGGGTGTGGGACGCCCAGCTGGGGTGGGGTCCGAGGGCCTGAGTCTGGTTGACCAGATGACTCTTTGGAGGAGGCGCATCAGCCTTGTTCTAGAATGAGCTGAGTATGGGGACTGGAGAAGCCAGTGCTGGGAGATGAACCAGGAAGGAGGGGCTCCCAAGAGGAGTAGGAGGTGAGAGAGACAGAGAATATCCAGCACTTAGAGATTATTCACTTACTCCTCACAGCTCAATGCTGTGGATATGACGACTGTCTCCATTTTACAGACAAGAGTCTGAGGGTGACATTGCTCCAAGTCACGCGGCTGCGAGGGCTGAATTCCAGCTCAGATCTGTGGGACCTCTGAGCCTGTGTTCTTCACCTCCTTGTGCCCCAGAGGCAGGAGTCCTGCCCGCTCTCTCCCGGAACTCCCAGCACATGGAGACGGTGGGGCCACACTTCCCGAATCCCAGGCTCTGTCCCTCTGGCTCCAGCTGAGATTTGGGCTTTTGTTTCCTCCCCCCAGAGCACAGGTGCCGAGCTGAGAGCAGGCGTCACTGCTGTGGGAGCACAGCCGCCTGGGCTGGTGTCTGGGAAGGACCTTTCTGACTCGGTCTCTCTGCACGAGAAGGAAAACGGCTTCAGCGTTAATCCTGGGCAGTGAATCGCAGCGAGCACGCTGCAGGAGGAATCAGGGCCTGCACGTCTGCACCTCGGGGGTTTGGGTCCTGAGTGACAGGACAGACGGAGCTGCATCAGGAGTCCAGTCCAGCCTCGGAGTCATCCTCCACAGCTGAAGTCCCTGGGGACTAAGACTTCATTTGTCACTCAGGCATGAAATAGACCAGGGCTTTCCACCTCTTTCCACAGCGTTCACGTGATGGATGCTGTTCAAATGCAAAACGCACAACTTCCTGGGGCTCATCTAGAACCTGACAAACCCAGAAAGGTTTGCAGGGGAGTAAGTACGGTCATGTGTCGTTGAACTACAGGGACACGTTCTGAGAAATGCATCGTCAGGTGATTTCGTCATCACAGGAACATCGTAGAGCGTACTTAGACAAATCTAGAAGGTGCAGCCTACTACACACCCAGGCTGTATAGTACTAATAATGGGACCACCGTTATATGCGCGGTCCATCATTGACCGAAACGTCGTGACACGGCACATGACTGTAGAAACAGCATTTCCTGAAAGCCAGAGGACCTTCAGTAAAGGTCAGTCTCCACACTGGACATTTCGGGTTCTCCTCACCAGCGCCCCTCCCCCTTCTCCCAGTGATGGCTTTCCATTTGGGGGTTGACCCCTCCCTACTGTCAGTCCCTGTGCTCTAGGTGGGACCCTTGCCTTTTTCTATGTGGGAATCATGTGACCTGGGTCCACATAATAAACACACAGCATCCTTGGCCACAGCATTACTTGAGGTTTGGGCATGTGACGTTGTCTGGACCAATCAGTCATATCAGGGCTGTTGCAGGGGCTATTGGGGAAGTGGTGTGCTCTTTCTCAATAGCATGTGAGGTCGGAGGTCCCGCACTGATGATGTCACAGCTGGAGAGGATCCCAGGGCTGCCAGAACACAGAGTGGGACCTCAGGTTGAAGCCCACACAGAGGAGGGCAGAGCTAAGATGGAGAGAAGGAATTCCTAATGGTGACTTCAGAGACCCGAATGCAGCCACACCTAAAGCCAGCTAACATCCATCAATTCCTTTGTCACAGGAGCCAACAGATTCCCTTTACACACTGAGGAGAGTTGGGGTTTCTGGTGCTTTCCACAGGAACCAGGCCAGCTGACACGCTCCCCACTAACTGGATTATTCATCCACGGATGATGAGTGTCTGTCACATGGGCTACAACCCCAACACCTCCACCACCACCACGGGACAGCACGTGAGAATGCAGCGAGTGACAACGAAGTTACCAAATGTCAGTTACTCCAGCAAATCCCTTTATTTGTTAAAAACTAAAAATTTCCCAAACTTTGACACTTTGCCGTTTATAAAATATTGGTTGCAAGGCCACACAAAACGATAGTAACACTGGTGTGTTTCAGCACCACGGGTAAGAACAGCTGGATGGAACCTGGATCCACTGGTGGCTCTGACACTGCTATGAGCTGTTGGCTCACCAGACATCCTTGTACCCCTCTTCCCTGTGAGAGAACCCTGACTTTATTGGAGGCAGCTGTGCCCCAGGTAAAGGATTGCAAGCCCCCACCTCCCTTGCAGCCCAGCAGGCCGTACACCAAGTCCCGGGCAGAGCTGTAGGCGGGAAGTTTCTTCAGTGAAGAGTGGGTTCTCCAGGAAGAGTCTTTAATGGGAGGACCCTGTGCCACCTCCTCTATCCTGCTGGTTATGAAACAGATTAACAGCTGGTGCCCCAGGAGCTCCCTCAATGGTGACAATACCACAACCCAGGAGTGGGAAAGGAGCCTCGGGTCCCTGATGACCAGGCCCATCCAATGTCCTTCCTGTAAGTTAATTTCTGCTTTAGGGAGCCCATGCCCATTCCTGGTGCTTCCCACGAAGGAGCCTTCACCAGCACAACTGGGCTCAATCTCCTGGGAGATGAGCTGCGTGGCGCCTGCAGGGGCTTTTGGGTAGACAGCGGTTGAGCAGAGAGCAGGAGGGTCATTGTGTGCAAACATGAAAAGACAGCAACAGCAATTGTTAGATCTGCTTGTTTCATCAAACACTGTGAGCCGCATCACTGAATGAGGGGTCGTTCAGATGGGGCTCCCCTCCCCTCCCTGGAAAGGGGAACCTGGAGAGGGCGCAGTGGGTGCACCCTCATGGTCAGCTCTGCCTTGTGAACACGGACGCCATATTCACCTCTATTGCACTTCAAATAGAGCTTGAAATGTGCCCAACTGAGGAAATATTGACACACAATCAAGGAAATGTCACAGAAAAAACTGATCAGTTACAGAAAATGGCTCTGTCCTTGGAACTGAACCCAGATGGGAGGCAGGCCCAGTGTAACCAAGCCATCACAGAATCTCCATCCTGCTTGCCGGACCTGAACATTTTCCTTCCCTGCCTCTGAAGTCAGGTCCTCAGGAGTTGTGCTTCCTTCCCTCAGGATGGAATCCTTGCTGAGTGATCAGGAGAGAAATGACTATGGGCGATGTGGCCACAAATCCGCCTCCTGAAATGTCCCCATTCCCTGAACGCCCAGCACACATGCACAGATTGGGCAGGCGTTCTCTGGGGATCCTGCCAGGTGAGGGCTGAGGGGCCATTGTGGGGATGGGAAGAGGGGTTTGCTCAATGTTGGCTTGTGGGGAGGGCGAGAGAAGAGACATCTCTCCAGGAGGAAGCTCTCACCTTGGCCTGTGCCCAGTAACCGAGTTTGCTCAAGAAAAGGCCCTGTGTCCCTCCCAAGACCTGCCAGGTGTCACGGAAGCAAAGCTTCCCTCTGCGCGTGCTTGGGACACCAAAAGCCTAGTTTATGCCCCTGGAGTTGTCCACATCTCCACTTGCAGTGGCTCCAGACCTGGGAACATGTTAGCTAGCCAACGCACCCTCTCGGTGTCTCCAGGACATGGGGCGGCCCTCATCAGGAGCCCACAGTGAGAGAAGATGGAAGGTGGACAAGACCTGAGACACCTCCGGGAGGAATGGGGGCGGGACTCACATGATGGATCCCCAGGACCCCAGGATGGCCCCTGTGGGCTGACACGGCAGGAGTGGACAAGAGGAGAGAGGGGAGGCATGAGCCGGGACCCCAGGAAGTGACCAGGAGTCAGGACGTGCTGGCTGTGGACGGAACTCTTAGGAGGGAGAGGCCCAACCCCAAACTCAGGGGGCGAGATCCAATGAGCATTTTATCTCCTAGAAGCTGATCTAATTTCTATTTGAGCCCCAGCAGCAGGGGCGCTGCTCCTCCCCCTGAATCCCTGACCTCACTCTCACAAGGAGGACACTGAGGCCCACGCTCACAGGGGATTGAGCGGGGCTTGGCCTCAGGCTCTCTGACCCTGAGGTCACTGATGCGCCACTTCCCTCACAGGGCGGGAAGGCGGGACTGGACGTTGTGGGTCCATTGGTCCGTGTGGATAAGTGACCAGGGCTCCTGGAGAAATGATGACTCCAGGCCTGGGGAGGAAGCACGCAAGGTGAGCCTGGAGCACCTGGTGGTGCCAGAGATGCAGGACGTGTGAACACACACAGCTGTGCACACACACACACACACAATGACAGGACAGGACAGACGGACCGCCTGAAAGAGCCCCCATGGCTGCAGTGGAACAATTTGAGCAACAAAATAGCGTCGCCTATAACTCACAGTGTGAAAAAACAGCCATGAATTTACACCGATATTGAACAGCTAAATAAGTGGTGGAGGGTATTCAGCTCCCCAGGGCAGAAGAATTCCCAACAATGGATGCGGCTCCTCCGCCCTCAAGCAGACGCCCCACCCAACTGTGTGACTCCCTCCTAAAGAGCACAGTGTGGGGGGACAGCAGCTGTACAGAGGGGCCCGAGCAGCGCTCCTCGGCTGGTGATCAAGGTCAACACCAACAGTGACGAGTCGGTCGACAGCGGGCGCTCTGGGAGGGGGGGCGAGAAGGACACTGCCCCTCTGTCACCCGCCACCCGTCACCCGGCGCGAATCACGAGAGAAACACCAGACAAACCCAGGGGAGGACATTCTGCAGAACGCTGAGCAGGGATCAGACAGGGAAGTCTGGGGAACCACCACAGCCCAGAGGGGCCCATTGAGACACGACGCCTGAATGTAACGTGGTCCCTGGATGGATCCTGGGACGAAAAGGGACATTAGGGAAAACTGAGGAAGTCTGATAAAGTGCAGACTTTAGTTAACAATAATGTGTCCCTATTGGTTTGTTAATGGTGACAGATGTAAGAGGTCGACAATTGCAGAAGCTGGGTTTAGAGTATAAGGGAACCATCTGTACCATTGCTGCAATAATTCTGTAAATCTAAAGCTATTCTAAAATCAAAAGCTTATTAAAATTGTATGAATCTATACAGGGTGGGCACTGGGGGTGTGGAATCAAAAGTGCAAACTCTGACCCTTGAGTTCCATTTCCAGCGTGAAGTTAGACATTGATGTGAGAGACCCCCAGGCCTGACAGGGCTGATCACATCCCCAAGGCCATCAAGACGCCCTCATCCCATATATATATGTAATATATTTGCATGACAGGTGACGTTTTGTTGACTTCCTCCCCAAATTAAGGCTCACGCAATGGTTAAAAGTGTAGAGTATAAAATGGGGTCCCGGGGAGAGTTTCTTCTTTGTTACTTTGGCCACAGAGTCTCCTGCTGGCCTCATCAGAGGCAGTCTGCAGTGAGCAAGTTGATACATACATATGTACGTCTATATGTATAGTTTTTCCACAAATGGTACCACACTTACATACATTTTTTCTACTACACAACCTTCCTTTTTTCAATGAACAAATATCTCAAAGTTTCTTCCAAACTGTTACGACGACAGCGCCTCGTTACCGTTAATGGCTGCAGTGCCCCGTGGTACAGAGGCCCCACAATCCATTTCAGCAGTTCCCTATCAGCAGACATTTATCTCAGTCTTTTGTCACAATAAATAAGCCTTCAACAAATATCCTTGCACAGACGTCCCTGTGCACATTACAGCGTTATTTTTAACACCTGCTTGGAATGCTGTGAGAATATCGCACAATAATTTATTTAATGGATCCCTATTTTTAAACATTGAGATTGTCTCCAATTTCTCCACCATTATAAACAACACTGCTATGATCATAAATCTCGGCACACACCCCTGATTATTTCTCTGGGATGAATTTGTAGAAGGAAGTGCTGGGTAAACGCATTTTAACCTTAAAGCTGCTTTAACTCATTTCACCAGGGCTGTGTCAGGGTTGCCCTGCCTGGTGGTGGAGGTTGTGCACTGCTCAGAGATCCCAGAAGGGGCCAGAAGGGGGCTGAGGAGGAGCCCGAGGTCCACTCGGCAGGTATCCAGGTGTCCCCTGGAGCAGGTGCCTTTTCCGACTTGCACAAAGGCACTGGAGATGCTAGCAGGGCTCTGGCTGAGTTGTCAGAGGAAGAGTCTGAGGTCAGGGGAGACCCCATGAGTGAAACCACCCACCTCGGGCACCAGAGAGCCAGAGAGCGGGTCAGTTCCAACAACTGTCCAGTCTCGTTCAGGTGACCCCACGCATCACCCAGGGTGAGGGGCAGAGCACTCTTCCTTCTGTCACCACCCCTGGGACCATCCAACAACAGCAGGCACCGAGTCCCCCAAGGTCACCAGCTGAGTGACGCCCGTCTGGGTCCTGAGGGTTCGCCCAGCCCCCACACAGCACCCCATGTGGACCATCCATGTCTCATGGCCCTGGGAGCCTGTGAATCCCAGAATGGAGGGCGGGGTCCTGGATAGCCCAAGGGATGGTGGTGGGGACGGATGAAGAAGTCTTGGCACCCTACAGGAGGCATTGAACGGACAGGCTGGGGGCTCCTCTGAGCAAGGTCCATGAGCCCTGCCACCCCAGTTACACCCAGCACAGGGCAGATGTGGGCGTCTCAGCAGAGGGACATGAGGACAGACGCAGCAGTGAAGGCGAGGTCTCAGCCGACAGAAGCTCACAGCCCGGGCTGGGGCTCAGCAGACACATTGACCCTGTGAGGACTCGGGTCCCCAGGCTTGGGGGCTGCTCTGCCCCCCTAGAGGCAGGGCCTGGGGCTTGTGCAGAGAGGACCTTCCTCCTGGTTAACCCACTGGCTCCCAGCGCCTCTGCCACGGGGGCGGGTGTTTGAGCTGAATTATCCCAAGGTTTTCATGATTACACTTTACCATGAAATCCTGGCAAAGCGACGGCCTCAGTCCACAATAAATGACAGTGGTCACCTCAGCGATCTGAGTGATGGAGACACGAGTAGAGTAATTCTCTTCTACAAGAATGTTCCAAGACAGAGGTTTAGCCCGATCTGCATGGAAATGGCCAAGATCTCCAGGCCCTGCAGGAGCTGTGTGATGGGGAGTCAGAACCGTCTTCACTGGAGAGACAGACAGGGCATTCGGGAGTTTCCAGCCGCCTTTGTTGGGGACGTGACACGCTGATCGTGTGCCATTTCAAACCCCATTTGGGCACAAAGCGTCTCTTTTGAGATGATGGGCTTTTAATGATCACTCTTGGCCCTGTCAGCTCAGTAACTAATTCTACCAGAGAGAGACAGAGAGAGAGAGAGACAGAGAGAGACAGAGAAATAGAGACAGAGACAGAGACAAAGAGAGAGACAGAGAAACACAGAGAGATAGAGACAGAGAGATATAGACAGAGACAGGGAGAGAGAAAACAGCATCAGGATTGTTTCTGGGAGGTTCAGGGTGGACCTGACAGGACCCCTACTCTCCAGCCCAGTGTGGGGCGTCTGGGCAGGGGGTGATTTTTGCATTTTCCTCTTTCTTTCCTCTGCAAGGAGACATGGAACCAACGCCAGAGAGATGTGGGAAGAGCGAGAAGAAGAAACGGCAGGCGTCTGCTCTAGTGACGTCCATGGAGGCACATCCATGTGACCGTATCGGACCCGCTGAGAGAGGCCATGGGAGAAGCAGCTGTGGGGGGGGCTTGGGACATGGCTGCCGCCCTCCTCTCCCTTCCCCGACATGTGGCTTTGAGCTGTGACAACTATTACAGTGTTGAAATACTCAGAATGAGTCTCTAACAGTTGGTATAGGTAGTGGCCCCCGCCCCCCAAGTGCCCTGCAGCTGGCCCTCTCCCAGGCTCCCTCACAGGTCCCTCAGGACCTGGTGACTGAGGGGTTAACACCTGGCAGGCTGAGTGGAGGGAAGGATGGGGGAGGGACACCTTGAGTCCACAGGGACAGAGTCACCACGCCCAAAGGTCCAGATATTTCAATTCTTCGAGAGAAGTGTCCAAATATTTAAATATGGCTTCAGATTTTTAAAAAGCCCTCTGTGGACTAAACTTGACCCATTGCAGACTGAACCCAGACCGCAGGCGGCGGGAGAGATGTCTGCAGGTAGATGTTTCTGCTCCAACATCCACCCACGTCCACGTCCGCAAAATTCTGCAAACCTTTTTCAGAGGCTGCACAGGTCCCCTGAATCCACGAATTTTCATTTATTTACACGTGGGGTGCCTGGGGATTCTGACCTGGAGGCTGGTGGAGCCCAGGCACTCGGGGACATTGACCAGGGGCGATCACGTGGGTTTTGTCCCAGTGACATGCCACTCGCTCGGATGACCCTGGCTTAGGTTTCCCAGGGACGTGGGCAGGGCTGTGAGAGCCCCAGAGACAAGATTCATCCAGCACATTGACAGAGTAACTCACCCCGGTGCTCTGGGAACAAAGCATTTCCCTGGGCACAGGGAACACCGTCTACCAGCCAGCATTTCTACACTAATCAGCCCCCTCCAGCCCCACAGAGCCGGCCCTGCAGGGACTGCACCCCTCCCTTTTGCGTCTGGTTCCAGTACTTGAAGCCTCGAGGCTGCATTGCTGGCAAGCCCTCCCTCCCCACCCCAACTGTTTCCCACCCGAGGTCGGGAGGCTGAGTGCCACCATCACAGCACAGCTGGCTCCCAGGCTCCCGGGCAGGAGGACGACCCTCCGCAGGGACCCGCCCCGCCCCCAGGCTCTGGGAAGTTGGAATCAGGAGGCAGAGTAGGACTGAGAGCATCCATGCCCGTGGCGGCCCGATTAGCGCTCTCTGGATGAATGCATCTGTTGGATCGTGTCCAGCAGTTAGAGGGACTGTAACTGTTCCCACGGGCTACCCTAATTGTGTGACTGCGTAGCTCTGCCAGGGGAGGAAGGGAACGACAGTGCCCATAATGCCGAGCATTTGGGTGAGTTTCAGAGGAATCGAAGATCTCAATTCAGAGAAAGCCATGCATTTGAATGTGGACAAGCTGCAGTGGGCAGTGGACCCATTATCCAGAGAGGGGGCCTTTGGGGAGTACATTTCTCTAACTGTGTGGATGCAGCCCGTGGCGGGGTGGGGGGCAGGTGGAACACTGCCGTCCCCACAGCAGTGCACTCCTACAAAGGCACCCTTCTCGGGGACATCCGAGGGGTCGGGTGCGGAAGCAGATGCCCAAGCTTTCCCCAGGTCTGAGGAGTGCCGAGCTCCCCGGTCTCCCGTCAGAGCCCCTTCATTGACATATTATTCTGCTGGTTCAAATCTCTTTACAAGCAGAGATTACGAAGTGGTGGCCTGAGGGAAAGGTGTTTTATTTGCCCTGCTTATTCTGACTTAAAATAAAGGGTAGGGGGAGTGCCCATAAAAATCCAGATATTCAGCTCCTGCAGGGCACAGTGAGTGTCCCCTTGCAGCGCTGTGGCATCCTCGTCCTCGTTTGCGGTACATGCCTGCCCCTGTAGGCAACTGCATTTAATACTCCTGATTGAGAGCAAAGGACTATTTGGGGACTCTTAAAGAATCAGGTTGTTTTTAGGAGGTAAGGATTCTGAGGCTTAGAAATGGAGATTTCATGCAGGGGAGGTCAGCGAGGCGATAACTCAGTTGCCAAGACCACCTGTTCCTTGTGGAAGGAAACCGCTCCAGTGGGGCTCGGCGTCTTAGGGAAAGAAAGTGGTTTCCCACTTTACTTCTGCCTCTGATTTGGAGAAGAGTCTTGGGTGTAGGCCAGGGTCATTGGAGGATGCCCCTGAATAAGTGCAGTTTGAGGCCACGGTTTCAACTTGGTTCTTTTCAGGCTCTTTTGACAGCCGGCAAAGGATGTAACTTGGCAACAGCAGAAAATACTAAACACTGCTTCACAAAACAGCAGTGTGCGCCCACACATGAAATGACCATACGTGCCCCTAGATTAAATTTCCAACAGCACGTGAGGCCAGATGCTTCCTGCAGCAGTGCTGGGCACAGAGCAGGCACTAAATAGAGGTTTACTAACATGTCTCTACACCGACCCTTGGTCTCCCCCATCCCTGGTCCTGGTTTCCAATCTCGACACTCACCTGTGCCTCCACAGCTCAGATGACAATGTTGGCCACACTGATCAGCAACAGGGTCACGTGGGTGTGGCTCCCACAGGTCATTGGGAAGTGCCTGATGACGAAACAGGTTAGTCCAGGTCGGCACACCCCCCATGGACAGATTTGGCAGTATCTACTGCAGCTGAACACATGCTCACCATAACCCAGCAATCCACCCCTGGGTAGACACCAGTGCAAAAACGTGTAACCATGGGCACCAAAAGCACACGTACGCATGGTCATAGCATCACTACCTGAAACAGCCCCAAAGTGAAGTTACTCCAATGCCCATAAACAGAAGACTGCATCAAGAAATGGTGATATTATCACAATGGGATATTATTCAGCAGTGGGAATGAATAAGCTAGAAATAACACATGACAACATGGATGACTCTCAAAAACATAATGAGTGAGACACCAGATAGAGAAGAGTATATACTATATAATCCATTTATCTAACGTATACAAACAGGCAAAACTTGAGGAGTGATGTCAGCATCATGGCCGAGTGAGCTTCCCCCATTGAACTCTCCCCCTCTAAGACACAACAGAAAGGACATTCATGTTCCAACAGAAGCTATTCACACAACACAGGGGATGTCTGAGGCACCCAGGCAGCTGTACACCCAAGGACGGAGGTGCTAGAATCTCCAGAGTAAGTGGAAGGAAGTAAGAGGAGCTCCCTTCCTTCCCCAAGGACTGTGACCCGGAGACTGAGACCATGCTGCTCTCAGAGGAGGGGGAGGGGCAGCTCGCCACATGAAAAATGGCGCTCCCCAAGACCCCTCACAGCCCAAGGGGATCCCCCTGTGGAGGGAGTGGAACTGTTGCAAGGGTAGTTTCCATAAGCTAGCCCCTCAGGAGAGCAGAGAGAGACAGTGAGGCGAGAAACCTCTGAGATCAGGGAGGCAAAAGTAAGGGCCCCTCCCCGACCCGGCCCCAGAGGCAGCGGCCCAGGGGCCCAGCCCAATCAGCAGCGGGGCGAGCCTGCACCTCCGCTCCAGAGGCAGCGGCAGCTTAGTCCCCACCTCACCACAGCCGCAGCTGCTCCAGGTGGACCAAGCCATGGCCCCAGCTTCCCCGGCTCCACCGTGCCACGGCCCCAGCTCTTTCGGCTGGAACGTGCCCCGTCCCCAGCTCCTTTGCCTTGACCACCACCCCCTCCCCCCAGGCTCCAGCTGCTTTGGCTTGGCCTGTGCCCAGGCTACAGCTGACTTGGCGCCAGCAACTTCAGCCCAGCGCACTCCAGTTCCAGCTTCTCCGGCCCAGCGCACTCCAGTTCCAGCTTCTCCGGCCCAGCGCACTCCAGTTCCAGCTTCTCCGGCCCAGCGCACTCCAGTTCCAGCTTCTCCGGCCCAGCGCACTCCAGTTCCAGCTTCTCCGGCCCAGCGCACTCCAGTTCCAGCTTCTCCGGCCCAGCGCACTCCAGTTCCAGCTTCTTTGGTCCAGTGCACTCTAGTTCCAGCTTCTTTCGCCCAGCGCACTCCAGTTCCAGCTTCTCTGGCCCAGCGCACTCCAGTTCCAGCTTCTTTTGCCCAGCGGTGCTTCAGCTGCAGCTGCTTCAACCCACCCGCACCCCAGCCCCAGCTGCTTTGGCCTAGCTGTGCTCCAGCTCCAGCTGTTTCCACACTTCCCCCCAGCAGCCTCCACTCAGCCACACCACAGATCAGCCAGGGGCCAACAAGAGTGCCCACAGATTGAGGCGGGCCAGAATACACAGCCCTTGACCCCCACCCAGCAGCAGCAAGAGGAAGCTGTGACCATATATTTTCACTACGAGGAAAAGTAAGCCAACACCGACAGGCACCATGCAAAAATATATTAAATCTCCAGACCAAAAGGAAAATGACAAGCACCCAGAAGTCAACCCGGAAAGCACACAAATGTATAACTTTAATGACAGAGAATTCAAACTAGCCATCATAAAGAAGCTTAATGAAATACAAGAAAACACAGACAGACAATTCAGTGAAGTCAGGAGTTTCTTCACAAAAGAGATTGAAACTATAAAAAAAAAATCAGAAATCTTAGAGATGAAAAACACAATAGAGGAGATAAAGACAAATCTGGAAGCCTTAAGCCCAGAACTGACAATATGGAGGAAAGAATTAGCCATATTAAGGACAGCAATGCAGAAGTGCTCCAGATGGAGGAGGAAAGAGAACTAAGACTAAAAAGAAATGAAGAGACTCTCCGAGAAATATCCAACTCAATTAGGGAATCCAACATAAGGATTATAGGTATTCCAGAGGGAGAAGAGAGGGAAAAAGGAACAGAGAATGTGTTCAAAGAAATAATAGCTGAGAACTTCCCAAACCTGGGGAAGGAGCTGGAAACACCAGTGAATGAAATCAATAGATCTCCTAAATATATCAACACAAAAAGACCCTCTCCAAGGCATATAGTAGTAAATCTGGCAAAAGTCAATGACAAAGAAAAGATATTAAGGGCAGCTAGACAAAAAAACATAATATACAAAGGAATTCCTATCAGCCTCTCAGCCAAATTCTCAACAGAAACTTTATAGGCCAGGAGAGAGTGGAACGATATACTCAAAATTCTAAAGAACAAAAACTTTCAGCCAAGGATACTCTATCCAGCAAAAATATCCTTCAGACATGATGGAGAAATAATAAGTATCCCAGATAAACAAAAGCTAAGGGAGTTCATTGCCACAAGACCCCCACTACAAGAAGTGCTCAAGAAGGCCCTCAGCCCTGAGGAAAAAAAGAGAAAGGGGATTCGAAGTCTTGAATGAGGAGGAAAATAGGTCAACAAAACCAAAAAAATTGCAGTCCTCTATCAAAATAGATTAGCAAACACTTAATTATAAAACCAAAGATCAAGGGAAGCGAAGCACCAAGCATAAATATAACCTCATCATGTTAAACACGAAGTCACAACACAAGAAGGAATAAGATGTGACAACAATAACATAGAAGGGGAAGAGGAAAGGGATCGAATTGACTTAGTCTAAGGGAATAAGAGGCCATCAAAAAATGGACTATCACATCCACGAGATTTTTTTATACAAACCTCGTGGTAACCACTAACCAAATAATCAGAACAGAATCACACATGATAAAGAAAGAGAAAACTAAGAGAACCCCCATACAGAACTACCAAACTGCATTGGTAGTCTGAAACACATGGGACGAGAAACAAAAGAAATGCAAAAGAACTGGAGGGCCGGCCCCGTGGCTTAGTGGTTAAATGTGCGCACTCTATTACTGGTGGCCCGGGTTCGGATCCCGGGTGCGCACCGACGCACCACTTCTCCGGGCATGCTGAGGCCACGTCCCACATACAGCAACCAGAAGGATGTGCAGCTATGACATACAGCAATCTACTGGGGCTTTGGGGGGAAAAAAATAAAATTATTAAAAAAAAAAAGGGCCGGCCCTGTGGCTTAGCGGTTAAGTGCACGCGCTCCGCTGCTGGCGGCCGGGGTTCGGATCCCGGGCGTGCACAGAGGCACTGCTTCTCCGGCCATGCTGAGGCTGCGTCCCACATACAGCAACTAGAAGGATGTGCAGCTATGACATACAACTATCTACTGGGGCTTTGGGGGGAAAAACATAAATAAATAAAATCTTTAAAAAAAAAAAAAAACCGGAAAAAGAGTGATAAAATAACAACAACAAGCCCCCATATGTCAGTAATTACCCTAAATGTAAATGGACTGAACTCTCCAATCAAAAGACACAGAGTGGTGGGATGGATTAAAAAACAAGACCCAACAATATGCTGCCTCCAGGAAACACATCTCAGCTCTAAAGACAAACACAGGCTCAGAGTGAAAGGATGGAAGACAATACTCCAAGCTAATGAGAAACAAAAGAAAGCAGGTGTTGCCATACTTATATCAGACAAAGTTGACTTTAAGATAAAACAGGTAATGAGAGACAAAGAAGAGCAATATATAATGATAAAAGGGACACTCCACCAAGAAGACATATCACTTTTAAACATATATGCACCCAATACAGGAGCACCAAGGTACATAAAGCAACTATTAACAAACCTAAAAGGAGATATTAACAACAACACAATAATAGTAGGGGATCTTACCACCCCACTCTCATCAATGGACAGATCATCCAGACAGAAAATAAATAAGGAAATAATGGACATAAATGAAAAACTAGATGAGATGGACTTACTAGACATATACAGAGCACTCCATCCAAACACAGCACATTACACATTCTTCTCAAGCGTGCATGGAACATTCTCAAGAATAGACCATATGTTGGGAAACAAAGCATGCTTATATAAATTTAAGAAGATTGAAATCATAACAAGCATTTTTTTAGACCATAATGCCATGAAGTTAGAAATCAACTACAAGGAAAAACCAGGAAAGTGACAAAGCTGTGGAGACTCAACAACATGCTACTAAACCAACAATGGATCATTGATGAAATTAAAGGAGAAATCAAAGCACATCTGGAGACAAATGAAAATGAAAATACACCACACCAACTCATATGGCATGCAGCAAAAGCAGTCCTGAGAGGGAAACTCATAGCAGTACAGGCCCACCTTAACAAACAAGAAAAAGCCCAAATAAGCAACCTCAAACTGTGCCTAACAGAATTAGAGAAAGAGGAACAAACAAAGCCTAAAGTCAGCAGAAGGAGAGAAATAATAAAAATCAGAGCAGAAATAAATGAAATTGAAATTTAAAAAACAGTAGAAAGGATCAATGAAACAAAGAGCTACTACTTTGAGAAGATAAACAAAATTGACAAACCTTTAGCCAGACTCACCAAGAAAAACAGAGAGAAGGCTCAAATAAATAAAATTAGAAATGAAAAAGGAGAAATTACAACAGATACCACAGAAATACAAAAGATTATAAGAGAATACTATGAAAAACTATATTCCAACAAATTGGACAATCTAGAAGAAATGGATAAATTCCTAGACTCATGCAACCTCCCAAAACTGAATCAAGAAGAAATAGAGAACCTGAATAGACCAATCACAAGTAAAGAGATTGAAACAGTAATCAAAAACCTCCCAAAAAATAAAAGTCCAGGACCAGATGGCTTCTCTGGAGAATTTTACCAAACATTCAAAGAGGACTTAACACCTATCCTTATCAAACTATTCCAAAAAATAGAGGAAGATGGAACACTTCCCAACACATTCTACAAGGCCAACATCACCCTGATACCAAAGCCAGACAAAGACAATACTAAGAAGGAAAACTACAGACCAATATCCCTGATGAACATAGATGCAAAAATCCTCAACAAAATATTGGCAAACAGAATACAGCAATACATTAAAAAGATCATACACCATGATCAAGTAGGGTTTATACCAGGGACACACGGATGGTTCAACATCCACAAATCAATCAATGTGATACGCCACATTAACAAAACGAGGAATAAAAACCATACGATCATCTCAATAGAGGCAGAGAAGGCTTTTGACAAGATCCAACATCCATTTATGATAAAAACTCTCAACAAAATGGGTATAGAAGGAAAGCACCTTAACTTAATAAAGGGCATATATGACAAACCCACAGCCAACGTCATACTCAATGGGGAAAAACTGAAAGCCATCCCTCTGAAAACAGGGACAAGACAAGGGTGCCCACTCTAGCCACTCTTATTCAACACAGTACTGGAGGTTCTGGCCAGAGCAATTAGACAAGAAAAAGGGATAAAAGGAATCCAAATAGGCAACAAAGAAGTGAAACTCTCGCTGTTTGCAGATGACATGATCTTATATATAGAAAAGCCTAAAGAATCCATTGGAAAACTATTAGAAATAATCAACAACTACAGCAAAGTGGCAGGGTACAAAATGAACTTACAGAAATCAGTTGCATTTCTATATACCAACAACGAACTAACAGAAAGAGAACTCAACAAGACAATCCCATTTACAATTGCAACAAAAAGAATAAAATATCTAGGAGTAAATTTAACCAAGGAAGCAAAAGACCTATACAATGAAAACTATAAGACATTATTGAGCGAAATCAATGATGACATAAAGAAATGGAAAAATATTCCATGCACTTGGATTGGAAGAATAAACATAGTTAAAATGTCCATACTACCTAAAGCAATCTACAGATTCAATGCAATCCCAATCAGAGTCCCAAGGACATTCTTCACAGAAATAGAACAAAGAATACTAACATTCATATGGGGCAACAAAAGACCCCGTATAGCTAAAGCAATCCTGAAAAAGAAGAACAAGGCTGGAGGCATCACAATCCCTGACTTCAAAACATACTACAAAGTGATAGTAATTAAAACAGCATGGTACTGGTACAAAAACAGACACACAGATCAATGGAACAGAATTTAAAGTCCAGAAATAAAACCTCATATCTGTGGGCAGCTAATCTTTGACAAAGGAGCTAAGGACATACAGTGGAGAAAGGAAAGTCTCTTCAATAAATGGTGCTGGGAAAACTGGACAGCCACTTGCAGAAGAATGAAAGTAGACCACCTTCTTTCACCATACACAAAAATTAACTCAAAATGGATGCAAGACCTGAAGGTGAGACCTGAAACTATAAAACTCCTGGAGGAAAATATAGGTAGTACACTACTCGCCATCAGCCATAAAGGGATCTTCTTGAATCCCATGTCTACTCAGATAAGGGAAAAAAAGAAAAAAATTAACAAGTGGGACTTCATCAGATTAAAGAGCTTCTACAAGGCAAATGAAACCAGGCTCAAAATGAATAGGGAACCCACCAGCTGGGAAAAAATATTTGCAAACCGTATATCTGACAAGGGATTAATCTCCATAATATATAAAGAACTCACACAACTGAATAACAAAAAAACAAACAACCCAATCCAAAAATGGGCAGAAGAAAGGAACAGACATTTCTCCAAAGAAGATATACAGATGGCCAATAGGCACATAAAAAGATGCTCAACATCACTAGTCATCAGGGAAATGCAAATCAAAACCACACTAAGATGTCATCTTACACCTGTTAGACTGGCTATAATCACCAAGACAAAAAGCAACAAATGCTGGAGAGGCTGTGGAGAAATGGGAACCCTAATCGACTGCCGGTGGGAATGCAAACTGGTGCAGCCTCTATGGAAGACAGTATGGAGATTCCTCAAAAAATTAAAAATAGAAATACCTTACGATCCAGCTATCCCACTACTGGGTATCTACCCAACGAACCTGAAATCAAGAATCCAAAGAGGCTTATGCACCCCTATGTTCATCACAGTATTATTCGCTATAGCCAAGACATGGAAGCAACCCAAGTGTCCCTCGACTGATGAATGGATAAAGAAGATGTGGTATATATACCATGGAATACTACTCAGCCATAAAGAAAGACAAAATCGTCCCATTTGCAACAACATGGATGGACCTGGAGGGTATTACGTTAAGTGAAATAAGCCAGAAAGAGAAAGACAAACAGGGCATGATTTCACTCATATGTGGAAGATAAACCAACACACGCACAGATAGAACTGTTGGTGGTTACCAGGGGCTACGGGGGTGAGGGGGTGGGCACAAGGGGTGGAGGGATGCACTTATATGGTGACTGATAAACAATAATGTACAACAAAAATTTCACAATTTCACAAAAATTTCACCAAAAAATTTTTTATGCAAAAAAATGCATTAAAAAAAACAGGCAAAACTTATCTACCATGATAAAAGTCAGGGTAACAGTTACCTTTAAGAAGGAAACAAATGAGTATGTCAGGATATATGGAAAAGACTGTAATTTTTAAATGGGCAAAAGATTTTAGCAGACACTTTCCCGAAGAATACATCTGAATGGCTAATAAGCACATGAAAAGATGCTCAACGTTAGTCATTAGGGAAATGTAATCTAAAATCACAGTGAGATCCACATCCACTAAATGACTAAAATCAGGAGTTGACCATACCAAGTGCTTGTGGGCATGTAAAACGTTGCAGCCATTTGCAAAACAGTTTGGCAGTTTCTCAAAAAGTTAAATATAGAGTTACCATATGTATTAATTTCCTACTGCTGCTGTAAAAAATTATCACAAACTGAGTGGCTTGAAACAACACAAATTTATTTTCTTACGTTCTGGAGGTCAGAAGTCCAAAATGAGTTTTGTGGAGTTTTTTACTGAGAGAAATTTGCCCTGAGCTAATATCTGTTGCCAATCTTCCTCTCTGTTTTTCCCCCCTCCCCAAAGCCCCAGTACATAGTTATATATTCTAGTTGTAAGTGCTGCTAGTACTTCTATGTGAGCTGCCGCCACAGCATGGCTACTGACAGACGATGGTATGGTTCTGTGCCCGGGAACTGGACCCAGGCCACCGAGGAGGAGAACACCGAACTTTAACCACTAGGCCATCAGGGCTGGCTCCAAAATGAGCCTTAAGGAGGCTCACAGCAAGGTGTGGGCAGGGTTGGTTCCATCTGGAGGCCCCAAGGGAGAACCCACTTCTTGCCTCTTTCAGCTTCCAGAGGTCACCAGCTCCATCACACCAATCTGCTTCCCCATTCACAGGGCCTTCTCCCCTGACTCAGCCGTTCCCACTGCCCTCTGATAAAGGCCCACCTGGATCATCCGGGATAATCTCCCATCTCAAGATCCTTAACTTAATCACATCTGCAAAGTCCCTTTGGCCATATGAGGCCACGCTCACAGTGAATGTGTGCACACCGATTCACTGACTTATCTAACAGGAAAGATGAAGGGGAAGTTCATGACGATAGAAGACAGGAGAGAGCCCATAATCAATCGTCGACGGACTGTACAAATGTAACCACTTTCCTTTTAACTCCTACAGAGCAAGCGTATCAGGCTCAGGTAATGTCTGGTCCCAAATTTATCATGACAGCTCGACTGAGATGAAACAGTTCACAAATGGGACTCCAGAGTTAAACCAGAATCAACGCCAATTGGTGAGTGAAATGATGACCGGGAACAGTCTGGTGCAGAGTCAAATATATGTTCTTCTATTTTTTTTTTTTTTTGCTGAGGAAAATTGGTCCTAGGCTAACATCCGTGCCCATCTCCTTCTATTTTATACGTCCAATGCCTGCCACAGCATGGCTTCATAAGCAGTGCATAGTGTGAACCCCAGGCCACTGAAGTAGAGCACTCGAACTTAACCACTATGCCACCGGGCCAGCCCCTATGTTCTCCTATTTTTAAATGGTGAATCCGCACAGTTGGTAAATGAAGGAGACCACAGCCTCGGGTAGACGTGGCTGAGTCCACGACAAGGGCCAAAGCTTTCCCTATCCAGGGTACTGCTATCAGGAAGGGAGACTGCCGGCTGTACATGTGAGTCAAGCATTGGCCCAAGTCGGGGAGGAATGTGAAGCTGCTTCCAGGAGTGAGTCACCATGACTGTTCAGAGGCTTTCACTCTGAAAACTGGATTTCAGAGGAACTAAGGAGAGAGGCTACATCAAAAGATGTATTGGATATGAAATAGGCCAGAAAAAAATGAGAAAATTGGAGATTATGCTGCCTATTTTGTTATTTTATTTTTGTGGTTGTTTCTGAATCTAAAAAATAGTGCTGGGTGAGAGAGAAAAAGGAAAAATAAGAGACGTTTGTCTGGAGTTCAGGTTTTTATTGTTGCTATTATTCTTTTGCTGAAAGAGTGCTTTCTCTTCCTGAGGTTTCAAAGCTTCTGGAAATGACAAAATAGGAGAGGGGTGGGGAGGAAGATGAAGAATCAATTGTTAAGGATTGAATGTATGAGTTATCTTTGTCTTTACAACAAAAACAAAATTCCCTTTACCAACCAACAGACACATAACTGTAGTTGGCACAACTCTGTATTTTTCATCTTCAAACACAGTTGTTAAAATACCGAGTTGAAGGGGACGAGCCTGGGTCACACTGCAGCTGAGATGCTTTCACATCAAGAACATAATGGCAGAGGTGGGCTGACAGGGTTGTGTTCACACTGCACAGTACGAGAAAGCGTCCTCCTAAGAAAGTCCTACTTATAAAATGTTCCAACAGAACAGATTTATTAGATGTCTGTCTCCCCAACTTAACTCGGGGCCTCTCAATGACAGGGACCACCGACTCTCTCATTTCAGCGCTGAGCACAGCACACTCAGCCACGGCAGGACAGCTGCCTCAGTGGGCAGGAGCCCAGGCTCTGGGGACAGGCGGCCAGGGATCTGTGACCTTGGACAAGTTAATGAATGTCTTCGTGGAAGACTGAGATCACATAGCACCTTCTTCATGAAGGGGTTGTTAAAAAACAAAATTCAACTGAGCAAATTTTAAAGATCTTATTGGCTTTATTCAGTGATTCGTGAATTGGGCAGCACCCAATCTACTAGACAGAAAGGAGCTCCGAGGAGCTGCACAAAATGAGACTTCTATAGGCACAAGGGAGCAGAAACAAGGAAGTTGTACCAGGCAAAAAAGTGAGTGGGTTACTGCAAGGTTATTTTCCTTTAGGGGATGGCAGGAGTCTCTCGGGCAGATTACCTAACTAACACTGATCAGGGGATTCCTGATTGCCTGGTTTAAGATTCCATTTCTGGGAGAGCCAAAACTGTAATTAAGTCTTGGTTTGGTGACATGGGGCTTAGCATGAAGGACTCCATTTGGGGCCTGTTGTCTTATTTGAACAGGGCCTTATGAGAACTAATGGGTGATACACGTGCCCAGGAGGGCGCTGACCTGTCCTCACATCCACTGCCCCCCTTCTGCTCCGTGTCACAAGAGGCTCAGCCTGCAGGCTAAGTCTCCAGGCTCCCTTGCCAGCTGGCTTCTGCCTCTGTCCAGCCCACGTTGACACTGTCTGGGTGTTGGAGCGGGGGAGACACCCGAGTATTTCCATTTCAGAAGGCCTCTCGTCTCCTGCGTTATCTGTAGCTTCTTCCTGGTTCCAGCTCTCTCGGGAGCCCCTCCTTCACAATCACAGCGTCCAGCTCCAGCAGGTATCCCACCCCAGCTCTGAGAGCACCATCTCAACCCGCTCCTCCAGCCCCAAGGGTGGTAGGAGGTTCCAGCTGTTGTTGGTCTCAGGGTTGCCTCGCCTAGTTCCGTCTTCAGCAATTCCTAGGCCTTTATTACTAGTTCAGGGTATTAACTTTGTTTTTCCTGGTTGATAAAGTGCTTGATAATATGAGCTATTATTTTTAACCATTTTCAGATTTGATGCCCCTTCACAGTAATCACGTGTTCCCACGCCCCCCACTTGATGATGTATTACGAGCAGGAATGATGTAAATGTAGCAGCTGTTGCTATTGGCCCACCCAGTGCCCATTCGTCCCTTCTTTGTTAGCAGTAGCAGCTTTAGTTTATTCAAGGAGACAATCCATCTCACTAAAAACACGGTATTCTCCAGTCCACGTCGCTGCTAGGGGCTGCTGTGTTATTTGCCACTGAACAAATTCCCAACTGACAGACAAGGCGTCATCATTCATTTTTGTCCACCTGGAGATACAAATACAGTTTTCTATCACCCATGAGTTCACAGTCCTGTGAGATGCACTCAAGTCCCTGACACATAGTAGGTGCTCAGGAGAGATGCATTGACTGATATGCTTTTTCATAACCCTGAACCCAAACTGGGACCCATGGCCCAAAATAGGATTTTCCTGATTTAGTGCATTTTTCATAGGAACTCTTGCAAATGTACAAAAATCAATTCACATTTAGTTGAAAAGGACAAAATGGTGAGAAGATGGACTGACCTGGAAATCTAAACCATTTAGACCCATTTTCTATGACTATTGACTTCCAAAAACAGATCATCTCTTCACAGACTCTGCCCGCCAATGTAGGTGATTCTAGGACGGAGGTATTCCTCTGTGGCCTCCCCCGACACAGCCTGTGACTAGTTACCATTCACGGCAGGGACCTTGTTAGGTTTACCCCCACTGACACATGAAGTAATTGGAGATCAAAGCCAGAGCCAACATCAACAGCAACGAAAACGGCTGCTATCTGTCACTACTGCTGCAAACCCACCCTCACTCGAAGACTTCAGGTGCATTAAAAGGCGTGTATTCCCGTGTGGGAAGAATACTAATGTAAGCCATCTGCCACTTCAAATTACAGAATAGGAAAGAACCTTCCAGATAATATAGGCAGCTGTCAAACTTTTTTTTGTTTTTGCTGAGGAAGATTCGCCCTGAGCTAACATCTGTCCCAGTCTTCCTCTATTTTGTACGTAGGTCGCCGCCATAGCATGGCTAAAGAGTGCTGTAGGTCTGCCCCCTGGAACCGAACCTGGGCTGCTGAAACAGAGCTCCGAACTTAACCACTAGGCCACAGAGACGGCCCCTCAAACGTTTTTTACTATGATCCACAATAAGGAACACATTTTACTTTAGGAGAACACAGTAACAACTTACACCTGAGATGCCCTTTTCTTTTACTTTTTAAAAACATTAAAGAAAAATGCACTCCAGTTATGAACACCCATGTAACTACCACTCAGCTCAACAAATAGATGTTTGCAGCATATTAGAAGACCCTTGGGTGGTCTCCCCTGGTTATAATCCCCTGCCTCCCCCTCCCCCACCACAGGTAATCATCTCTCACATTCACGTTGCTTCCCTTTTCTTTAAATTTTTACCACTTATGTATACATCTCAAACATTGTAGCTTAATTTCGCCTGTTTGATTTTTATGATTGGTTTTTTTTTTTTTAGTGAGGAAGACTAGCCCTGAGCTAACATCCAATGTCAATCTTCCTCTTTTTTTGCTAAGGAAGATCGGCCCTGAGCTAACATCCATGCCCATCTTCCTCTCCTTTATATGGGATGCCACCAAAGCATAGCTGGACAAGCGGTGCATCGGTGCGCACCCGGGATCCAAACCTGAGAACCCTGGGCCACCGAAGCGGAGCGCGAGCACTTAACCACTTGCACCACCAGGCCGGCCCCTATGTTTGGAATTTTAAGAGCACAAAAGTACTGTTTGTACTTTTCTCTTGCTCCCTTTGCTCAAAATTGTTTGCAAGATTCACCCATGCTCCTGCTTGTAGCTACAGCTCATCCATTTTCATTGTATTATATCCCATTGTGTATATAAATATACTCCAATTTATCTATCCATTCTACTGTTGACGGACACTTGGGTTGTTGCAGTCTGGGGCCGTTCAATTAACGATGCTACAAACATTTGCGTCCAGGTCCCCTGCTGCACTTGGGCTCAAATTAGGGACAAGTGGAATGGCTGGGTATTGGGTAAGCATAGTGAACTTCACTAGATATTGACAAACAGTTTTCCAAAGTGGTTGCACCAATAAACAAACTAAATAAACAAAAATAATAACAAATGAAACAAACCAAAAAAGTGGTTGTACCAATTTACACTCCATTAGTAGCCTATGAGGAGGCACATTGCCCCACATCCTTCCCCACTCTTACAAATGTCAGACTTCTATTTCTGCCCATTTTTCTGGTGTCACAACGGTATCCCATTGCAGTTTTGATCTGCATTTCCCTGGTAACTAACAAGATTAAACTCCTTTCCATGTTTATGGTCATTTACATTTTCTTTTTAATAAAAATCTGTTTATCTTTTACCCACTTTTTAATTAATCTTTTTCTTGTTGATTCATACAAGTTCCTTACATATTCTGGACAGCTGACTTTTGTCAACTGATATATCTTCTCCCACTCTGTAGCTTTCTTTTTTTTTTTTTGTGAGGAAGATCAGCCCTGAGCTAACATCCATGCTAATCCTCCTCTTTGTGCTGGGGAAGACCGGCTCTGAGCTAACATCTATTGCCAATCCTCCTCCTTTTTTTTCTCCCCAAAGCCCCAGTAGATGGTTGTATGTCATAGTTGCACATCCTTCTAGCTGCTGTATGTGAGACGCGGCCTCAGCACGGCTGGAGAAGCGGTGCGTCGGTGCGCGCCCGGGATCCGAACCCGGGCCGCCAGTAGCAGAGCACGCACACTTAACCACTAGGCCACGGGGCCGGCCCAGTAGCTTTCTTATTCACTCTTTTCTATGGAGTATTTTGGTGAACAACAACAAAAAATGTCCTAGACAAAACGTTAGCAAATCAAATCCAGCAACGTCTATAAAGAATAAAATATCATGACCAAGTTAGGATTATCTGAAAAAATTCAAGGTTACCTTAACATTAGAAAAATTTTGGATATTTTCTTGGATATCTTCTCTTCCCTTCATGCTGGTTACGAGCCTCTAAGTTGATTTCAGGACCACTAGCTGACTGCAATTCAGTTCAAAAACCACTGAGCTAGTTCAACACCTGGCTCCCCCTCCCCACCTCCTATTCCTTCCCCCAACACATACCCTGAATGGTCCCACTGCCCTTAGAATTCAGGCCACCTTCCTCCCCAAACCTCCACGATCTTGCCCTGCCTGCTTTCCAGCCTCCATTCTTGCTACTATTCCCTGACCCTGAAAATGCTCTACTTTACGTCACCTCTAGGCTCTGCCTGGAACTCAGTCCACCTTTGGCCCGGCTGTCTCCCACACCCTCCCCAGCTGCTTAGACACCATTTCAGCCAGTCATCCATCCACCATCTTCAGATCAGGCTTCCTCCTTCCTTTACCCTCCCATTCCTTTGGTCTAAAAACACACTCAGGCCAGAACAACAGACATCCTTAATTATCAGCTCTAAGATCTCCATCAGCTTTCTGAAGGAGATAGTACCATCCTATCCCCATTTTACAGATGACAAAACTGAGGCTCAGAAAGAGAACAGGACTAACTCAAAGTTCCACTGGAACTGAAATCAGTTAGCAGTGTGACCCAGGTCTTCTAACTCCCAAGCCAGGCTGAAGAAGCATCTGTACAGGGTCTGAAGATTGTTCTTCCAGAATGCCCTCTGAGGTCAAAGCAGCAGTGGACCTTGGCTAGCAGTGTTAGCCTTATTCTGCTCCCTGAACCCAAGGGAAAGCTCAAAGCAAGCCCAGCACCCCAAAAGACCAGCACATGCCTGGGGGGCAAACAAGGTCAGACTTATCAAGTAAGGGACAGAGATATGGTACACTCCCTCGATGGCAGCAGGGCAGCCCTGCAGGGCCAGCTAGGAAGATGGCGTGGTGGTGCTCAGCTGCCGGCCCACTCATTCTACAGATAGGAATCAACATTTGGCCCACCATGTGCCCGTGCTATTCTAGGCACTGGGGATGCTCAGCGGAACCCAACAAAACCCCTGCCCTCCTGAAGCCAATCCTAGTGAGGGGCTGCACATAGGATGTAACATGAGGTGTGAGTGCTCCCAAGACACACCAGTGAGGGGAAACGCTAGACGGTGTGGACAGCCGCAGCCGGCGGGAGAGCCCAGCCCGAGTTAGGACCTGGATGAGGAGCCTGTCACATGAGAAGCCAGAGGAGTGCTCCAGCCAGAGAACTCAGAAGAGCAAAGACCGTTAAGACGGAACTGCTGTGGCTTAATTTTTAAAAACCTATTAACGTTCATATAGGTTACCTCATTTCCACCTTCCTAGCAGAAAGACGGCACCTCTGTCTTACGGAGAAGGGACGTGGCCCCGAAAGAAGGGCTATCCTGCTGCCGTAGTTTTCAGTCCCAGCACAGAAAGGGAGCTCTGGTCCCTAAGTCAGAGCCTTTGCACACCTGCCCCGGACTGTCTGGCCCGGAATTGCAGGCTGAGCTAGAAAAGCTGGAAAGCCCCTAATGGAACCACAGGTGGGAAAACAGGCCCAAGAAGAACCTTCTCAGCAAAGTCACCCACATCCAAGTGACTGGTCTCCCAGAAGGGAGTCCCCTCCACCGCCCCCGACCACTTTTCTCCCACATGGGTTCCAGGATGCTTAAGTCCCCTCACCGCCAGGGACTTCACAGCTTACTAAGCCTTTTGACGTCCACCAAGGAAACCTCCTAAGGTAGGCAGGATGAGGGTCGTGACCACGGGGACTGAGAAGAAACTGGGGCCTCAGAAAAGCGAAGCGACCCGTCCTGGGCAGGGCTTGGTCTGGCCCCAGCACCCCCCGCCCCACAGCCCCCCAATCTCAGGATCCACAGTCCCACAGCCCCCAGTCCCACAGCCCCCCAGTCCCAAAACCCCCGGCCTCACAGGCCTGGCCCCAGCACCCCCCGCCCCACAGCCCCCCAATCTCAGGATCCACAGTCCCACAGCCCCCAGTCCCAAAACCCCCGGCCTCACAGGCCTGGCGCCAGAACCCCCAGCCCCACAGCCTCTGGCCGCGGCGACAGCGGGCGGGAGCCGCCCCTCGGAGGCGCGCACACGGCCCAGGCAGCGCGCGCTCCTTCCGCCCGGCGCCCCGACCCGCCCGGTGCAGGCGGCGCGCGATCCGGCGACGCGCTTTCGCCGCTGCTCTGGACAGCCGCCTGAGAAAACCAACGCCAAAAATGCGTTCTCCCCCGCCGACAACAGACCCTACCGGGTGGCACCTCCGAATGGGAAAGGCCGAAGCATAAACATTTTCTAGCGGCTCATTCGGCTCCGAGGAGTAGCGAATCTGCCGACCCTGCTCGCCGGAAGTAGGGCTGCCCATCGCCGGAAGTTTCGCTCGCTCCATTTTGTTGCCCGCTATGGCGGCGGTGCCGAGGTTGGGTCCGGGATGCGGCGCTTTTGACTGAGGGGATAGGCCAGGCAGAGGCATCGGGGACTTCGGCGCGGCGCAGAAGAGGAGCAGCCTGGACGCCGGGGACGCTGTCATGTACGGCGCGAGCGGAGGCCGCGCCAAAGCCGAGAGGAAAAGCGGCGCGAAGGAGGAGGCCGGGCCCGGCGGCGCCGGCGGTGGGGGGAACCGAGTGGAGCTGCTGGTCTTCGGCTATGCCTGCAAGCTGTTCCGGGATGACGAGCGGGCCCTGGCCCAGGAACAGGGACAGCACCTCATCCCCTGGATGGGGGACCACAAGATCCTCATCGACAGGTCGGTTCCTCCCCCCACCCGTCGGTCCTCCCCCTCCCTCGCCCGCTTAATTCCGTCTGATGTTGACTTGATGGCCAGGACTGAAAGGGGGTTTCTGGAGCCAGCGGGGATTCGGGGGACCCCCGCCCCTGTCCCCACGTCCCCTGGCTTTTGGGGGAGGGGACAGTGAAACCTGCCTTAAGGCACTGGCTGGAGTTGCGTGCCGCGTCTGTCGCCGGAGGGATCGTCTCTGCTCCCGCGGCCCCTGGCGACCCCTCGCCCCTGTCGCTGGGTTCCAGCTGGCGACTCCGCGCGCTGGAAGCTGCCCGAGCCCCGGGCCTCTGCTGACCGGCGCTCCCGCGGGGTCGTGCGCCGCTTTCCTACGAGCTCGGTGTGGTGGGGGGGCAGCCCGAAGCGCCGCACCCTGAGGCCGCGGTTAGAAACCTCTCTCGGACCCCGTGAGTCAGCCTCGAACCTTTCACGCCCCCAGCGCCCTCTGTGGAGCGCCCGCATTTTGCCGGCATGACATTTGACACGCCCGGCTCCTTCTCCCCACTGTGATAATTCGGCGAGATTGACAGATTCAGGCCAAGGGTGAAGTTGCCGATCAGTTGGAGGCTGGTTGACCTCGTGCGGACACTGGCCTTGCTGTTAGGGACCGTGTTCTTAGGGCTGGTTTCATGACCGCTTAAAACTGAAGGGTGGAACCGGGGTGCAGACGTGCTTCTTTTCAAATCAGACTTGCTTTAGGTAATCACCCTGGAGGGTGTTTAGCCACTGTGGGCGGAGGGGTCCCGGGATTGGGATTGCTCAAGACGTTTGATTTGAAAAGGATGGCATTACATGATGTAGGTTGTTTGCTCCCCTCCCCTCCCATGTTTTCAGGCCCCCTTTTCTTCTCCTCCTCGGAGTTTTTTTGTTGTTGATTGGTTTGGGTTTTTGCCAGTTTGGCAACTCCACTTCTGGGGCCTGGGACTGAAAAGCTAACGGTGACCAGCCATTAAACTGTGGAATAGTCTCTCCGAGTGAAGGAAGCCCATCGTTTGAGACAATTAAAACTGGATTCTACAAAGCTCTGGAACATGACTGTAGGGATGACCTCTGTGCTGGCCACAATGGACACATTGATGACCAAATAGGCCTTTTTCCACTCCTGATGTTTGTCTTTGGAGTTAGACCTAGACAGCAAGGACTTGTGAGGGGAGGGTTGCCAGATCAGGCCTGGACCTGATGGCTCCACTCGCTGCGCAAACGTGCTGTGCCTTTAAACCATGGTTCCTGTTGAATAGTGTTGCCTGAACTATCAGGGAGCTTGCTTTTCCAAAGTCTTACTTGTGATATTTATTATTAAAGTTCAGTGAGCAGTGAAGTCTGAGCTCTTTATACAGTTTTCCATATCATTCTGTACCTGATTTGAGTTAGGTCTTCCAAAACTATCGGGGAGCAAACGCTACACATGTATATGTGTAATATTTTTAAATAATGATCTGCATTTGTAAGTTAAGGAGGTTTACATCAAAGTAAAATTAATTTTGAAATTTAATAAAATGCAATAACTTGGCTACCCTGGAATTTTTGGCCTTTTTTTTTTGTAAATGTCTTTTTTTTTTTTTGGTATCTTTCGGTCCTCGTGACAAAAGTCAGCATTAAAAGATGAGGCAGACTTTTGTTTGTCTCTCTACATTTGTTTTTGCAACTCTGAATCTGAGTGTTGTAAGTAAAATTTGCTAACTCACTCATTTATTATCTGACGGTTGCACATTGACAGCATCTTCGGTGAATCTTTGATGTTAAAAGCATAGCAGAAAGTGCTCTTTTTATTCTTAATCTGGCTAAAGTACCTATTGATCCATGCAAATAGACATGGATGTGTCTTCATGTGTATTGTTTCCTGGGGGTAGAAAGTTCAGAAGAAAATATTTATACTGCGTCTTCTAATAGTTTTGCTCTGTTTCCAGTGAACCTCCTTAAACTGCATGTATATGTCACTGTTCCTATGTATGTGTGTCTCTCTATCACATAACCCAGCACTTATTTCCTCAGCCAAGTGGCTAGGGGGCGAGCCTAGCCAAGATTTTACCTCCAATGGACGCAAGTTTCTTTGGTGAAGATCTCTCCTGAGAGTTCGGGACTAGCAGAAAGAAGCGAGGAAATTTCGACCGTTTGGTTCTTACGGATAGGTATTTATGTATTTGGTTTGTGTGAATGTAAGCTATGATATTTGACTTTTCAGAAAAAAAATTTTTTTTTGCAAATGGCATTGAATGGTTGACCAAACCATGAATGGTAAGAATTACCAGTGAAGTGGATACCATTTATGCTATTAAAGGATTGTTTACCTTTAATTGTAAGTTTGATCATATTATAGAAAGGAATTGACTTTGTTAAGATAACTTGAGTTTAAAAGTAGACGAGAGATGATTAGCCAAATTCGGTATAAATCTGAGAAGCGTTTTTATGTTTGTTTTAATATTTTTATTTCTTTATTTTAATTGGTAAGTATCTATATAAAACATCACACAGACACCAACCTAGACATTAATTTCTTTCCATTGACCAGCGTGTTCATATTACAGATATGATGGGCGCGGTCACCTGCATGACCTTTCTGAGTACGATGCTGAGTATTCCACATGGAACAGAGATTACCAGCTCTCTGAAGAGGAGGCACGAATAGATGCCCTGTGTGATGAAGAGAGGTATTTAGCCTTGCATACGGACTTGCTTGAGGAGGAGGCAAGGCAAGGTACTGCTCAAGAAAAACTTACTTAAGCAACAGACTTTTTAAAATTTTTTAAGTATTTAAAAATTTACTCCCATTCATTTTTTTATACTCACTCTTTCTGATATTATCTTGACAGTACCCAGTGGAGTGGAAAAACAGGAGTCTTTGCGTTCTGAGAGGACCTCAGGATAGTTTATATATAGAGCCACAAAGAATTTTCCCAGCTTTTGAGGGCAGACTGGGATTTGAAAAAACAAAAACCAAACTCTTTAACTGTTCTTCTTTAACAGTATCGTATAAACTAAAATTGATGTTCTTGTCTTTGCCTTAACAATCTTTAAAACAGTTCTTAATCCCCAAATTTCTCAGCAGGAAGAAATTGTCCACAAAAGACGTGTGTTCTGCTATCTGTGGTAAACATGTACTGGCAAAAGTACATATTGATAGATGTGAAGTGTGAATTTTTAAAAGCATTTTTGCCTCAAAGAGAGGTTGAAAAAAGTGTGTTGTATGCTTTACTGATAGCTACAACTTTAGAAATATATAAAATTTTTTTCTCAGTAAATTTCCAGTTTTATTGATAAAATTCTCATTTTTATTCAAGAGGAAGAATACAAGCGATTGAGTGAAGCACTAGCAGAAGACGGAAGCTATAATGCAGTGGGATTCACTTATGGTAGTGATTATTATGACCCGTCAGAACCAACCGAGGAAGAGGAGCCTTCTAAACAGAGAGGTGAGAGGGGGCACTGCCTGAGATGGTATTGTTGGGCAGTATACTACATGTGTGATGGTAAAGTCTTCAGAACACAGTTACGGATGCTAAGTAATTATAACACCACTGTGACACGGAGAGAGAACATTACTGATATTCCTTAGGGCAGAACAACTAAAAGCTAGAAAACGAATTGTTAATGGAGATAGAGAGTGAATTCAGACTTTCATTATCTGCATTGGATCCAGTTGCCTTTTCATTTATTTCTCTTTGATTCAGGTAACAGGAAATTACTCACTCCAGATTCTTTGTTTCTAGATTGATAACATATGCATTGATATCCGAAGTGATTTGTTCTTGGGGCATTGCAAGGATAGGCATTAACTGGCCGCATGCTAACCTGTTGCTTCATATCCCTCCATGGCTGAAGTAATGACAGACGTCCAGTGGAGGGACACCTGTAGAGTCAGTGATTACTAAACAGAAAACAGCACAGACATACTAAACAGAAAACAGCACAGACATCCTGCTTAGGTTTGGTGGGCCCTAGGACATATACTTACCACAGTGTTTTAAAATAATATTTACATTAAATTAAAGGTTTTAAATTTATGCTTTTCTGGATTAACTCTGGGAACTTTGAATATAAAAAAATAGTGCTACTAAAAATCTGGACTCATGTAGTACAGGAACAAATATCCTTCGTCATTTTGGTAAATCCTGAGAGCACCATTATTACAGCCCTGCATAATGATCAGTCATTAATTATCAATAATGATAACACGAGCCTGAAACATTAAGGATGGATCACTATATTCAGGATATTCTGTTTAAAGAGAAGGAGAAATTTAACTTTAGAAAGCCATTCAAATGTTTAGAATAATAAACTGGAATCACATACAGGGATTTAATTTTAGAGCTAACTGAATCTGTCATTTGGGATTTAATTGGTTTCTCTGTAAGTAACAAACCTCCTAACAAGTATGAAGTAATTATAGCAGTTTAATGTTAGTACAGAATGCTGTCTGCCCTGCATGGTGCAGCTGCCCTAGGGTTCTCCTGTCCCCTTCACCAAGGGGCATGATCTTAGCAAAACAATAAGATGTAGGGGCAAAAACTCATACAGACACTTGCCTTGTTGCCCTTCCTGTCATCCTCATTACTTTATGGGCAGAAGAATCACCGCTGCGATGCTCTGTTCTGTCAGCTTCTAGAGAGACTTTTCAAATGTAATTTTAACTGTGTTTGAGTTAAAAGCCCCATTAAGGTATTTAACACCTTTTGCATTGACTTTTGGACCTAACCGTACCTCAGAAGTTAAGACACATGGAAATGTTCTTGCAGGTCTAAGAAATAAAGACTTATTCCTTTATCCAGAGTAAGTTATCCGTTTTAGGGTTCTGGATAGTTCAGATTTTGTTATGTCATCTGTAAACCATATACATTGTATCTGCATTAAATACGTGGTGTTTTGATCCAAAGGAAGGAATGTACTCTGTCAACATTTCACAAGGGCAGAATTGAAATTTATAAAGGCCACATGTCTTTGCAAGATCAAGTGACTATCTTTGGAAAAATCCGTGATGGTAATTTCTTGACATTCTGGATTAGGAATCAGCAAGCTGTGACCCAAGGCCCAGCTGGCATGTTTTCGTAACATTTTACAGGAACGCAGCCACGCCCCTTTGCTTCTACATTGTCTGTGCAGCTTTTGCCCTTCAGCAGCGGTTAAGGAGCTGAGGCGGAGACCGTGTGGTCTGAAGAGCCAGAAATATTTACTGTCAAGCATTTTACAGAGAGAGGTTGCCAGCCCCTGTTCTAGGTGTTGGACTGTTGTCTCAGTTTAATTATTGGGCTAAATGATACTAAACTTGGTTACGATTACTGAATTTTAAGAACTTCAGTGTCACTTAGTTTCTCTTCCAAGTTTTAGTATGCTTTCTCTTAACATAAAGTTCTCTTTAGTATTTTATAATGTTTTTTCTTTCTGTAATCACATTCTCAGAACTTTGCTTTATATGCTGATTAATTTTTTTAATGGAAGTTGGGTTCATATAAAATATACAGCTTGACTTTATGTTTAACTTACGCTAATATAAATAAAATGCCATATATATAAATGAACACGATATATACCCCCCCACACACACACACACACACGCTTGTATACCTATATACACACACATTTAGTAGAATTCAGTTTGGTACCCAATACCACTAACAACCAAATTTTACTTTAGTGGTGCATTATCTTAAAATTTAAAACTATAATAATTTTATTTTTGTTTTCCTGAGTCATCAACATGTCTAAATATTCCTTGATTTTCAAAATTGATGTATTTTCCAGGCATTTTCAAATATTTTAAAATCTTGTAATATCAACCAGAATCGCTTTAATGGCACCTTTATTTCTGTGTAACTTAACTCCTCTCTTCCTTTTTGTAGCATGCTGTTTTCAGCCTGGTTCATATCTTTTAGATTTTCATAATTTTTCATCATGACATATGTCTTTCTGGTTTTTTTTTTTTGGTGAGGAAGAGTGGCCCTGAGCTAACATCTCTTGCCAGTCTTCCTCTTTTTGGTGAGGAAGATTGGCTCTGAGCTAACATCTGTGCCCATCTTCCTCTGTTTTGTATGTGGGATGCTGCCACAGCATGGCTTGATAAGCGGTGTGTGGGTCCTCGCCCGGGATTCTTTCCTGCAAACCCTGGGCCACTGCAGCAGAGCACAAAAACTTAACCACAACGCTACCAGGTCGGCCCCTACACATCCGTTTTTTTAAACAAGAAAATGTTATTGGAATTTATTTGAATCTGATTTAGTATTGCGATAATTGGTTTTTGTTTAGTGCTACTAAAGCTGTTTTTCTGCATATAAAGATATGTGTAGGAACAGCCAATCCATGTGACCCACCTGTTCCAAACAGCACTTTCGATTCAAAGGCCTTTACTTTTGTGAACAACTTCTAGGGAAAGGCTGTTTGAACAAAGTTTCCATCACTTGTTTTAGGGAGATACAGTAAAAGTTGTGCTTTCATACATACTCCTTTGCCCTCATTCCCAAAGAGATTTTTAAGTTGCTACTCACGTGTTGCAAACCACCATTTCTAATATCTTCCAGTTTCACTGTGCCATTTGGTTACTGGAGCTGAACAACGGGGTTGCTGATTACAGGGAGTTTGCAGGCCATAGTAAATCTCTGGTTCTTAGGAGAGAACAGGGGTGCTTAGCAGAAACAGGTGGGACTCTGTTAAGTAACTGTTACTTAATAGGAATTTATAATCAATCTGTATCTTATCAAACTACAATACCCAGGTTTTTATGTATGATGAAACCTGTTTAAAATTCCTGTGGCTTCACAAAAGAATCAGGTTTGATAGGAGACCTTTGAAATTGTTCATCTCTTCAAGAGACTTCATTGTGTACGATGGAAACATTTGTTTTGATGAAGATTTAATGTTTGTTTATTTAATGTCTTTTTTGAAACAAAAACTTATGTAGATGTTGAAATCCTTCAAAATGTTGGCTTTTATAAATTTTCTACTGTTTTTGTACGTTTCACTATATCCTTTTTAATTGGTGATCATCTGAGTGACTGGGGGATATATAGATACCTTAGAATTCAGAAAGGTATGATGTGTAGTGCCTTGTCTAACACATAGTAGACAAGTGTTTGTGAAATGAATCGTTCGTGAATAAGTGGAAATGGGAAAAATACATCTAATTATTTCTGAAAGAGAGGTAGTTTGCTTGGGTGGAGACGTCTTGGCAGCTATGCTCAAGAGTTTTACAGTTCGAAGGTGAAAATCAGTTATCATGGAATTGAGTTATGCTTTGTGCTATCCCTACACTGGGGAATCCACAGAGATCCTGTGGAGGGAGATCTCAGCTATACCAATTAAACACACACGCAGATCAGAGAGGCTGGGAAGGAGGAGAACTGCTAAGTGTGGAGTGTAGTGGTGGGGACGCTCACATGCGTCGTCTCGCCGAAACCTCACCTCGCGGCCCTGGGAGTAGATGCTGCTGCTGCATTTGTGGGAGGAGGAAACTGAGACAGGGAGCAAGGGAGGCACTTGCCCGGGGTCCCAGAGCTAGCTACGATCTGCCCTAGGTGCACGCTCCTCCGCCGCACCACCCTACCTCTGGGATTTGGTAAAGTGATTGTACTTACACGTGGTGGAATAGAACAGCGAACTGGAAAGTGTTCCTAGAGATAATGATGGATGGAGAGTTAAAGAACCAGCTGATGCCAGTCACTGCTCCCCGCGTGGTTGTGCACTGTTGGCGGGTGCCGGCTTTCCTGGCCATTGTTCTGAAGTGTTATATTTTCTTTTTATACAGAAAAAAATGAGGCTGAAAATTTAGAGGAAAATGAGGAACCTTTCATTGCCCCTTTAGGACTGAATGTACCGCCTGACGTGGAGCTGGTATGTGTGTTTCTACTTCACAATGCTGTCAGTCATATCACTGTGTATTACAAGGTGCTACGTGTGTGACAGCCCAATCGTAATCATAACTGCTGTATAAAAGTATATAATGCTTTAAAATTATTTCTGAATTAATGGAGAGAAAATCACCCCCCGCCTATTTTCCTCTAAAGAATAAGGGAGGAGTTATAGCAAAATCACTAGACTAGAGCACCAGGGACTGGAGGAGCTGGCTCTCTCTCAGAGATCATAGGGTTGAATCCCCACTTAACCAGTGCAGGGAGACTGAGTCAGAACTCGTGGTGTGTAGGCCATCAGCCACATTGGGACATAAAAGCAGTCCTCCAGGCCGCCTGGCTTTCAGGAGAGTGGCTTTGCTCTGGCTTTTCTAGGGTGGTTTTGGCGGGCACTTAGGATGTGTATCTTTACCTTACATGTGCTTGGCACTCAGCTTTCCACCCACTTTTCCTCTCCGTCTTGATTAGGGCCTGTGGCATCTCCAGGCGGCCCTTGCGCCCATGGGGAAAGCCTGGGTGGGACTCCTCCTGGTCTAAGTGCTTGGCCACTGGTTAGCGGCAGAGCTGAGTCTCTAATTCACATTGATGCCACCTCACCATTTCAGCTACATCCTGTGAAGTTAAATTATAACAGGCCTCATTGAGGGCTTTCTACGTATCATTTAATGCTAATAACCCCTAAGGTAGCTGCTGTTTCTCTCTCCACATCACAGATGGAGACAAGTGAAGAACTTGGCTCATAAATGGCAGGCAGGGACTCAAACCCCTGGTCTTAACTATTACACCATCAGGAGTCACCATGCTTTATGGGCGTTTTCTGTGTTTATTAGGGATGTTTAAAGTACATTTGTTGCATGTACATACTTGGGAGGGATATTTGTGCTCAATGTGTATAGTTTTTTCTTTGGCATTTTCCTGACTGGGTGGCAAGCACCATGGAAGCAGGTATTCCAGACTCTTGCTTGTGTCCTGCATGCTGAATCACTGGCTATACTGCGGATGCTGAAGACTGCTGGCAGAAAGAGTCTCTTGTGCTCTCCCCACCCTCACTTGCTTCCACCTTGGTCCAGCTCAGCCTGGATTTGATGGTTCCTGTCCTTCATGTTTATGTGACGAGAGGAGATATCAAAATAGCCCTGTCAGTTCCTGCCTCTGCCCTGTTCCTTCCTTCACTCACTCATTTACATGGCCTCTCCTTCTCTTTCTCTTTTTTCTTACAAACATGGGTAAAAATTTCTGTGGATTTTGCTGAGTGGAATTACCACCTATATTTGCTTACCCCTGTTTCCACCACTGATCAGTTTGCTATAGTTTGAACTGAAAATGTAACTGAAGATTTGATATCCTAAGACTTGTATTAAAATATTTTCTACATATTGTTATATATTGTATTCCTACTTGATCTAGAATATGCTATTTATTCTACATGGGAGACCCATTATAAGTGAGTTGCTCCCTTACCTATATTTAATGCTAAAAACCCTTATTTAAGGTTGACTATATGGAATTTTATTCATTTTTGATATGAAATATTATTTTTAAATTTTATGCAAATACAAATATAGAGGTATAATATTTTGTTGCCTTGTTTATTTTCCATTAAAATATTTAATGGCTTATAGTCTCAGCCAAAGTAAGCATCACTAAGCTGTTTAATGGTCTGCCAGACCTACAAATACTCGCTACCCACTGGAGAGCACAGTAAGCCCTAGTGTGTAGTGATGTGCTGTCTACTGTTGGAGAGCCCTACAGCAGTGCGTACAGCGAGCTCTGAGGTGGGAGTGGTGTGCTACGTAGAAACATATGTGAGTGCTGATTCGCTCGCTGCTGTGCAGCTTTCCTTCCCGTTATGCTGGTGTCAGCTTTCATTCTCCGTCACTGTCGTCATTGGGAGGCAGTAATTCGTGGTATAAAGTATACATTATGATGTCCGTGTTAGTGGAGAAAACGTAGAAGACAAAAGTATTGGCATTATCCGTTCCTTTTGGGGGACTAAATGCTGAGGTTGCTGGCTTGTGTCAGCTGGACAGTTGCTGCCTTTAGTGGGCAGGAGTTGCTCTGACTGCTGGCCGTGGCAGGTGGGGCTCTCGGTAAAGAGCAGGTGCTTTCCAGAATTCTCGGTTTTTAAACTAGGCTTTTGGATTAGACCCTAAGAGATGGGGGACACTAACACAACACAACACAACCAGGACAGAGCAGAGTACACCCAGAAACGGGCCCAGGTGTGTGTAGAACTCAGGGGGTGACCAAGATGGGCATTCAGGTCCCTGGGGAAGGAGCAGAGGACTGAAAACTCAATGTCAGGACAAATGATGCTAGGTTACAGACTTGGGGAAAAAATAAGTCCTTACTTCCCATGAAACACAAAAATATACACATAAGAGTCACTACGAGAAGCTAAAATAAAGCTGTGAGGTCATCCTAGGGGCTCGAGTCTGGAGGCCCAGCACACACGGACCCAGGAGGGAGGGCTGGGGTTTATCGAGGAGGACAGCACTGGAGGCGCCAGTCTTGAGGAGACACCACCATGTGCCTTCCAGAGCGCCAGAATTTCTCACTACTCATTACTCTTCACACAAAATTCTGAGTTCTACACACACCTGGGCCCGTTTCTGGGTGTACTCTGCTCTGTCCTGGTTGTGTTGTGTTGTGTTGTGTTAGTGTCCCCCACACCTGGCACACATCTGGAACACTGCTGGGGAGGTAGAGAGTGTCTCTCTCTCCCACCTGAGACACCACAGGTTGAGTCCTGAGCCCAGACGTTGTTTCCACAGATAATGTCTGCAGGTGCACAGGTCGCGTGGACCTGCCTGTTCTGTAACACCTCGAGCTTCAGTCGGGTCAGCCGTGAGGCCAGAAGTGCTGCCGCTCAATAGACCCCTGTTAGAATGCATTTCTAAGGGAAATGTGCTCATTTGAACACATTTTATGTGTTCAAAAGGAAGAAGGAGAGGATTCAGTATATAATTGCCATCACGTGCAACATTTCCATCCGTTAGAGTAATAACAACATATGATAACCATCTGTTGAATGTGTACCATGTCCCAGGTGCTGTGCAAAGTGCTTTACTCGTATTCTCACTGAGTCCTCACAATACCAGTACCTCTGTGAAGTAGATACGGTGGTTGTCTCATTTCCAGATGAGAGACGCTGAGATTCAGAGCCGTTCAGAGCAGCTGCCCCCAGTTAGACATGTAAGGGCCAAGGCTGCATTTCCAGCCAAGTTGCTGCTCCAGAGCTCTGAGCCACTGAACTTAAGCTTCATTGAATGTCTTTCTGATTAGAGCATTATTTTCACCAAAAATTCAGGTGCTACATTGCCACAGGGTGTGGGAGGGGGAAGGAAAAAGAAACATGATTTGCTCTCGAATTTTTGTGGAGTCACTACATTCCTTTATGGCTTCAGGATTTTGAATCTTGTTTCAAAAGACCTTCCCCCCCCCAATTAAAACTGCTTTCCTATATTTCCTGCTATTCTATAGTTTTGTTTTTACAATTGTATTGTGACTGGATCTGAAAATTACTTTGGGCTCTGAGTGAAGTAGGTATTTAATTTTTCTCCCCTGATCATAGGAGAGGAAAGGGCCTGTAGCTGCTCCTGGGGTTCCTCGCTCATTCACCCCACCTCCCATCCCAGACCGCCCTGTCCTGTTCCCCCACTCCAGGGATCTGAGCTCCAGCATTTTCCAAAGCTTTAAGGAAACCTCACACAGTGTGGGTTTTCTGACCTGCACGTACTATTCTCCCATTTCCCAGTGCCTACTCTGGAGTTTTTAGAGCCGTGTTAATTGGATTTTGGAGGAGCAGGGAGGTGTTAGCCGCCGCCTTGGGCTCAGTCACTTTCTTAAAAGGCTTTCTCATTGGATTTAAATTAGAAAAGCATTTTTCCCTTTATCAGTCATTCTTTGTATCACATGCATATTTATATATTGGCTATATCCTTAAGATCCCATTTTATAGTAGCAATAATCAAGATATTCTTCAGTAGAAAAGGATTTTTCTAAAACTTACACGCTAAAGAGAGTAAAGAATGACTTTTTGGGGGGCCGGCCCCATGGCTTAGCAGTTAAGTGTGCACACTCCGCTACTGGTGGCCCGGGTTTGGATCCTGGGCGTGCACCGATGCACTGCTTGTCCGGCCATGCTGGGCGGCGTCCCACATACAGCAACTAGAAAGATGTGCAACTATGACATGCAACTATCTGCTGGGGCCTTGGGGAGAAAAAGGGGGCAAAAAAAGGAGGAGGATTGGCAATAGATGTTAGCTCAGGGCCGGTCTTCCTCAGCAAAAAGAGGAGGATTGGCATGGATGTTAGCTCAGGGCTGATCTTCCTCACAAAAAAAAAAAAAGAATGACTTTTTCCAAACCAAGCATTTTTAATTTATCTCATATCCACTTGCTTGCTCTGGTAGGAGATCTTGAAGGATGTTAATAAGGTGCTTTGTTTTTCTATAATCATTAGTACTTTTTAACCACTATAGCCATAATATTATATCGTAAGTGGGCCTACTTTTAAGAAGTTTTAGACAACAGATTGGTTTGGTCAACAGAGAATGCCTCTACTGAGCGGGAAAATTATATTTTCCTTTATAGATCATTATTCTGAAATGATCATTAATAATTGACGTGTATATGGAATACAGTATTTCAAAAGTTAATCTTCCTATTTAGCCAAAGCCAGTGAAACTGCATCAGGATCCATACTTTGGTGCACAGTGGGCCTTTAACATGCAATGTAGTTTATTTTGGGATCAGTAAATAACGTTAATTGTAGACATTTATCCTGTTTAAGTGTGAAGGACGTTATTAGTTCAGGAATTAAATTTGAGAATTAAGGTGTTTATTTTATGAAGGATGCGGCCCTGAAATTACAGTAAGCATCTTGAATTCTTAAGCGCCCATTTTTAATGAAAATAATTTCCCACTTTATTTGCGTGTAACTTCCTAGTGTGAATCTCTTCATTGATATTAAAAGCATTTTAGATGTGTGGCTTCTAGTTGTGGGTCTGACAGTTCCATTGTGGGGAGGAGGTGCTAAGCGCATGATCAGTAGCACATTCGGGAAGAGGCAGGGTTTGATTCCCAGTAGTAAACAAGGCAGCAGGATGACTCACCCAGTGACAGGGTGAGACCCTCCTGGCCAGACCACACCGATGGGCTTCTGTCTGGGACTCTATTTTCAATGGGAATGTCGATGAACTGGAGCCACGAGCCGTGTCTTCTGGGGAATAGGAAGGAAGAATGTGGTGAGGAAGAGCTTGGGTACAGAAGGAAAGACTTGGCATGAGCATGAGGCTTTCTTCAGATGTTTGAAAGGGCTGTTTTCCCAGCTATAAAAACTAGCCCCAGCTAAGAAAAAGGAAAGAGGACTGATTCTTAGATCCTTGAGAAACTTGTTGAAACGTGTGCCCCTCTGCCTAGAAAAATACATGTATATGTGCAAAATTTGCATACAACTTCCAACGATTCACAACCCCCTGAATCCTAACACAGAACCCAGGTTAAGGACCCCTGTTATATGGAAATATGTTGATTTGATGCAAAAAAGATTGCCTCCCGTCAGTTCAGTATAAAGCTGGAATGACTTGCCTTGGTAGGTGAGTCCTACCCACAAAATACTGTGAAATTCAGAAATAGACTGAGTTGTCGTGTAACCAGGGACAGGGCTAGAGTCTATGCAAACTCGGCTCTGCCCCTTGAAATGTCTCTTATTTCTTATAATCGACCATAAAACCAGCGTTATTTCTATGTTTTAAGTCGTGTGGAAAAATTGAAAACGTGAATGTGTGTGTTTTCTCATAGCCACCAACAGCCAAAATGCATGCTATCATTGAGCGCACAGCCAATTTCGTGTGCAAACAGGGAGCACAGTTTGAAATCATGCTGAAAGCTAAGCAGGCCCGAAACTCTCAATTTGACTTTCTACGCTTTGATCACTACCTCAACCCCTACTACAAACTCATCCAGAAAGCTATGAAGGAAGGACGATACACGGTACTGGCAGAAAACAAACACGAGGAGAAAAAGAGTATGTGACACTGTCTCTGTCCTGTTTAGACTCTGGGCTTGGGGCGGGGGCGGGGTGGTAACGCTGGGAAAGTATAAAGACAGTCATTCTTATAGATGCATGGTTGAAATCTGCACTTTAGAACTTCCAGAATGTTTGTGAAATCCTGCCAGTAAGGCAGGATCATTAAACCTGCTGGTGCACCATAGTACAGTGTAAGGCTCTTCTTGATAAGTCTTGAAAATATGTTAGATTCTTAATTAATGTTTTTATAGGTGGGTGAAATGTAATGAAATATGGTGCTCTCAGAACATAATCATCTAGGGGGAGATGTTTCCTCTTATTTTGGCTGTTTCATATTTCGTAGAGAAAACAGTGACTTGTGCTCCGTGGGTTATATGGGTTATTGCAACAGTACCCTTGCACTAGCGCTTAGGCTCTGGGGTTGAATCATACATGTCCACAGACATGAAATAGCCACTTTTACTCTGTCTTCTTTTTACTCTTTACTCATCTCTACCTTAAGCCATTGTTTTTATGACAGCATCTAAATTAGGAGTGCTTGCTACAAAGGCCAGTTAACTGTTTTGAATAACATTCAGAGACAACAGTTTCTCTGTATGTATAGTCTGCCATTGAATTTTTTTCTCTTCAGTTGAAACATGAGTTGTAGATCACATCATCTCCGTGATTGTTTGTTGCAGTTTTTAAAAATATCTTTTGCTGTTGTTTTACTGTTCATAATCAGTAAGATTTTTGCCTTTTTTTTTTTTTGTGAGGAAGATCAGCCCTGAGCTAACATCTTCTGCCAGTCCTTCTCTTTTTGCTGAGGAAGACTGGCCCCAAGCTAATATCCGTGCTGATCTTCCTCCGCTTTATGTGGGACACCACCACAGCACAGCCTGACAAGCAGTGTGTCGGTGCACTCCCGGGATCCAAACCTGGGCCGCCAGCAGCGGAGCGCGCGCACTTAACCACTACGCCACGGGGCCAGCCCCAGATTTTTGCCTTTTTATAAAAATTAAACTCTACAATGCCTCCAGCCTAGGGAACTCTTGGGGGGATGTTGTCAGGGGGGCAAATCATGCTCCTTTCGTGACAACATGACAGGGAAGATTTTCCAAAGGTGTTTTTTGGACAGATAACCAAGAAACGACTACACGTAGCTCTGTCTTTGTCTGCTTCTCGGCTTTTACACAACTTATTTGTATCTTGTCTCTCCCTACACACCAAAACTGTGAAATGTGCTTTCACTTTCAGAGTCAGGGGTCAGCTCTGACAATGAAGATGACGATGATGAGGAAGACGGGAGTTACCTGCACCCGTCTCTCTTTGCTTCCAAGAAGTGTAACCGCCTGGAGGAGCTGATGAAGGTGTTTATCTCGTTATTGAGCTGTGTTTTTATGCCGTGACAAAACAGCCAGTTTAATTGTAGAAGAGTTATTAAGCATTTCTTCTGTGTAATAGCTGTATCTTATATCATCATTGAAGTATAGTTTGCATTTTTGTTTTTAGCTTGGTGGCAAAGGATTTGCTTCCTTATTTCTTATGTGTTCTCATTTTATAAAATTCATGAGCACATTATTTTCATTTTATTATAATTATACCATTTGGGATATTTAGAATAAGGAGAATGTCAGTTAAGACTTGGAAATTGTTTTGTCATGCAGATTTCAATATAATAGGATTAGATTTTACAGGTGTCTGGTGCTGTTTGAAATTATCTGTTACCTTCACAGGTAGCGTAATATGTTGCTTAAAAGCACAAACGTTTGTCTTCTCATGTTCCCCTTATCCTTCCTATAAGGGAGTCACTCAGCATTGTCGTGTGGTTAATTCACACCACTCATTGTGCCATTTGTGATATAAAAAACAGAGTCCCATAGACTTAAGCATATCATTTCAGCAGTCATGCAGTGTGGCTGATCCTTTGAGGGAATGATTGTTGATTGATTGGACTTCAAAAGCTGTTGGTGATTAAAAATCAGAAATTGCTTTAAGGAAGGACACAGTTTCAAGTTTTGAGTGAATTTGGATGCTCACATTTTTATCAGTAGCAGTCTAGTCTTGATCATCTCTCCTTCCTTTCCTTCGTGGTTATTAGGATAATTGAAGCCATCCGTTTACCCAGTTCCTCTGGAGCTCAGAACTAGCTAGAGCACTCGGCCACAATTAGTTAGGACCTGCCTGTGTGCGCACACGTGTGTGCACGTGCATGCGTGCATGCTCTGAGGTTTTCCTGATGTGTGGACACTGTGTTCTAAAGTTGACCTGAGCCTTTTTGCCACAGAAGTGTTCTGCGTGTCTCAGAATACAGAAGATAGTGTGACCGTGCATTGTCTCTGTCTGCAGCCTTTGAAGGTGGTGGACCCAGATCACCCCCTTGCGGCGCTGGTCCGTAAAGCCCAAGCTGACAGTCCCGCCCCCACCCCACCCACAGCAGATGGCACAGCTGTGCAGCCCTCCCAGGTGGAATACACCACTGACTGTGAGTACCTCGCTGTGCGCCTCCCAGCCTGCAACCAGCTGCAGGGCTTAACCAGCAGGGTGTCACAAGAGGTGTGGAGGCAGGCGGTGCGGGTCTGGTAGTGGTGCCATGAGGAGCCCGGGGCCTTGGGTCTTCCTGTTTAGCCTTCCTTAGTGTGTGGCCTCGTCCTTTTGCGTCTCACTTAATGTTGGCAAGATAGCTGCTCCACCTCCAGCACCAGCTCTGCATTTCAGCAGGACCAGGAGGAAGGGCAACAGCAGAAAGCAGGTGCTGGACGACTCTGCCCTCTTCAGAGACCTCCCCAGAAGCCATGCCTGGCGACTTCCTGTAACTCGTGGAGCAGGACCGTGTCACGTGGTCTTCCCATCACTGCTGCCCTAACCAAAATCAACCTTCTGTTAAGAGGACTGGGGAGAATGGACACTGGTGGACATGCAGTGTTGTCTGCCATGGTTGCTTTCTTAAGACAGTGTATAATATGCATCTCAGAATTAGTTACAGTTGCTGTTTATTCTCGCTGATTGCTAGTCTTTTGTCTTTTTAATTACTTAAAGATTATTAATGGAAGGCACATTTTGAAGTTCTATTCAAGAAATCATTTGAAAGTATTTGACCTTGGTCTCATTATCAGGTCTTTTTTAAATTATTTTATTCAGAGGTTAAATATTGAATGAGAGAAGAACCTTTAGCAAAGCCACAGGAATTTATCTGTTCAGCCTACTTCACATGGAAATCTGATATAATGAATCCATCTGTAAAGCTTGTCACTTTCAGTTAAGAGATTGGAAAATCAGCCTGAGTTTAATTTTCTTTTAAAATGTAAGCTTCTCATTATTTGGGACCAAGCTTTTGTTAAAAATGTGAATAGTGTTCTTTTGCACTTCCCTTCTAGCACTAGTGTGCAATTATATATAATTTCGATGTGCTAAATTAACATTTCTAGACTTTAAAAATCAATTACTTGAGTGAACTTCTGCATGTGTCCTAAAAAAAACCTCTTAAAGAACTTAGGTAATTTCTTTAAACGATTAAATCAAGTCAAATCTAATTTCTCTAGATGTGCAAATCAAAGAGCAGGTCTGGTGTCACGCAGTTGCCTCTGGGTAGTTAGGGCCCCCGTCGTTGCATAATGTAAACGTCATAAATAGGCAGTTAGCCCTGAGGCATTCTGTAAATCACTCCTGACACACGTACTCGTACTCATTGGGGATCTTCGTGAAGACACCCACGAAGATGAGTCAGGAGTCAGGAGTGACCAGGAGATTCTGCTCCCATCTTACGTCAGTCCAGGGTCTGAGTTCACCGGGTGGAACGTCTCTCCAGCTTCCTTGCTTTCCTTTTTCAAACCTGTCTGAATTTCTGTAAGTTAAATGCAGTATCCATGCACATCTGCTAGATTCCTAAAGCTCTTAAACTTTGTTGTGTAGGAAAGGAATAGAAGTTCAGGGGTAAGGTGACCATGGCGTTGGTGGTTCACTCTGCCTCTCGCTAGTGAATGTACAGTTGAATACTGAGGTCAATAATGGTGTGTCATGTCTGCAAACCCTACAGGGCTGGGACAGCAGCCGGGACCAAGCCGAGGGTAGGGCAGGCTGAGAGTGGCTGCTCTGTGACATGTGGTTTTACTGCAAGATCCCATGGTCTGCTGGATGACGATGACCTGTGCAGAGTAATGGCAGTGTGGAGGCTCAGAGGGGTGGGCAGGTTCCAGGGAGCTCCCTGCAGGGCTCCTGGAGCCCCGTTGACTTCAGTCCCTCCTACGGCCCACCAGGGGCCCCAGAGGCCAACATGAGCCATGACAGCCTCTGCCCATGGGAGAATCCCAGGCTTCCTCTGTGCATACCCTGCAGGCCAGTCCACAAGTGTGCGTCCTGGTTCCCTGCGATCCAGCCCATAGGTGTGATGTCTTGGTTCCCTGCCTGACCCATGACCCCCAACAGGAAGTGCTCCAGCACTCTTCCCCTCAATAAAATAGTTATTATGACATCTATCTTCTCCTTCACACGGTGCAGAGTTACAGGCACGTGTAGGACAGGGTGTTTGGGGGTGGTGCCCGGTGTTTAGGTTTTGAGGGCCAGCCTTAATATCTAACCTCTCTAGCCCAGAGGAGATGGAGGAGTCAGTGCTGACAGAACCCATGGTTGATTGGAATGGATTGTGGCCGTGCAAGAGGGCAGGGACCAAGTTCCAGATTTTCCAGAGAAGCAGGAAATCCAGAATGACAGTTTATAAACGTCAGCAATGAACTCATAATTTGTAAAATTACAAGGCAGTCCAACAAAACATTGGCAAGCCAGGTGCTGCTCATAGGTGCCCACCCGTGTGCAGCCTCTACTGTGGATGCAGGAGGGGTCATGGGCAGAGGGGCAGCAGGACAGAGAGGTATCGCACAGCTTCTCCGTGTAGACCATGCTCAGCAGTGGTCTGCTAGGGCTAGAGAAGGGGGCTCTAAAGTGTCCTTCCAATTTCACAGTGAACACATTGTTACTGGAAGTGACAGCAGTTTTGTTAAAGGGTGGAGGACAAAAGCTGGACTCCAGCCGGGTGGGAAGTGAATGGGTGGTGCAGAAATGGAGACCTGAGCACGGACCTCTTGTGAAACTTGGCTCTGAAGAGGGGAAGGGGGCAGTGCCTGGGGGAGAACAGATGTTCCTCCTGAGAGCCCCCTCCGTGAGCATTGACCTTTAGAGTCACCATGACAAGCACCTGTCCAGGATCCAGGAGTCACAGGGTGGGAGAGGTGGCCTGGGTGGTTAGGTGGACTGAACCAGTCTCCAGGAAGAGCCATGGGCTAGAACTTGGATCTAGACCAGAATAACACCTAGCAGAGATAAATGTAAACACCTACACTCAGGTCTCCAAGATACTTGTTTTTAGCTGTGGTTAGATTCTGTGGTTACCCAAAAAAGTAGCGAGCAAGAATATGAAGAATTTGAAAGAGAAGCGCAATAAAGGGAGATAATAAAGTGAGATGTTATAGTAGAAGATGTCTCAGGGCTTAAATAATTGGTGACTTTTAAAAAATATGTGATGAGGACATGTCTAAAAATGGTACGTTCAGGCCTGAAACGTCTTTTAACTTGAAACATGAACGTGTGCTATTGGCCCGTCTTTTGATGTGGGGCCACGGCCTTGCCTTTGACAGGGCGTCCTCACCAGAGCTGTACCTCGTGCAGAGCTTCTCGCCCGCAGTCTGGATTCTGTGAAGTGAGGGGAGCACCAGGCCCTGAGAGCAGAGCTCTCGGCTTATCTTCTGTTACTTCAAGGCTCGACAGTCACTTCTCCCTCCTCTCGTTCCACAACAGATTTCTTTAAGCAATCACCCTTTTATCCTCTCTTTCCAAAGGATTCAGTTTTGTTTTCATAGAAACAGTAGTTCTTTTTTTTCACTCAAATTTCATCTATTTGCAGAAATTTTAATTAAATGCATAATTACAGTAAGTTTAACTGGAAAACATAGTTTAAGAAAAAAACTCAGCTGGTAAAATCAAAAAGGCCCAGCTTCTCTGGAGGAGGAGCCGCCCTGCCCTGACCCAGCACAAACCCGGAAAGTCTTCAGGGGGAGAGTGAGCATAAGGGCCTGGAAAAGGAGACGGGAAGACTAGCAGGAGGGCCGTCGCAGGGAGAGAGTGGCGTCGGGAAAAGGCTGTTTGGAAAACAGATCACGTTAGAGCCTCGCCTTATCCGACAGCAAAATCACTTCCAGATCTAAGTGCCAGATGTGAAAATTCTCAGGAAAGTAAGGATACTTTAATGGATAAAGAATCATCTATTTTAAGCCAACAGACATTATATTCAGCTAATTGAAAAAGTAAAACTGTTGAGAAAGCAGAAAAAGCTGTCTAACATACAAATAGCTTTTACAGTCAAATAGGAAAAAAACCCTAATAGTCCAGTAGAAAAGTGAACTGCAGTGGGAATAATTCACAAAGGTAAAAATGGCCATACTTTTCGTTTAAGGTTTACCCTTGCTACCCACTCAGATGGCATTGTATCTGCTGGCTTGAGAAGCTAACCTCCAGAGAAGATGAAATCCAGTGTTTCGTTTAAACCAGCCTGCAGCCAGTGTATTAAGAATATGAGGCTCTGTATTCCCATAGAAGGGCAGGCACTGGCGGGCACACAAGACCTCTTTGGAATTATAAGTCTTTTAGGATAAATCACAGTTTCTGGGCTGTTGAAAATGTTATTTCATATATACAAGTTTGAATTTCTTAATAATTTTGGAGGTTAAATAAAAGAAATACAGATGAAACAATGACATGCCACATTTCAGCTGTCAGATAAGCAAAGGAGAGAGTTGACAGGCACTCACGTATTACTGATTTGTACCCCGTTGTGGAGGGCAAGCTGGCAGTGTAGATCAGAATCCAAAATGTACATGCGTTTGACCCAGGATTTCTTTTTTTCTTTTTTTTTTTTTTGGTGAGGAAAATAAGATTAGCCCTGAGCTAACATCTGTTGGCAATCCTCCTCTTTTTGCTGAGGAAGATTGGCCCTGGGCTAACATCCGTGCCCATCTTCCTCTACTTTATATGGGACACTGCCACAGCATGGCTCGACAAGTGGTGCGTTGGTTGGTGCCCGGGATCCGATCCTGCGAACCCCGTGCTGCTGAAGCAGAGTACACACACTTTGCTATGCCACCGGGCCGACCCCTAAGTAAGGTTTTTAGTAATAGCAAAAGACTGAGATGCCCGCTGTCCTTCAGCGGAGGACTGATGGAGTAAGCGTTCGTGCACGCTCCCGGTGGGTACTGGAGCTAACAAGAGGGAGCCAGAGGCACGTGTGTTCTCGGGGCGCTGCCCAGGACGTGTCACCACATGAGGGAAAGGCGAGGTGCAGAAGAGTGGGTTTGGTATGAGGCCGTCTGTGTCAAATTCAGAAGCAGAGGGAAATGGCTGTGCTTTTGTGTCAGCCTCGCTGAGGGGACGGGGAAGACGCTGGTAACCGTGGTGCACTCAGAGGACCTGCAGGAACAAGGCGCAGGGCGAGGGCGGTGACTCCTCGCCGTGTACTTGTGCTGCTTGAGCTTTTTGTTCCACGACTCGCCTTCGCAGAAGAAAAGACGCGTCTACGTGACGCTTATTGCGAAACTATAAACTAGTACCCTGAGTGAATTCTTTGCAGTTCTGTGATTTTAATATGCAATCTCGGTGTGTGCTGTTGAGGCTGAAGCAGTCCCTGTAACAGCTTTTTCCCTCACAGGCGGGGTGCCTCCCTGCGGGGGCCCGCTGGGTGGAGTCTCGGAGCTTCTCCGGCTTTTTATATTACTTAGTGTTTAATAATCACCTTAGGATGTCCTCAGTCATTCCTTGTTATTTACTTTCTACTGAGCAGAGATTTTCCTAGATTTTGGCAGCCTAGGAAGAAAAGCTTCTATTTTAAAGAATTTTTTTAGAAGCTTCTTAAATATAGATATGTAAAACTAACAATGTCTTTCATTTGTTAGCCTGACAGTGAACTGTTTTTCATGCTCTTTCTTATCTGTTATTTAGGTCTCTTCTGCTATTGAGCTATAAATTCTTGCAGAAGAGTATAATAAATAAAATGAATTGTGCAGGAAGTAATAATACTGAAATACTGCCCACTATTATAGCATGCAGTTTTTTAAAAAGAAAATGCCAACTCAGTTTTGTTAAATGTTTCATTCTATAAATAGCTTAAGTGAAATTAAACTGTATCATGTGGCTAGACTAGCTATTTTCTTGCTTCCATCCCAGTTTTTTAATATTGTTTTGCTGTTGTTTTTGCCATTTTCTCTTTTTTTTTCCTGCAACATCATGACCTTGCAGTGCTTTACTTACCTTCCAAACCCTTTTAAAAATGACTTAAAAAAAAAATGACTTTATTGTGAGTCACAAGAACTAGAGGAAAAAAGTAAAATGTTACCAGGATTCCACTATCCAGAAATAGCCGTTTTTAACATTAGGTGAACATCATTGACACAATGGAAAAAACTGAGATAACTGTGGTAGATAAAGAGGGAAAAAAAGCTCATATCCGTAGAATACAGAGATGATCTTTATGCAACGATATGGATGTTTAGATAGAAATATTTGTGTTAAAGTGGAAATAAGCTTTTTAATTTTGCTTGAATTTAACAGAAGAACCTACAATCAAAAATCAAAGTGAAGTAATTGCTGAACTCCAGATAAAAGTTTTTTCCATGGGGGCCGGCCCCATGGCCTAGTGGTAAAGTTTGGCACGCTCAGCTTTGGTAGCCCGGATTTGGTTCCCAGGCATGAATCCATACCACTCGTTGGCAGCCATGCTGTGGCAGTGACCCACATACAAAATAGAGGAAGATTGGTGATAGATGTTAGCTCAAGGTGGATCTTCCTCAGCAAAAAAGCAAACAAAAAAGTTTCTTCCATGCCTCAAGAATTCAGTTCTAAGGATTAGGAGAACATTAAAGAGGTTGGCATGGTAGATTTGTTTTAAAGCTGTATATTTATCTTAGATGTTATTAACTATGAAACGAGAGGAAATTAAGTGCTCATGAAATACCTCCTTTCCTTCACCCTTCCCCAACTCCTGATTTTTTAAAGAAATACTATGTTTATATTGTGAGAGTTTATGGGTAATATTTATGCTCTGTTCTATAACTATAATTCTCATTGATAAGTGTCAGTTCTATGGATTAGTTTTTTCATCGGGGTGTCGCTATTTGAGTTATCTCATTCATCTCTTTGTCTTTTGAATTTCATAAACAAGTTTTTACAAGGGTTCAATTTCATGAATTCTTGCATACTTGAAAAATGCCTGCCTTCAACTCTTGTGTAAAAAGGAAAGCTTGTCTGGGTATAAAATTCTTTGGTAGTGTTTCCTTTCTCTGAGATCTCTGTAAACTAGAATCTAACATGCTCCTTCCTGCCACAGGGGAAGTGGGGTTGGCTGACTTTTGCCACCGACTAGTTGTGCAGGTTTGTTAGTTTGTTGGTTTTTATTAATTGCTCCTGGGTGCTATTCTCTGAGATCCATCATGTTTGAAAATGTCTGTCTGTTGCCTGGTGACATAAACAGCAACCTGGCAGAGAAAAATTTACTTAGTCGGCCTTGCCTAGAACTTAGGAGCATTGCTGAGTGTTTTCTGGAATTGGATATTGGCTGTGAAAGGGAGAAGCCAGCCTCATCTTCCCCACCCTCACCCCATAGGTGGCTTGCTCTTTCTCCCTGGACACTTAAAGAATTCTTTCTTTGCTCTGAATTTTAATGACTTAATCAGCATACATTCCTGTTTTCCTGGAATATATTGTGTACCCTTTCAGTCGAAGATTTGCTTCTCATTTCAAGGAAATTATTTTCTGTTGTACCTCTGAATACCTTTTCTGTTCCATTTGTTGGCTTCTCTGCTTAAAAGACACCAATGTCCTTATTTTGGACCATCTCTTTCTTCCGTGTCTGTCATTTTCTCTTCTGCTGTAATCTCTGTTTCTCTTTGGCATTCAGCATGATTCTGTCTGTTGTTTTCTGTGTCGGTGGGTTGATTTTAGCCGTGTCTATTCTGTTCCTTGCAGTTTAAAATTTACTGGCTCCACAGCAGTGTTGTTTTGGTCCTAAGCTCAGTTTGTTTTCTAAGCTGTACAGCAGGGGTCAGCAGGCTTTTTCTGTAAAGGTCCATACGTAAATGTGTACGTGTTTTCGGCTTTGCAGGTCAAGCAGTCTCTGTCTCGGTGACTCATCTCCCCTGTGATAGCGTGAAGGCTGCCCAACCGTTGTGCACAGGAGACTGTGGCTGGGCTCCAGTAGAACTTAATATATGGACGCTGAAATTTGAATTCCATAGAATGTTTACGTCATGGAATATTGTTGTTTTCTTTTGTTTTCATCTGTTTACAAATGTAAAGACCGTTCTGAGCTCTCCCAGGCTGCACAGAAGCAGGGGCAAGCCCGGGCACTCACCCTGCTCGGCAGCATCCTTGTCCACCTCATTGGTGGTTTGATTTCCTTTGCTTTGTGCTCGATTGAATTCCTGTCTCACCAAATTCATCTGTGGCTCAAAGCACTTGCCTGGGTTCTGTTTCCTTCCACACTCAGCTCTTTGCCATTTCCACGCGACGTTCCCCCTCGGTGCCTTTGGCCGTGGTGATGGTGCCCCTGCAGAGCCACTGAGCCTTGCCCTTCCCGTCTCTCCCTGCTCAGCACACTGGTAGCCCCGTGCAGACCTTTATCCCACACACCGTGGCCACCTTCTCCTGGAAGGTTCACGCCCGCTCTCAGGTCCTTTGTCCTCCCTTCCTAGTGCAGCCTTCTCTGGAAGACCCATCCTCTGCTCTCTTGAGATCCTAAAAATGCCCTGGAGCAGATGTCCTTCCCCCAGTCAGGGACGTCCTTCTGACAGTGCAGTCGCAGGCCCCTCCCTCAAGGTCAGGACCCACTGGAGGTTGGCAGGGCTCCTCCTCCACCCCTCCCAGGCCCCTCCCTGCACCTCTGCACACTCCTCCCCACTTCGCAGTTCAGGTCGCGTGCTTGAACCACTTCCTTCCTTCACCCAGAACTCTCTAGAACCTGTTGTTATGTGACACGCCTCCAAAACCTCAATACAGTATTAAAAATTCAAGACTTGTTGCTTGTGGGTCACTGATGAAGACTTTAAGTAATGGTTAGGGACAGGCTTTTCTAGAGGAAAGTTTTATTTGCCAAAAAGAGAGAGATCACTTCTAAACCCTGGGCTGAAATTCCTGAGTCACGTGTTCCTATGTCTGAAACTGATTCGTTCGGTGGTTTTTCGGCTTTACAGATGTGGTCCTCTCGCATCACTGCAGAAGTCGGTCAGATTTTCCTATTCCAGCTTAGTGACGGCAAAACAGGTCTTCTCGTTTGCGGATTTTTTTAAACAGTAGGTTCTCTGGATGTCACAACGAAGTAAACAGTTGCAGTGAGCTGTTAAGCTTTCATCTTCTGGAACACGCTTTGTCACTCGAGAGCCCGTTAACAGAGCGTTGGTCATTCTTCCCTGTGGCGTGGAGGGTCTCAAGGTGTTTCTCAGTTTGAAAACACTTAGACACAGTGTGTGATGATCCAAATGATAAACGCTTTTACATATTTGGGGGGATGGGAAGGGCAAGTTTTTGGTTTGTTTGACTATTTTTTCCCTTACAGTACAAGATTATATATTATAGAGAGCTAATAGATAAGTACCCTGCCTAAAACAAGCAGTGGCCAAGAGGGATCTTGTAGGAATTCTTGAAAATTATCTGAGCCCAGGAGGTGAGGCCAGAAGTCTTGAGAACGGAGATAAAGAGACAGTGAGTAGATAAGAGAAATTTAGGAAAAGGGAGAGAAAGAAGTTTTCAGCTTTGTTTTTTCTCTTATTCTACTGCTGAAGGACCTCAAAGGGTTTTAGTATCCCCTGGGTTTATTAGACACTTTCTTCACCCTGGAAACTGCAGAATTCAATAATGGCAGTTATTGTTGAATTGTGCTGTTGGTGCCTAATGTTTAACCTAGATAATTTGACCTCTCTTGGGGTAAAGGTCTTCAGTGTGAAGAAAACATAACTTTAACCGTAGGCAGAAGAAAATTCTCAAACCAAGTAGACTACTGTCATCTAAAGGACCTGTACAATTAATACTGAATTCAGGGATCTGAATCTTCAGAAACTAATAAAACATTTAGTAAGGTTTATTTTCAGCAAAAGAGGTAGTACCATAGAATTTATATTAGATAGTGGGACATTGGTCTGTCAACCATTGGTCTGTCTGCCATTTATAATATAATAATTCCTTGGGACATTGGTCTGTCAACCAAGTAAATATATGGGAGGTGGCAACTCATGTCTGCAGGTCATTCTGTGGCGCCTCAGAGTGAGTGGTTTCCTGGCGGTGACTCAGGCGGTCACCACCGCTAATTGCAGTCAATTCTGCTGCTTGGTGGCTTCCTCCTAGAGTCTGGCTTGAATATGAAATGGAAAGAAGTGAACGTAACTTGTGGTTTGGGAGATTTGCTACAGTGTTGCTTTTTCTGCGCATAACGTTACAGAGCAGGCCATTTATTGGTTGACCATTAACCTAAATTGGAGACCAGATCCCACATGCGCGTTAGGGAATGTGCGCACCATCCTCCTGTGTCTGAGAAATCCACGTACGTGTGGACAAAGAATGGAAGGAAAATCCAAATAATGATGGGATTAAGGACAGATTTTTACTCCTATAAATTTTCCATACTTTTGGAAATATTTTTGAGTTTATCAACCATCTAAGTTGTAAGAGCGTTTCCAAACAGCTTTTTAGAAAAGGTTGACTTTTTAAAAAACAAAAACAAAAATTCCAACACCTCCAGAGGGGGAGGTGTTGTAGCTCAGGGGTAAATAGAAAATGCTAGATATGTGACACACTCCCAGGGGTTAGCACACCACGGCCTGGGGACTGAATCCAGCCCGCCTGTGAGCTGGAGCTAAGAATGGGCTTCACAGACAAGCCTTTATGAACCCCAATTCCATGAAATGTTATCCCTCGTAAAAGGAATTCTATTGCTCCCATTAGTAGAACCATATTACCCTTCCCCCAAAAAACTGTACTCAATTATTTTTATTATATTTTGAATGGCATCAATAAGAAAAGTATGGGAATTTGTTTTTCTCATCATATGAGTACCTATATGATAGCCTCAGTTTTGCGTCTTGGTCCACAGAGATTAACATATTTACTGTCTGGGTCTTTGTGGGAAAAGTTCGCCAACCCCTGCTCTATCCCAAAATTAATTAGTAAGAGAACTTACCTGAATATAAACATTCTCATTTTGTTTACTCCTTTTTATGCGATAGCCCCGCAGACTTGAAAGCTATGGCGAGTACCTGTTTTGTTGAAAACGCAGCTCTTACAGTATGTTGTCGTTTGTGTTCTTAGGAAGGTTCCTGCGTCCTGCTGATACAGATGTGTGTCTCTAGCCCTGACCGCCCCGCCTTCTCGCCGTTGCCCCTTGGCTGTGCCACAGAGATCTTGAACTTAGTGTGTCCAGAGCAGGACTCGACTCCCCTACATGCCCGTTTCAGGAACAGGCACCAGCATCACTCGGTTATTCAGGCCAAGGTGGCGGCGTCCGTCACCCCCAGTCTTCTCTTCCCTCACACCCATGTATGATTTCACTGCACATCCTTGGGGACTATGTTCAGAGTCTATCCCGAATCCAACACCCCTCAGAATATCCACTCTGGACTAAGCCGCCATCTGTCTGGCCTTGGTATCTGCTATGGCCCCTCTTGGTCTCAGTGCTGCCTTTCTGCAGCCCATGCTTCCTCTGGCGGCCAGCGTGACTTTAAAAAGTGAATCCCATCTCTTCACCCCTCTACTCAGAATCTTCTAGTGGCTTCCTATCTCATTTAAATTCCAGAACCTCACCTCCACTCTCCACCTCACTCTGCTCTGTCACACTGTCCTTCCTGTTCCCAAAGTGTGCTAACTGGTTCTGACTGTTACCAGCACCGGTCAGATCGGTGCGGTGAGGTCCCAGGTTCTTGGTCCACAGACAGAAAGGAATTTGAGAGTGGACACACAGCAGAAGTTTTGAAGAGGAAGATTTATTAGCAAAGTGCAAGTACACCCCAAAGGGGAGCGGCGGGCAGGCTCAAGGGAGCAACTGCCCCGAAGTTGTGGTGGTTGGTGGCTTTTGAAGGTGGGGCCCCAGGGGCAGGTGAGGGTCTTGGAAGGTGGACCAGTCAAGGCATTGTCTCCACGCCACTTCGGGAGAGGGAGATTTTTTCCTTACATAGGCATCTCCGGAACTGACATGGTGGTGATCCCCCGGAGGGGGGTCAAAACCACAATGCAAATGAGGGTATAATGAGGCTTGGGGCTACTCTCGGTCAGGGTCAGGGGGAGTGCTACACACCCAAAGAGCTGCTGCCCGGTAATCAGGACGTTGCACCTGGTGGAGTGACCTTGCTCCCAGCTCATATCTAGCCTCCTGCCTATCTGACTGACCACAGGGCTTTTGCACTGACTCCTCATTGGCCTGAAGTGCTCTTCTCCCAGAGCTTTCACTTCTCAAATCAGACCTTCCACTTCTCAAATCAGACCTTCCCTGGCCGTACTACCTAAGGGTCCTTTCCCCACTTCATCCTTTTCTCACATGTTCTGTTTTGTGTTTTCATAGCCCCTATCAGTATCTGAGCTTCCTCTGTTTACTCTGTGGTTTACTTCCCTACTTGCTGTACAGAAGCTCCAGGAGGGCAAGATTTGTCTGTCATGGATACTGCTGGGTCCCCAGCCCCTAGATGACTCTCTGACACAAGGACATATTGAGTAATTATTGGCTGGACGGACAGATGAAAGGACAGACGAACCAAAAAGTAACACGTTAAAAAAGAGCATGAATAATGTTGTTTCTCTGAAGTCTTTGCCCTGAGCTCAAACTATGATAAATAGGGTAAGATACTCATCATCTCTTTGATTATAGTTAGGAGACTTTTAAAAATTATTTTAATCAAAGTAATACATATATTTTTTTAGTCAAATATTTTTTGTGAAAAGTCTTTGACCCACCCCTTCCACTTCTAATCTTGTTTCATAAGCATTTACTTTTAACTGTTTTGTCTTTGAGTTTTTGATTATCACTTCCATATCTCTAAATAACATGCTTGCACCACTATTTCTGGATTTATCCACTTTAGACTAGATTTTCTATTATCTTCTTGCTATAACAGGTGATAATTTAGCTCACTTGTGCCCCCGCTAAACCTCCTCTCTCACACCAGATTTTCTCCTATTGCATGTTTAGTTTCTGTTTTAGTTACTTTGTAACTTGAACTAATGTACTTAAACCTCTATTTTGTAACCAGAATTTAAAAGGAAACAGTGCAGCGTAGCTTACTCATCCGTCGTCTGTTTGGATTCCTCTGCAGAGGGTGGGACCTGTCTGTGACCTGTGTCAGAGGAGCCCCAGCTGTCAGGTGCCGCGGGCAGTCAGTCCGACAGAACTGCTTCTGCTTCCTAGCTTGGCGCCTGCAGAGCCGTTGAGTGACGTAGGCTCTTGTCCATGGTGCCGTCCCCCTGAGCAGGTCTTGATTTGGGATGCCTCTCTGTTTACTGCTGCTGGAAGTGTCTGCAGAGCGAGCTTCTCTGGTGTATCAGTGGTGGCATTCACAGTCTGCGTTTTGTGACATCTGTAGCTGTGTTTCTGGAGCTCTCTCTGCCCCCTGCTCCAGTCTGCGGTGGCCTGTTCTTAGCCTGCAGCCATGTTCTCCTCCAGCTTCTCTTCGTTGCTCTCCTGCAACCTTGCTTTCCTTGTTTACTCCCATATTTTGCTGAAGCACGTGCACCAGTAGCTTACCAAGAAAGGGTACATAGGAATACAATTTTTTTTAATTCTCGAATGTCTGAAAATGACCTAATTCTGCTCACACATGCAGTAGGTAGTTTAGATGGGCCTAGAATTGTGGGTTGAATGTTGTCCCTCAGGTTCTAGGAGGTTCTCGGCCACCAACTCTTGGTAGCCTTTGCTTAGAAGCTTCACGCCATTCCAGTTCTCATTCTTTCGCATGTAACTTGTACATTCATTGAAAAAATTTGGTCATACTATGCCGGGAATAGCAGTGAACAAAGTTCCTTCTGTTTTGGAACATCACGGAGACAGCAAGAGTCCCGGGGAGGTCAGTGGTGCTGGTGATGTAGTCAGGGAGGCCGTCTGAGCCAGGGCCACCCAACACCAGAAGCCTGAGGAAGATCAGGTGAGCCAGGCCAATCTGTTTGAACCTCTACTCTACTCCCGAGTGGAGTAGAGGGAGGGATGGGGGAGTGATGGGACGCGAGGCGGGGTGGGTCGTGCAGTAGGCCTCACAGACGGACAACTTGGCTTGGACCCTGAGGGGAGAGCTAGGAGGACTTCAGATAGAGGAATGACATGGCTAGGAGGCGGTACGGAGGCTCGGTCTGGTCTGGGCGGGGGCACTGGAGCTTTAGGGCTGGAGTCAGAGGAGTCTGCCTCAGGTGAAGTCAGATGTGGGGTCTGTGAGAAAACACGGAGTCCTGGCTGATTCGCTGGGAGGAGGCTTGGCATGGCCACTCCCCCAAGAGGGCAGGACTGCCGGGAGAGAGCGGGTATGGGGAAAACTCACAGATCCTGTTCTGGACATAATCTGTTTGAACCATTTGTGAGATGTCCCAATGGGGATGTTGAGTAGGCAGTTAATATACAAGTTCAGCTCTGGCTGAGGATAGGAGTTCTGGGATCATCAAGTACAAATAGGATTTAAAGTCATTGAACTTACTAGAAAAGTCCCTGGGATGCGTGTGGATGGAGACCGTTTGGAGGTCCAGGGAAGGAGGCGGGGAGGCATGGCCGTGACCTAGGGGTGGACAGGTGGGAGCACTGAGGTAGTGGGCTGCTGGGGGGCAGGTGAGAACACCTTGCTGCTTCTCAGATATGCTCAGCTAGTAATGCTCATGGCAAAAACACGGTGCCGTCGTCTTAACGTTCTTGTATGAATAAAACAGATCGGTTTTTAAAGAATATATTTATTTTTTCTCCACAGAATTCAGTAAAGCTATTTTCATTCTTAATGCAGACACATGTTGTTTGTCTTCCTGAATTGGCTCTTATGCAGAAGGGATTGCTCACCAGCCATCTAATCTTCAAGAACCCTTTCAATGCTAGGATTCTCTTCTGGGTGTTAAATTTGTGTGAGATTAAGATCACATAAAAATGTCATTAAGTTGGCTCTGATTTTTGCAAGAAGCCAGTTGAATAGAAGGGCTTTGGAAGATAATGAGGCAGATTTATCTGACCTTGTGTTGTGTAGCTCTGCGTGTTTCTAAGTACACACAGTGTTGGGGAGGAAGTGCTTAAGAATGTGCCTTATGCTTTTAGGCAGCTTGATGTTTCCATATAACTGCACGTGCCTTTAGGAAATGTAGGGGCCTGTTGAAATTGAAATGTCTCTCTTGGGTTTATCTGGGGTAGGTATTTTGGTCCTTGTGATGTTTGTTTGTTAGTTAAATCACATCAGCATTTACGTTGCTGTAATGCCCAGTCCCCTCTTGGAAAATTCAGTATAAAATCATGAGAACAACAGACCTGGTAGATGTGTTTTGTCATGGGAGCCCGGTGCTAAACGGAGCAGTGGAAGCCCTTTGGAACTCTGCGCACCCCCGTGCCTGTCTAGGAAGGGTGGTGAGCTGAAGGGACATGGTCCTGGAGTGCTCAGACCTCTGTCTGTTCTCTCCGTGGTCTAGTCCAGTGATTCTCAAAACTTAGGGTTCATGAGAGTTTCTGAGTGCGGGCTATATACAGAAATCACGGTCCTCTCATTGGTGACCATTTTAAAGAATTTTCAGTTCAAGGATTTCAAGAGCTGTGTGACCCCACTGCTGCGTCTCTGAAGAGCCTCTGTAATAGGGTGATGTCAGCACGCCAGGCTTCCTGTTCACGCAGAATGTCTTAGCACCGGGGTGTTTTAGGAGGTGCTCGGGCCTTGCCATCAGCAGGCTTTGCTCATTAAATGCTTATTGAGTGCCTGCTGTGTACTGGGAGCTGTGTGAGCTGCCGTCGTAAGCCCTCAGGGCAGTAGCTGTGCCAACAGCCCTGATTTTGTAGAGAATTGCCCCAGGGGTGTGCGTGCTTGGTCCCGAAGGAGGGCGGGGCGGGGTCCTCCTGAGTCGGCCTGGGGTGGGGGTGGTGCTGGAGGTAAAACAAGGGGGGCTTCCTGGCAGGCAGAAGACACTGCAAGGATGTGCCAAGGTCAGAAATGAGGGAGCGCAGCGCTGTTCACGATAGTGGGACCCAAAGGTCCAGGGGCGGGCAGCAGTGCTGCCCTGTCACTGTCACATCCCTGCCAGGCCTCAGTGTCTGCGGAAAAGGACAGAAACGACCTTCTCCCTAAAATCTTCATCCCTGACTTTCCACGAAATGAGAATTGGGAGAAAGAAGAGAGAATCCTAAAGCCGCCACTTTGTTGGGTTCTCGGCTGCCTCGCAGCGCAGCGTTCCCCAGCGTATCCTGTGGCAGGATGTCTGTGCCGGTCAGCCACAGCCTCCTCTCGCCAGGTGTGGGTGGTTCACTGCCGTCAGTGTGCTATGTGGAGACGTTCAGATTCCTCCTCAGCGCTGCAAAGGGCACTCACGTGTTGTTGGAGAGGACTCACCGTGCATAGCTGAGAGACTAGAGGAGGGCAGCCTGCAGGGATCTGCTCCGGGGTTCCTGTTTCGAGTCTCTCCTGCGAGGAGACCCCATGGTGTGGGTCCCCGTGTGCCCCAGGGCTCACAGCCTGCACCCCGATGTCTGGAGAAAGATATGGCTCAAGGCTTAGGAGGCACTTCAGGTTTGGGGGTTTGGTTTTATTTTCACACCTGGAGACAGAGCCTTTTCTTCTTGTGAGCTCAGCTGTACAATTTAAGTTTTTCATTATATTTTTGCCAGTGTTTTTAGATATTTGTAGTGGGTGAGTTCGTTAGTTAACTTAATCTGCCACTTTGCCAACACAGCTATTTTTAACACTTTGTTTTAATTTAATGGGATGGACAGTTCAGGAAAGTGATATAGACTGATGGTTAATCTGCATATTAGTACTTGAAGGGATGGTACTCAATTTTGAAACAATTTATTCTCTGCTGTTACATAAAGAACACATTAAGTTGCAGTTGCATAATGTATACTGTTAGTTGAAACTTAATCGTAAACCATTTTGTTTTTATGAATTCATATGGCTCATTGGTTGTGGCTGCGATTTAAAATGTCCTTTGGCTTGTTTTTAGGCAACAGGCTGACTGTGCAGGACAGGACACGGAGCGTCCTTCCTTGAGGCGTGGCGCTTTGACTAGGCAGTAGCAGGGCTGCCGTCCCCGCTCCCAGAGACACGGGCGCACTGGGGGGCGTTCTCTGTGGGCGCTGCACTCTGGTCTTGCCGATGTCACGTCATTTCCTCCTCCGTGGTGGTGGCTTTGCCCAGGGGGCAAGCAGAAGGACACCAGTAGCTTGATTATCTGAAAGGGGACTGGTGGGAACAGTAATTCCATTCTTTCAAGGATAACGTGTCTTACAGAAGCGTATGCTTGTATTGGAATGCCTCATTTGGTTAGGAACAGCTTGTATTTGAACCGTCACATCAGTTTGTCCATACGACAGATACTGTGTGCTACGTGCTGGGGTGACAGGACATGTGGCTTTCCTGCCGTCAGCCCCCTGCCCCCACCTGCATCAGACGGTCTGTCTCGGCCCCTGCCTGCCTTCAGAGATGTTATGTGAATGTTTCTGTGCTGAAGAACATGTAGAGAGGATATTGGAGCCATATATCTTATTTTGAAAATGTGGGATATTGTTAACATGTAACAGGGGTTGGTGTAACATCAAGCTGGAGAGGAACAACTTGGGAGTTCATGCATGTATAATTAATAAAGAGCAAGTCGTTATCAGCTGTGGGTACGCCTGCAGCACACGGGAATTACACAGTCATTCCAACCCAAAATGCAAAGGCTGTGATCCAGCTGTCATCGAGAAATTGTCAGTTGCTATACCGCTGTTTCCCCCTGTGTAGCATACATTACTGGAAACCGTGGTCGATGTAAAGCTTTCACTGTTTATAAGTGTTCTTGTTAAAATGAATTAATTGAAAATCAAAATAATATTCCTTAATTAGAAAAATCTTTTCACCATCCTCTAATGAGGAGGAAATTAAATCTCTGTGTAGTCAGAACCAGTTGCTTATCTACAAGAGGATTAAAAATTAAAATTCTTAATTAGATCATTGAATCTTCTGTGATTTAGCTGGTTTTGAATATTTTTCCCCAAAAAAGGTGAATAAACTTACAGGATTTTAATTGTTAAAACAGGGGGCTGCTGTCCTACAAATACTTGCAAATGTGCCCAGAATATATAGTAAGCTATTATACATCATTGCTTATAACAGCAAAGCCTGAAACGACCTCAGTGCCCATCAGGACTTCTTAAATAAATTACGGTACACCCATGTATTGGGAGTGAGGGCCGGCACTGGTTAGAAAGAGCAACACAGCTTTATAGATGGGATGATTTCCCAGATGAATGTTTAATGAGGAGAGTAAGGAGGCTAGAGAATGGAGAGGTGCTGTCAAAGTGGGCAAACCAGGGAAGGGTGTGTAGTCACCGCGATTTCTTCAGCATAGGTCAGCTTGGCTGGGCAGGTGGGAAAAGGGTAGCTAGTTGCTGCCAAAGAGGGGACTTTTCTTCTAACCTGCACATTCTGTAGTTAGGGAGAACATTAACTTGTCGAGGAAGGTCCACGTTTGGCTGTTTTGAGTGTCCTGTGCCCATTCACTTTCCATTGTCCCTGAGTGTGTGAACGTCACCTGGCTCTTCCAAATTGCGTGCTACGTGACTGCTCTTTCTTTTATCAAAAAAATGTAGAAAACAATGTGATTGAAAATGGACTAAAATGGTGTTGCATTTGGGAAGGTATCCCTTTCTTGCTGCAGTGTGGACTCACCCCCAGCCTGTCAGTTGCTGCTCTCACTCCCCACAACCGTGTCTCTTCACAGCGACGGTGGCCGCCATGTACTACAGCTACTACATGCTGCCCGACGGCACCTACTGCCTGGCGCCTCCCCCACCAGGCGTGGACGTGGCCACTTACTACAGCACCCTGCCTGCCGGAGTGGCCGTGTCCAGCTCCGCTGGAGTGACGGCCACCGCCCCGCCACCGCCCGGAACCACACCACCACCACCCCCAACCACAGCAGAGACGAGTGGTGGGGTGACCTCCACCACCATCACCACAAGGTACGCTCTCACTTCCGCGAGTCACCTGGCGCATCTGTGTTCCTGGTTTGGGGGTCTTTATAGTATGGGTTACATAGAGGGTCTCTGTTTTATTTTTCAAATCCCCAAGTTACAGAGTTGATAGGGCAACAGAAACTGTCACACATAAACACTATTGACAATGAGGTCTAACCACTTAGAAAATTAATTCCCAGTTAGCACTCCACCCCGCTCCCGTTAATCCCAGCATCTGTTCTTTCCAATGTGTTGACATCTCAGTTAGAGAGTACTAGGCAAAATCAGTGTGAAGTGAAGCCAAGGTTATTTGCAAAATGTAGGATTTCGTAAAGTTGATGACAGCAAGGCAGAGACTAGACCCCCAGCACCTGTCACTGGCCAGCGTGCGGTGGGGTGCTAATTGTTGGTGGGGTGAGCAAGTACCCCACTGGAATGTCTCAAGTTGAAAAGAGGCTCTCTCAAAATTTGACAAAACACTTGGATATTTCTGCAAAAATGACCCACTTTCTGATCATGCTAAGAAAGGTAAACATGAAATGAAGGATGATGAATCATGCTAGCCAACTATCTTTTTTTTTTAATATAACAAAATCAACACTTGACTTATTCTCAGTTGCTTCTAAGAAGTATCTTGTAATTGGAGGCAAATGTTAGGAGAAAAAAAAATGAACCTATTTTCATGACTTGAAGTCTCACTTTCAAGAAAACCCCCATTTTCACCATTGACAGTGATATTTTGGTCCCTGGTTTAAATGGATTGACTTTCCCTAGTTTTTTGTAGTACAAGTCATCCAGGTGGAGAGCCTCCCTGTGTGTTTGTAACTTACGTATTGGTGTGAACTGAGACAATGAAGGTCCCCTCCAGCACTGTGCTGAGCTGATCCACCTGCCAGTGACTGGAGGAGGTGCTTTTCCTTGTGAGTGATGGAGCTCTTCTCTGCAGTGCACTTGCTCCCGTGGCTGCCATCATCCCCCCGCCCCCTGACATTCAGCCTGTGATTGACAAGCTGGCAGAATACGTGGCTAGGAACGGCCTTAAATTTGAGACCAGCGTTCGTGCCAAGAATGATCAGAGGTGAGGTGGAGAATTTTATATGGGTTAGGTAGATGGTATTTGGGGTTTAGTTTGGCTTCTTTTTTTAAATCTAGCTATCTAATTCCTTTCTCTTAATGTTTTTAATCCTTTTCTTATGTGTTTAGATAAATACATCTTGTAATTATCTTGTTAAATTACTTTGAGTTGGGTGGTGTTTTTTTAATTATCTGTTTTTTTGCCTGTGTAGTTTGTTTTGTTTTTTAAGTAAGAGTATTGAAGCTACCTAAAGTAAAAGGCTGGAATTCATGCTGTTCAAGAATCTGCTATGGAAATTTAGACACATACTTTGGTTTTGTTTATTTATTTTTTTAATCAAATACTGGTCCATGCCTTGGGTAGGAAAACAGAAAACGTGGCGTTGCAGTTGCAGTGCCTTGGTCTCCTTTGTCTGTGAAGTGGGTAGGATATAATAATCGTAGCTACTGTGTTAAGTTGTTGAGATAATTAGAGTTCGTTGTCATAAATGTTTAGAACGTGTTCGGCTCACAGCAAGTAGTCACAGTGGTAGTCAGTAAGAGCCAAGTGTTGCTGTTGCAGCCTGCGTGTCTCGTTAAATGATGTGTTTTCCTTTTCTGTTCGTAGGTTTGAGTTTCTGCAGCCGTGGCACCAGTACAACGCCTACTATGAGTTTAAGAAGCAGCTCTTCCTCCAGAAAGAAGGGGGTGAAAACACGCAGGTGCGCCTGTCGAGGCAGGGCAGGGTGTGAAGCTCTTTTGTGGCAGCTCTTATTTACGGATGCAGAAGTAATTTTCTAGTTGTTATCAGGATGTATAAAAGGGCTTGCTGATTTCACACTTGTTTTTAGGTGTAATGTATATCTGGCATAAGCTGTCTTCAACCTTTTCCACCTCTCGGAGTTGAAACTTGTTTTTAGATCTGTTAAAAACTTTTACCCATATATATAGGTCATTGATGAGCATTTGTTCAGCGTGTTCTAAACAAAAAAATCCTGTCTTCAAGCACTTGATGCTTTGATTGGCTCTTATTTTTAACTACTTCTGATGGAAGCCGTCCTCTACATTTGTGTTGTATTAACGTACACTAAATGTATGTGATGTAACATGTGCGCTTGAAGCTGCCATCCACAGTGGACGCCCTTTCTCCCGGGCGCTGCCTGCCGGCAGCTCCCCTCACACCCTTCCCTCCTTGCAAATATCCCCACACGTGGTTTTTACATGCCCGTTGGAAGTATTTCTTCCTGTCCTTGTAATGCTTTCTCCTGCCTCTCCTCTTCTCAATTATGTGGACACCCTGACATGTTTTTAAAACCTATTTTGGTAGAGAGATGACATGGGCCTTGCTTATCACTGGATATCTTCAGACTTTTATCTCTGATTGCTCAAACTGAGGAAAATTGCCTCATCTGTAGGCAATGGGCATAATTTGGTATTCTAAAAGTATTCTCAGTCATCGGTCTCCAAAGAAGAGGTAGTGAGCATTGGTTCCCAAGATATTCGAGCTTTAAGAAGCATAATGTTCTTCCAGAGGGAAAATACCTCCTTCCACCCCTCATTTCATTTTGTTGTATCAAATAGCAGATCTGAGTTTGAAAGTGTGTTGTTTAGTGTTACTTAGGCAGTAGTGTAGAAATGCTATTGTCCGGTGAAATACATATATATCTTTTTTGAGAAATCCTGTGTAATTTCTCATGGAATGGTTTATAGTCACGTTTAATCTCTATAGGCTGTGTCTGCACCAGAAGAGGCTCCTGCAGAATCTGCTCCTGAAAAAGTGAGTGACGTTGGGGAGGATAGTGTGTCTGAAGACACAGCCGACATGGGAGGAAGAGGCAGCGCAGGGGGGAAGAAGGAGGCATCGTCCAGTAAAACTGTTACCGACGGGAAGCTAGTGAAAGGTATGCTGCCGCCACTGCTGTAAGTTCCAGTCTTGACCTTAGAGATGTTACTTTAAATTAGCACGAAAAATTCTGGATTACTTAAGGTCAGGTGCCTTTAACCACGGGACAGGAGAGAATTGGCTGCTTCTTTCAAGTTGCTGTAATAAAACTTCCTTACTTTCATAGTACTTTCCTAATTTGGACTTTGGGGTCATTTGGATATAAGCTCGACTTAGGTATATGTTTGTTTAACAGCCTGTTTTAGCAATTTAATGGAAATGTTTAGAATATTTCAAATAATGGTTTGTACCCCCTCGGACTTTTTATTTGTTTTGTGAGGAAGATCAGCCCTGGGCTAACATCTATGCCAGTCCTCCTCTCTTTGCTGAGGAAGACTGGCCCTGGGCTAACATCCGTGTCCAACTTCCTCCACTTCATGTGGGACGCCGCCACAGCATGGCCCGACAAGCGGTGCGTCGGTGCGCGCCCGGGATCCAAACCCGGGCCGCCAGCAGCGGAGCGCGCGCACTTAACCGCTACTCCATGGGGCCGGCCCCCACCCCCTCAGACTTCTGAAACTGTATTTCTATGCAAACTATTGTACCAATGAAATTAGTTTTCTTTATTTGCTAAAGCAAGTCTCTTGACGGTCTCTACCAGGCAGTACTCCACTCGCTCCATTTAGTTACCTTTTATGTTCTTGGAAGAAGTTTTTCATCTACCAGGACAGACAGACATGAAAAGAGCCAGTGTAATAAAAAAGAGAAAGGAAACAAATTTGATGCAGGCACGTTAACAAAGAGCCATGTGGTGGAACATTCGAAGAAGAGTGAGATCCACTTGGGGGAATGAGAAAGGCGTGGCGGGGAAAGGGTGTTTAAGCAGGTGTTGTGAGTTGAACAGGACTCCCCGAGACAAGGGTGCAGTCCCAGGCAGAGGCTGCGTGGTCTGAGCTGCGTGGCTTGCTCAGGGGTGAGGAGTGGCGCAGAGACTCGAGTGGGTGGTAAGGGGGGACACAACCTGGAGAGGTGGCCTGGGCCAGCTGGTGGGGGCTCTGCCCTGCCCTTGAGATCCTGGGCTTCCAGCAGGGGCAGCGCACGCCTTACGGGTTTACATCAGAGGAGTAACTTTATCCAGTTTGGGGACTTTGGGAAGAGAGTGAGGCAGAGAAACAATTTTGGAGGTCTTGGAACTGACGGCCTGAAGTAGAACCGTAATAGAAGTAGAAGAGGGAGCGCTGTCAGGTGGTGCAGGGGCGAGCCGACAGCCCCTGAGTTAGAGGAAAGGCAGAGGGGATACAGAATGGACATTGCAGGAAGCCCTTTGCTTTGCGTAGAGATGCCTTTTAGGGTGGTGGTCAAGAATAACCAAATTGACGGGGACGAATGACTTGACTAGGAAAATTTAGTGCTTTAGAAGAGCATGAAAGCGTCTCTGAGCCTCTCATTCCAGGAGGTTACCTGAGCGCACGCGTTTAATCTCTCACCCTTCCTGGCCACCTTGAAACTCATTGAAATAACCAAAGGAATCTAACAAGTAGAGAATGAAAACAGTTATTGCTCCAGAAAAAGGCGGGGTACTGTCCATGGTTCAGAAAGGCCAGCCAGCCCACCTGGAATTCAGTTCATAGGGAAAAGAAGAACCCTTTAAGACTCAATGGCATTGACCTCTGGGGGAGCCCACTATCAACCATAGAGGGGATCAGGCAGAAGGCCAGAACAGCCAGAGCATCCGGGGGACAGCAGGCCCCCCGACAGCATGGGGATGGGATGCAGTGGCCCCCTCAGCCGCTGCCTGCAGTGGAGCTCCGTCCGCACCCCCATGATTGTCCTGTAACTTGGCAAATAAAATAATACCTACAGCTTCCCTCCTGCTGCTGGCTGAGCCCGAGATCCCTGAAGCTACACGATATCTGACAAAACGTGCCCCAGCTCTCTGGGATGGAAAAACAGGCCGCCTCTCACTGTCAGGATGAGGAGACAAGCGTCCCTGCACCTGCAGAAGTCTTCAGAGGACGCACGCCTGAGCCTCGGAGCATGTGGGCACCTCTGAAACAGAGTTACTAAGTAATGGGAAGATTTCCTCAGATCTCTAATTTATATTCTCACCAAGTTGAAGATATAAGACTAGTGCAACTGATTATCTGACATCTGGAAAAGATTGCTTAGAAAAAGATTGCCAAATTTTAAAATACAGTGAAAGCACTGAAAACCAGATGGGATGAGAAGACAAGTTCAAAATGTTTCTCAAATCTCCAAGGAAAAGGATAGAGATGGAGGAAAAGCAGCCCGATAGAAAAACAGGCAGGTTGTCCTCCGAGGAGGAGAAAAAGCAGGTTGGCACGTCAGACTGACATCTGTAACGTTAGATGCTGGATAATGAAGATGTGTCTGAAATTCTGAATGAAAAGTACTCTGAATGCTGAAGCAGAAAGATTTTTACAGACATGTCAACGCTCCAAAATACTCAAAGAAAGTGAGGACAGGGAAAATATTTCTTATCAAAAAAGTATCAAATGCAGTGAAAACTTCAAAGGAAAACCTTTGGCCTTATGTGCATATGTGGGTAAAGAAAAAATAAAACAAAACAAGCATTCAACTCAAGAACCTAGGAAGAAACTATAAAATGCATCTAAGGAAAGCAGGAAAGGGGAATCAATAAAAATCAAAAGCAGAAATCAATGAGAAAATAATAAAAGACCAGTGAAACATATCATCGATGTGTAGATTTAATATAGAAAAAAGTAAATGCAAATATACAACCTAATGAATGAGAAAAAAATCAGATATTTTGAAAGTACACAAGAATAATGTATATGACTGTAAGTTTGAGTGAATTTGAAAATAAAAATTGTCTAAGAAAATATAAATTGCTACAATTCTTTCAAGACGAGGTAGTAAAATTAATAGGCCTGAAAGATTAGAAAACATTGGTCAGAGAAGTACCTCTAAAACCAGGCAGCAAGCCAGGACAAAGTCAAGGTCACAGTAATTTCCCTCAAGAAAGAGAACAGCCCACATGATTAAAGCCTCCACAGCACTGAGATGGAAAATTAGGACGCTCTTGAGCCCCAGTGCTCCAACCCCCACAAAGCTTAGCAATCCGCAGGCCACAGTCACTGAGAAATATAGGTGTTGATACCTCAGATTGAAGCCAGCTAGGAATGACAGTGATAGCAGGTGTGAGCAGCTGGGGTTTGTTCCACAAATGCCATCATGGCATCCCACTAGAAGATCTTCCATCATAGTTTATCAGATGAACAGACAAAAGACTTTCCATGTTTCTATATCAATAGATGCTGAGAAAGCATCAATATTTCCTGAAATTTTTATGATAAAGCCCCTTTAGTATACCAGTAATTGACGTTGGAAAACCAGGCTCTCCATTTTGAAAAAAATTAAATAACACTTCTGCATCACATCTGACAAGAATAATAATTCCAGATAGATTAAGTATTTACATGTAGAAAAAGAAAACCATAAAAGTAGAAGAAAATACTTTTTTTATAATCTTGGAGTTGGAAAGGACTTTCTAAGAATAGAACCCATAAATCGTAAGGAGAGATTAATAGGTGTGATAGAGGCAGGACTTGAATAGTTACAAGACAAATGTCAAAGTGGTGGATTGCTAACAACAGAAGATAAAGAGTTGGTATCCTCACTGTGTAAAGAACTCGTATAAATCAATAAACAAAAGACAATCCCTGCAGTAGAAAAACAGGCAAAAGACGTGAGAAGATAGTTCACAAAAGAAGAAACATAGTTGGTTAGTAAGTAAATTTTTTTAAGTGTATCCTCATTAACAAGTACAGTTTTTTGCCTCTCAAATTGATAAAGTTGAAAAATAATGCCAGTCCGTGAGGGAGAGGCCGTGGGGCAGTGGGGACTCACACGTTGTCTTTGGAAGTGTAAGTTGGTACAGCTTCTCTAGAAGAGGCAGCCCAGCGATGTGAACCAAATTCTAAACGTAAATGCCCTCTCACCCCTAGAAACGTCTGGTTCACCAGGGCGTCTGGACCAGGCGTTCATCGCAGGCCTTGTTAGCTTTCGAAAATAAAAAATTGGAAACAGTTGTGGGAGACGGTGAACTAAATTGGCATGTCCATACCAAGAAATACTATTGCCATTTTTTAAAATGATCTGTATTGACATGGAAACATGTCTACACTATTTACATGGAAAGATGTCGCTTATGAAGTGAAAGCAGCAGGCTGTAAAGTATGATCCCATTTCGTGTGTGTGTGTGTACGTACATGTGCATATATACATGCTAGGAACCGTCAGCTGATTATTGGTGGTGTTCTGATGATCTTTTGCCATATCTGAATTGCAGTTGATCTTTCATTTTGTTCACCTGTGTTTTCAAGATTTCCCATAGAGAATATTTATTACTTTTGAAGGTAGAAATTAGTAATAAAACTGGTTACCTTAAAAATGGAAGCATTTTGGTGTGGAAAATGGAGCATTGGAGACTGCTGCCTCACTCACTAGCGTTTACTGAGCATCTGCTCCTGGGGGCCTGGCCCCGAGCTGCCTGGGTGCACCCCTCAGCCACAGTGGTCCTGCAGTCCTGCCCTCTCCAGGGTCGAGGTGAGCAGACCACAAAGACATAATGCGAATTGTAAAGAGTGGTGTGGAGGAGAGAGGTCGACAGGGCCTGTCTGAGGAGGCATCCGCCAGGCATGGAAAGAGCACAGCAGCTCCCGGCAGAGGGCTGGCCGGGCCAGGCGTGTCTGACGGAGGAAGAGGGGCTAGTGTGGCCACAGCACAGTGCACACAGGAGGAGTGGCAAGAGGGCCAGGTTCTGGCCAGCCTCGGGGAGAGTTGCATTTTATCCTTAATGCAGCAGAAAACCAGCGAAGGCTGTAGGAAGTGCTTTTCCTATGTGGTGATGTGGTTTGCAAATAAGGTTCTAGGGAGAGCAGTAGTTGTGTCCTTGAGTAATTCTACCAAGGGAGTCACTTCCTCGTCCCCTGCTTTCTAGTAGAGCTGCCTTGGGGAGGGTACCTGAGCTGTTGAGCCTGTTTCCTCACCTGTAATGGGGAGCCTAAGAGTGTCTGTCTCCGGGGGCTGCACATGTCAGCGAGGTGAGGCACGTAGACTGTGCTTGTCTGTCAGTTCTGGTATTAGATCCCTTCCAAGTGTGTATGGAATAATGGTGCGACTTGGCTTTGTGTTTAGGTGTGTCAGTGCCAGCTTTACAGTGTCACACTAAGTGTTGTGCCTCAGACAGAAAGTGTTCCAGAAGCTTTCGTTTCAGTACTGTATTTGTTGATTGCTCACCTTCCTAATTTGGCAGAAGAAATGATTTGGGAATAATTGTTTTAAAATTCTTTTTGTGATGTAATACTTTAGCCCCAAGTTAAGAAGTAATTTTGATTAACAAATAAGTGAAGTTTTCTCTACTTTTAAAAGTTTCCTTGACTGTGTTTATTAAAGAGACCATATTACTATGGGCAATGAACAGTTAATGTTGTTAACCTTTTTTTCTTATGGAAAATTTCAAGCATGTACAAAAACGGAGGGTGGGATAATGAGCACACCCCACCCCACACACAAGCGCACTACACCCAGCGCCCCCTGCAACCTGGTTTTATACATCTTAGTCCAGCCCACCCCTAGAATATTTTGAAGCAAATCCCCAACATCATAGCATTTTAGCATAAATGTTTTGGTATGTATCTTCAGAAGATCAGGACTGTTTGTAACATAACCACAGGAAAATGGTTAATACCGACTCTCCTGACACAGTGTATTTTTAACCCCATGTGTGATGACATCTTGTATTTAGGGGGTTGCTATGAATGAAGTGCTGTGGTGCACCAGTGTCCAGTGCAGGTGGATAACGTTGGATAGTCAACACGAAGACTGATCTTGGAGCCAGCCCTGATGGCCTAGTGGTTGAAGTTCACTGCGCTCCGCTTCGGCAGCCGGGGTTTTGTTCCCAGGCACAGAACCACACCACTCATCTGTCAGTAGCCATGCTGTGGCAGCGGCTCACATAGAAGAACTAGAAGGACCTACAACTATTATATATACAACTATCTACTGGGGCTTTGGGGAGAAAAAAGAGAGGAAGATTGGCATCAGATGTTAGCTCAGGGTGAATCTTCAAAAAAAAAATGTATTAAAAAAAAAAAACTGGGGCCGGCCCTGGTGGCACAAGTTGTTAAGTGCGTGTGCTCCACTTTGGCGGCCCGGGGTTCTCAGGTTCGGATCCTGGGCATGCACCAACACACTGCTTGTCAGGCCATGCTGTGGCAGCGTCCCATATAAAGTAAAGGAAGATGGGCACGGATGTTAGCTCAGGGCCAGTCTTCCTCAGCAAAAATAAGGAGGCTTGGCATCAGATGTTAGCTCAGGGCTGATCTTCCCGACAAGAAAAAAAAAAAAAAAAGACTGATTTTGCTCCGTTTTCCTTTTGACTTACAAAATACCACTTTCCCAACATTTAACATCTTGGGGTGTGCTCTGTAGCTTGAAGTGATTACTGACGAAAGGTTATTATATTTCAAAGATCTGAGATATTTGCATGGTTCAGGTCACCCGTGAGTTTGGAACTGTAAAGTGCTAAAAGTGGGAGGACCTCAGGGGTCAGCTGGGTAACCCCACCCATAAGGTAGGGGGCGGGGGGGAGGCACAGTCACTGACACAGTCACAGCCCTTCTAGAACCTGCCTTTGTTAACCCAGAATCCATTCCTCTCTCAGAGTCAGCTAGTTTGCACCGCACTTAAAATCTCCCTTCATTGTGGTTTACTTGAATATGCTTCATAAATAGCTACTTAACTGTTTTTAAAAATAAAGTATCTTATTACAACCGATTAGGTGTTGTTAACAGCCATTTACCATGGTGTCTGAAGGAGAGAGGGGCTCAGGAGTGAGTGTGGGTGGGTATGGGGAAGATTGTTTCCTTTAGGGCCTTTGTATTTCTCTTAAATTAAAAATTTCCAGGGCCGGCCCCGTGGCTTAACAGTTCAGTGTGCGCACTCCGCTGCTGGCGGCTGGGGTTTGGATCCCGGGCGCACACCAACACACCGCTTCTCCAGCCATGCTGAGGCCGCGTCCCACATACAGCAACTAGAAGGATGTGCAGCTGTGACATACAACTATCTACTGGGGCTTTGGGGGACGGAAATAAATAAATAAATAAATAAAAATCAAAAAAAAAAAATTTCCAAATGTTCTAGGGGAGAAAAATTGAACCACCTAAGTTTTGGTTATGCTACGTTTAAAATTTCTTATAGGTGTAGAGAGTAGTCTGACATAATGCACAAAGTAGGCGCCCAATCAGGTGTTTGCTGAATAAAGGAACAGATTTTGTAACTTTTGCTTTATAAGACAAGGCTACTTTATATAGTTGGGATGTTTTAAAGGTACCTTTTTATAGTGGAGTCGCATCATATGCCTACTTAACTTATTGTGCAAATTCAGCTATATGCTAAGCCCAGAAAAAGAAGGAAAACACCAACAAGAATTGAGCATTTACTAATGCAGTGACCAGGGCTTGCACTCAGCGCATGCACCCCTGACATGGCCCGAGGTGGAGCCGCACCGTGCACTTCCCTCCGTCACGCTTGGCTTGCGTGTGGTCCTCACATGTGAGCCAGCCCCAGCCTCCCTTCGTGCAGTGTGCATTTAAACAGCCCACCTTGGACAACGCAGGCATTGCTCGCTGCCCCTAGAACCTCCTCTGCATAAGATGGGGCTCCACTTGAGGCGTTACTCCCACCAGCTGATGCTCATGTGAATGCTGGGCACCCTGTGCTTCTAGTTACCTAAAAATGTATTACCATTTTCACCTTTTCTCAATAGCTTCGTTTGCTCCAATAAGCTTTGCAATCAAGGCCAAAGAAAATGATCTACTTCCCCTGGAAAAAAATCGTGTTAAGCTAGATGATGACAGTGATGATGATGAAGAAAGCAAAGAAGGCCAAGAAAGTTGTAGCAGTGCTGCAAACACTAACCCGGCGGCGGCCCCACCGTGTGTGGTTGTGGAGGAGAAGCGGCCTCAGCTTACCCAGGAGGAGCTAGAAGCAAAGCAAGGTTTGTCGATACGTTTTAAACTTCTTGAAAGAAAAAAAGTACATAAATACAAGATTAACCTACTAAGCCAAAAATACTGAGACTGCCAGCTACAATCTCCGGCCTTTGGAAATGAGAACCATTTGGGAGTTGTGATGTTTTTGTGCATTTGGAGAGTTCTGTTAGAGGAACGAGCACTGCTCTTCATTAAGCATCAGATGCAGTGCCGTGGGCAATTTGTTTGCAGAGCAACTAGTTGGCGAGAGTGCTTTAATGGACGGGCCCTTTGCGCTTTGATGGCAGCCTAGGGGCGAATGCTCAGCCTGTGTTCCCAGCTCGGGTTAATGTACCGAACTAGGAGATGCCCTTTTGTGAGGCTGTCTCCCAGCAGAACCATCGGACCCTTGAAGATGACGCAGGCCCAAGCTGGTTTCCAGGCCGCGGCTCATCTTCCTGGGTCACAGTATGGCCACCGTGTGCCCCTGACACATGGCCAGCAGCGTTTGCGGGGAATATCATATAGTCTTCTATTCCTACTCCAAAATAAATTATATTCTGCACTAAAGTAGTTAATTAACGATTGTGTTTGTGGTTTTATCTATTCTAACTGGTTTTTGTAAATTGCTTTTTCTGTATATACACAAACAGATCAAGCAGCACCTACAGAAGGTACTTTTTTAACCGCAAGATGCCTTAGGGTCAGAACTTGCACTGTGCTGTAGTTGCTCTCCCTAAGCAAACGTGTGTTTGTGCGTGTGTATCTAAATCTGCACTCACTGTGTGTAAACTAAACAACGTGTTGGATTATTTGGAATAAAACACTTCAGAGAGTGTTCATTACCTGGTATGAGTATTTTGGACACATGTTTATGAGAGCCCTTCTGAGATTTTCATTATTCCAGCTTTCACTGGTATGGGACCCTCTCAGCCTTCTGACTTTGATTTTGAAAGTGAAATATAAAAAATACTAATAAACATTATAAACTAATTCTCTCAAAATTAGGTTTGCCCGATTTGTTTACCTATCCTGAAATTGGTATCGTGTTTATCTTTTAAAATAACTGCACTATATTTCGTGACCCTTTTACTGCCTGTGAAAATTAAGATAAGATATTTATAAAACACTGCTTGTTCTAAAGGGCCCTTCTTTCTTTGTTTATTCCTTAAGCAAAGCAAAAGCTGGAGGACCGGCTGGCAGCCGCCGCCAGGGAGAAGCTGGCCCAGGCATCCAAGGAGTCCAAGGAGAAGCAGCTCCAAGCAGAGCGAAAGAGGAAAGCGGCTTTATTTCTACAAACCTTAAAAAATCCTCTGCCAGAAGCCGAAGTTGGAAAAGTTGAGGAGAATCCCTTCAACGTAGAGGTGAGTTAAAGCAGGTCCACCTCAGCATTCTGGGGAGGCTCGGCTGGTGTGAGCACGTGCGTGTGGCTCCCTCCGGCCACTCGGATCTGCAGCCTGGTGACGGCTATCAGCAGACCCGGCTCTCCTCCTCCGAGAGAGTGTTTGCTTCTGCTGCATAGCCAGCGGTCAGGAAGCATCTGCCGAAAACTCTCCGTAGATGCACAGACACACCAAACACTGGTCCCGCTTCAGACACACAGGCCTCTGGGCCCGGGTTGGGAACCTCTGCTCTCTGGCTGCTCTCCCAGGCCCTGGAGGAGAGCTTTACTCGTGCAGGATCGCATCAGGCCTGGGGCAACCTGGCCAGAGTGCCGTTCAGCTCACGCTCACGGCAGAGACGCTTACTCAGGGCTCTACGATATCAGTACTTTAATTAGAGGAAAAGTGAGCTATGCTCACCGTCGTCTTCTCTTCGGAGGGGTCAAATCCTCACAGCTCCTTCCTAAGCTGTGTGACCAGAACTTAGCCCTTCTGGCCCTTTCCCTCCCTTCAAACAGGTCAGAGTGAGGCTGCCCTGCAGTGCTGCTGGGAACAGAACCCGAGCCTTCTCCAAGTGTCCCTAAAGCGTCTGTTGTGGCTGTCTTCTCCCTGTAATTTCAAGCAGACCCACACTCTTTTTACTTTAGTTACGTGGACATTTCTAAGACTCTAGGGCCATTATTCAAAACTGATTTTTGTTGCATGTAGCCACTTAGTTTCTTTGTTGTTCCGTGGAAAGCAACATTCTGAGTTCAGATTTCGGATCAGCTTTCTTGCCTCAGGAATCACTCTGAAATTCTCTCAAATCTGGCAGGAGGCCTCAAAAATAATAGCTGGATTAGACTGAGGAGAGCAGTGCGAGTCAGTTGTGAGATCTTACCGACTGTGGGCTGTAACGTGGTGGGCTGGTTGCTGCTGCCGTCCCCCTGGGTGCTCCAGGCACCTGCTGGAGAGCCAGCCCTAAAAGCTGCTCGTGGGCCTGTCCTCTCACTGGCCTTGACCACACCAGGGGAGGAGGGACTCCCGCCAGCCCGCCAGGACACCGCCACCTCCACTCGTCTCCGCTGTGCGTCCAGAGGTGGCTGCCGGGGTAGGGCCTCCCTGTAGCCAGTCGCAGCAGAAGGTGAGAGGGGCATGGAAAAGACCTCTGCGCTGATCGGGAACGCAGTATGCAGCAGCGAGAACTGACTACCAGCACTGCTGAAACAGCGAGAAAAATGCTTTTGATAGAAAAAAGGGAAGAGGCAAGATATAAAATATCTTCACTTGTATGGTTACAGCTATAAACGTTATGTATATAGCAAGGGGTAGGGAACTTGAGAAAGTAGGGGAGCTGCCACGTGGGAGGGTGGGAGTGGGCTGTTTTCTGTATTGCTTTGGTGTCATTTGTGCAGTGCGTGAAGGGCCTAACTAAAGGATATCTGCGTATATTGATGGTTTAACCAAGTATATTACGTGGATGCATCTATATGTTCAGATAAAATGGTGTTTTAATGAAAACTCAGTCACAGCCAGAATCATTCAACGTTAATCCAGTTTTTCCCAGTCTGCTGTATTGCCTCACCACAGTTGCCAGAGTTATTTCCTTATAAACACAAGATAGGCTGCAACTGATGCTTTTATCCCATTTATCTCTATATGTGGAATCTCCCACCTTTCTTGTTTTCAAGTATGTGTTTTGAATCTATAACATATAGAAATAAGTGTCTGTGCTTCTTGTTCAAGTCACTGAGTTGATCTTCCCAGATATCTCATGGGAGAGATTATAGCTACTAAACTATTTCAACAAAAATATAATGGTAGTAGCAGTTGGTGATAAGTATCTTTAATTGCCTTGAAACAAGAATACTTGAATTAAATTGGCAGTTGTCATAAATGAGATTCACACTCAAAAATATCTTCAGCCTAAAGCAGCTTCTGGAGATGGGTTACCCTGACTTCGTTGACAGTTCTGTGTACACTTTGCTCAGATGCTGGCACGTCTGGCCCCACTGCACAGGTGTAGTAGTTTAGCATCCGGAGGGACTTGAGATTTGGTGGGGTTTACCCCCTGGCACCCAGGGTGAGGAAAGGAGGGGGTCGGCCCAGGTGGGAGCTGGTGGCACCCTAGATCCGTCTAAGCAGACACATGCAGGGCGTCACAGGACACCATTCAGAAGGCCTGGCTCAAACCCAGCCGGGTGTTACTGTCGTCCTGCAGCGTATCTGCCGTAGAGAAGGGGCACTGTCTATTTTTACTTTGCTTTTTATAAAAGCAATGTAGACATGTGATTTTAAAAGTTCAAATGCTAGAAAAAGGTAAAAAATGAAGAGTAAAAGTCTTTTCCTTCTTATGTACTCTTTATTTTAATTCCTAGGAAAATATCAATTTTTATTTATTTTGGTTTTTTTGTGTAGCGTAGACATACATACAACCTACCATTTTAACCCTTTGTAAGTATACAGTTTACGGGCATTAAGTACGTTCACAGTTTGTGTGGCCATCCCCGCCGTCCATCTCCAAGACTTTCTCATCTTCCCAGACTGAAACTCTGGCCCCATTAAACACTAACTCCCCCTCCCAGCCCCTGGTGCCCACCTTCTGCTCTCAGTCTCTATGAATACGACCGCTCTAGGGACCTCATATGAGTAGATCATACAGGATTTGTCCTTCTTCGAGTGGCTTATTTCTCTTCACAGAATGTCCTTCCTTTTTAAGGTGAATAATACTCCATTGTATGTATATACCACATTTTGTTTCTGTGTATTCTTGAGGGAAAAAAATCTATTTATGTATAGGTTTAAAATATTACAATAATAGGACCATACCCTATACACTGTTCTGGCATCTCGATTTGTCACTTGTATCCGTGTCGGAGTAGTGCTTGGTGTGTTATGGCACTTGGTAAATGTTGACTGGATGAGTGGCTGTCAGCCCTTTCATAGATCAACCCTTAAATGAACCCTGTCTGTGCCGTGACTGGCTCACCCTCTCCTGCTGGTGGGATGCAGCCCTCCCAGGGGGTGAGTGTTGTCAGTGATGCTGCCTTAAGCCTGTTTCCTGCGTCTTGTACACTCACATCAGGGAGGGTATCCATGGGCTAAATCCACGACCATGGAATTGCTTCTTTAATTTTAGATACTGCTAAATTAGCCCCGAAAGATTATAGCAATTTTTGTTTGTCTCCATGGGGTATGAAAATAACTACTTCCTCAGCCCCTGCCAACACTGGTTACCATCAACCTGTAATTCTTGTCAGTCTGATAGGTGGAAAAATGGTATCTGTTTGGTTTAATTTACAAGTTTTTAATAAGTGATATTGAGTAACTTTTCAAAGGTTTCATGGCATTTTTATTCCCCCCGCCCCTGTGAACCACCTTCATAGCCTTCACTCATTTTTCTCCCGCTGTCTGTCTTCCTCTCTGCTATTTTGTGTTAGCTCTTTGTCACCAGTATGGCAAACACTTTTCTTCTTTGTCCATTTTAATCTGCCCCACTTGGAATTTATTTCAGTTTGAGGAGCATATAGCTAGACACAACACAATTCACCAGGTCACCCATCTTTCCCACTACTTTAAAGAGCCTCCTTTGTTATCTACCAAACTCCCATTTGTACTGGCTCTCTTTCTGCACTCCTGTCTATGCGATTCCATTGATCTATTTGTTAGGAGAGGTGATTTTACATATTCAGGTATAACTTTAAATGATATCTTCAAGTATGTGTATTGACGTGAGCAGATATCAAAAGTATGTTAAATTTTTAAGCAGTATATAAAATATATGAAAACAAGTCCACAAGTAGTACTTAGAAATCCATATACACCATCCCATTTTTTGGCGTGTGTGTGTTTGTGTGTATGTGTTCTTAATCCCAAACGAAGAGAAATAAGAAGTCTTTTTGTGTGTGTGTGTGAGGAAGATCAGCCCTGAGCTAACATCTGCCAATCCTCCTCTTTTTGCTGAGGAAGACTGGCCACGGGCTAACATCGATGCCCATCTTCCTCCACTTTATGTGGCACACCGCCACAGCATGGTTTTGACAAGCGGTGTGTCGGTACACGCCCGGGATCCGAACCGGCAAACCTGGGGCCGCTGCAGCGGAGTGCACGCACTTAACCGCTTGCGCCACCAGGCCGGCCCCAAGAAGTCTTGAATTGAGTCCCTTTTGAGTTATCATGCAGTCATTTACATAGCAACAACAGACTTCAGGATATTTTTTTAGATAACAGTAATTTTTTCTAATGATTAATGGTTCTGCCGAGTTTACAGGTCCAACAAGAGTTTGAAAAGGAAATGGGAACAAAAATCAACCGTATTTGTTGAGCCTCTGTTAATATTCAAGATACCAAGGCACTTTGGAATGTGAATTAGAGGACTGTTTCTTTTTTTTTTTTTTTAATATAGCTGCCTTTTATTTTCAGTTTTCTTCGTTTCCAGATCTTACTGCCTCTCTGCTTGGAGTATTTTTTTTTTAATTTTATTGGGGTCATAATAGTTTATAACATTGTGAAATTTCAGTTGTACATTATTATTTGTCATTCACCATAATATGTGCCACTTTACCCCTTAAGCCCAACCCCCAACCCCCTTCCCTTCTAGTAACCACTGATCTGTTCTTTGTCTATGTATTTGTTTATCTTCCACATATGAGTGAAATCATACAGTGTTTGTCTTTCTCTGTCTGGCTTATTTCACTTAACGTAATACCCTCAAGGTCCGTCCATGTTGTTGCAAATGGGATGATTTTGTCTCTTTTTATGGCTGAGTAGTATTCCATTGTATATATATACCACATGTCTTTATCCATTCAACGGTTGATGGGCATAAGTCTCTTTGAATTGTTGATTTCCAGTTCTTTGGATGAATACCTGTTAGTGGAATGGCTGGGTCATATGGTATTTCTGTTTTTAATTTTTTTTTTTTTTTTTTTTTTTTGAGAAATCTCCATACTGTTTTCCATAGTGGCTACACCAGATGGCATTCCCACCAGCAGTGTATGAGGGTTCCCTTTTCTCTACATCCTCTCCAACATTGTTATTTCCTGTCTTATAAATTATAGCCATTCTAACAGGTGTAAGGTGATATCTGATTGTAGTTTTGATTTGCATTTCCCTGATCGTTAGTGATGTTGAACATCTTTTCATGTGCCTATTGGCCATCTGTATATCTTCTTTGGAAAAATGTCTGTTCGTATCATGTGCCCATTTTTTGATTGGATTGTTTGTTTTTTTGTTGTTGAGTTGTATGAGTTCTTTGTATATTTTGGAAATTAACCCCGTGTTGGATATATGATTTGCAAATATTTTCTCCCAGTTGGTGGGTTGTCTTTTCAAAAAGTTTTGTTCATGGTTTCCTTTGCCTTGCAGAAAGAAGCTCTTTAGTCTGATGAAGTCCCATTTGTTTATTTTTTGTTTTGTCTCCCTTGCCCAAGTAGACATGGTATTCAAAAAGGTCCTTCTAAGTCTGATGTCAAAGACTGTACTGCCTATATTTTCTTCTAGGAGTTTTATGGTTTCATGTCTTACCTTCAAGTCTTTAATCCATTCTGAGTTAATTTTTGTGTATGGCGAAAGTTAATATTCTACTTTCATTCTTTTGCGTGTGGCTGTCCAGTTTTCCCAGTACCATTTATTGAAGAGACTTTCCTTTCTCCATTGTATGTTCTTAGCTCCTTTGTTGAAGATTAGCTGTCCACAGAGGTGTGATTTTATTTCTGGGCTTTCAGTTCTGTTCCATTGATCTGTCTGTTTTTGTACCAGTACCATGCTGTTTTGATTACTGTAGCTTTGTAGTATATTTTGAAGTCAGGGATTGTGATGCCTTCAGCTTTGTTCTTTTTTCTCAGGATTGCTTTAGCTGTTCGGGATCTTTTGTTGCCCACGTGAATTTTAGGATTCTTTGTTCTATTTCCGTGAAGAATGTCATTGGAATTCTAATTGGGATTGCATTGAATCTGTAGATTGCTTTAGGTAGTATGGACATTTTAACTATGTTTATTTTTCCAATGCATGAGCGTGGAATATCTTTCCATTTCTTTATGTCACCAGCAATTTCTTTCTATAATGTCTTATAGTTTCCATTGTACGGGTCTTTCACCTCCTCGGTTAAATTTATTCCTAGATATTTTATTCTTTTTGTTGCAATTGTAAATGGGATTGTATTCTTCAGTTCTCTTTCTGTTAGTTCATTATTAGACTATAGAAATGCAACTGATTTTTGTAAGTTGATTTTGTACCCTGCAATTTTGCTATAGTTGTTGATTATTTCTAATAGTTTTCCTATGGATTCTTTAGGGTTTTCTATATATAAAATCATGTCGTCTGCAAACAGTGAGAGTTTCACTTCTTCCTTGCCAATTCGGATACCTTTTATTTCTTTTTCTTGCCTAATTGCTCTGGCCAAAACCTCCACTACTATGTTGAATGAGAGTGGTGAGAGTGGACACCCTTGTCTTGTTCCTATTCTCAAAGGGATAGCTTTCAGTTTTTCACCGTTGAGTATGATGTTGACTGTGGGTTTGTCATATATGGCCTTGATTATGTTGAGATACTTTCCTTCTGTACCCATTTCATTGAGAGCTTTTATCATAAATGGATGTTGGATCTTGTCAAATGCTTTCTCTGCGTCTATTGAGATGACAATGTGGTTTTCATTCCTCGTTCTGTTAATGTGATGTATCACATTGATTGATTTGTGGATGTTGAACCATCCCTGCATCCCTGGTATAAATCCCAGTTGATATGGTGTATGATCCTTTTGATGTGTTGTTGTATTTGATTTGCCAATATTTTGTTGAGGATTTTTGCATCTATGTTCATCAGCGATATTGGCCTATAATTTTCCTTTGTGTTGTCCTTGCCTGGCTTTGGGATCAGGGTGATGTTGGCCTCATAGAATGTATTAGGAAGTGTTCCATCTTCTTCAATTTTTTGGAATAGTTTGAGAAGGATAGGTACTAAATCTTCTTTGACAGTTTGGTAGAATTCTCCAGAGAAGCCATCTGCTCCTGGACTTTTATTTTCTGGGAGGTTTTTTGTTTTGTTTTTTTTTTTTTGAGGAGGACCAGCCCTGAGCTAACATCCAATGCCAATCCTCCTCTTTTTTGCTGAGGAAGACTGGCCCTGGGCTAACATCCATGCCCATCTTCCTCTACTTTATATGGGACGCCGCCACAGCATGGCTTAACAAGCGGTGCGTCGGTGTGCACCCGGGATCCGAACCGGCGAACCCCGGGCCGCCGCAGCGGAACATGCGCACTTAACCGCTTGCGCCGCCGGGCTGGCCCCTTTCTGGGAGGTTTTTGATTACTGTTTCTGTCTCTTGTGATTGGTCTATTCAGATTCTCTGTTTCTTCTTGGTTCAGTTTTGGGAGGTTATATGAGTCTAAGAATTTATCCATTTCTTCTAGATTGTCCAATTTTTTGGCATGTAGTTTTTCATAGTATTCTCTTCTAATCTTTTGTATTTCTGTGCTATCCGTTGTAATTTCTTCTCTTTCATTTCTAATTTTATTTATTTGAGCCTTCTCTCTTCTTTACTTAGTGAATCTGGTTAAGGGTTTGTCAGTTTTGTTTATCTTCTCCAAGAACCAGCTCTTAGTTTCAGTGATCCTTTCTACTGGCTTTTTGGCTTTAATTTCATTTATTTCTGCTCTAATTTTTATTATTTCCCTCCTTCTGCTGACTTTGGGCTCTGTTCTTCTTTTTCTAGTTCTGTTAGGTGTGGTTTAAGATTGCTTATTTGAGATTTTTCTTGTTTGTTGAGGTGGGCCTGTATTGCTGTGAATTTCTCTCTTAGGACTGCTTTTGCTGCATCCCATATGGTTCACATGATGTATTTTCATTTTCATTTGTCTCCAGGTATTTTTTTTATTTCTCCTTTGATTTCTTCATTGATCCAGTAGTTGTTCAGTAGCATGTTGTTTAGTTTCCACATATTTGTGACTTTCCCAGCTTTTTTCTTATAGTTGATTTCTAGTTTCATAGCATTATGGTCAGAAAAGATGCTTGATATGATTTCAGTCTTCTTAAATTTATAGAGGCTTGCCTTGTTTCCCAGCATATGGTCTATGTTTGAGAATGTTCCATGTGCACTTGAGAAGAATGTGTATTCTGCTGATTTTGGATGGAGTGTTCTGTATGTATCTATTAAGTCTGGCTGGTCTAGTGTTTTGTGTAGTTCCACCATTTCCTTGTTGACTTTCCGTCTGGATGATCTATCCGTTGTTGTAAGTGGGGTGTTAAGATCCCCTACTACTATTGTGTTGCTGTTACTATCTCCTTTTAGGTCAGTTATTAGTTGCTCTATGTACTTTGGTGCTCCTGTGTTAGGTGCTTATTTGTTTATTTATTTACTTACTTATTTATTTTTGGTGACGAAGATTAGCCCTGAGCTAACATCTGTTACCACACCTCCTCTTTTGCTGAGGAGGATTGGCCCTGGGCTAACATCTGTGCCCATCTTCCTCTACTTTATATGTGGGACGCCTGCCACAGCATGGCTTTATGAGCAGTGCGTTAGTCCGCTCCAGGGATTCAAACCTGTGAATCCCGGGCTGCCGAAGCGGAGCATGCGAACTTAACCACTATGCCACTAGGCCAGCCCAGTGCATACATATTTATAAGTGTTATGTCCTCCTGGTGGAGTGTTCCTCTTATCATTATATATGCCCCTCTTTGTCTCTCATTGTCTTTTTTGTCTTGAAGTCTACTTTGTCTGATATAAGTATGGCAAGACCTGCTTTCTTTTGTTTGCCATTTGCTTGGAGTATCATCTTCCATCCCTTCACTCCAAGCCTGTTGTTTGTCTTTAGAGCTGAGATGTGTTTCATGGAGACAGCATATTGTTGGGTCTTGTTTTTTAATCCATGAGGCCACTCTGGTTTGTTTTGTTTTGTTTTGTTTTGTTTTGTTTTGTTTTGTTTTGTTTTTGGCGAGGAAGATTGGCCCTGAGCTAACATCTGTGCCCATCTTCCTCTGTTTTGTATGCGGGATGCCTCCACAGCACGGCTTGATGAGCAGTGTGTTGGTCCATGCCTGGGATTCAAACCTGTGAACCCCGGGGTGCCAAAGCAGAGCTTGCGAACTTAACCACTGTGTCACTGGGCTGGCCCCCACTCTGTGTCTTTTAATTGGGAAATTCAATCTATTTGCATTTAGAGTGATGATTGATATATGAGGGCTTAATATTGCCATTTTATCACTTGTTTTCCGGTTATTCTATTTCCCTTGTTTCTCATCCCATGTTTTTCGGACTGCCAGTTCAGTTTGGTGGCTCTCTATGGTGGTTTCCTCATTATTTATCATTTTTCTCTGTTCTGATTTTTTGTGGTCACTATGAGGTTTGTATCAAAGATCTCGTGGATGAAATAGTCCATTCTCTGATAGCCTCTTAACTTCCTTAGTCTAAGCAGGTTCTATCCCTTGCCTCTTCCCCTTCTAAGTTATTGTTGTCACACCTTATTCCTTTTTAGTGTTATGAGTTTGTGGTTAAAATGAAGTGATTCTGTTTATTCTTGATGTTTTCCTCCCCTGTATCTTTAATGTTATAATTAAGTGCTTGCTAATCTGTTGTGATAGTTGCAATTTTCTGATTTTGTCTGCCTATTTAGCTCCTTGCTCAAGGCTTTGTAAACCCTTTCCTTTTTTTTCAGGTATGAGGGCTAGAGGCCTATTTCTTATCCAGTGACCATAAGATCACATTTGTGTGGTTGGCATTCGCACCCAAACATTTCCACCAGGTCAGCCCTGCAGGGCACAGGGCAGCTCTGAGTAGACATGGGTGATGGCCCCGGCTTCCAGGAGGGCAGAGGTGGCACATGGCCTGCAGCCCCCTCCCTCAGAGGTGGGGGTTTGTGGCGGACCTGGGGCTCGGGCAGGGCCTCAAGGAACCAGGGCACTTGGGAGAGGTGACAGAATAGCGAGGGCATTCCAAGGCCCAAGACCCGCAGGTGGTGGAAGCGGGTGGGCCTTCCCAGGCAGCTGGGGTTAGGGCCACCCTGCACCAGAGGGTCTTTGGAGAAGGCACAACTGGGATGGCAATGTGGGGCAGATTAGGGAGAGCATGGGATGCTGGCGAGGTAGAAGCAGCATTTCCCCAGGAAGAATATGGCCCCGGCCAGCACACGTGACAGGTCGAGGCAGAGGCAAAAGGGCAGGGAGAGCAGTCCACGTGGCACAAGCTGATTAGAGGGAGGAAGAGGGGCCGACAGAACAGGAATCACAGAGGTGTCTTGAGAAAAGCATCAGCAGTCAGATCCTGGCGATTGGATTGCTTTGGAAGGGCAACCGGGTGACTCGGGACTCACCGCGCAGTGGATAGAAATTTGAAAATGCAGTTTTAGAGGATGCATTTCAAAGTCTGAAGTTTCAAACTTATAAAAACATCTTGAGTCTTCAGTATAACTATCCATTTCATAGTTAATGTGGTGTTACTTCACAAATAAGATTTTGTTTTAAAATACACGTTAGTCTGCTTTTGAGCAATTCATTTTCCCACAGCGGGAAATAATAGTTGTCAAGTGTGTGCTAATTTGTTGGCACATACTTCATTGTAATCAAAGGACTGATCAATATTATTTTCCAGTGTTACTAAAGTGAGGGGCAGTAAGTTTTAAATACTCTCATAAATGACTGATTTTTCAAAAGTTCCTCCCTGATTTCTCCCCAACACTACTCAGACCAAACTCTGTCCTCCCCTCCCCATGATGATTTGTGCTTTGATCATTTTTGCTGGAATATTAACATTCCATCCCAAAAAGGCAGCTCTGCTCGTTTGGCTCCGGTCAGTCTGTGGAGCTGTTGCCGTGCCTGCTGCAGGCATGTCCGGCAGCTTCTCACCGACCGCCATGTGCAGAGCCAGCCAGGCACCATCACAAACCAAACAAGGGGGTGTGGGACTGGGAGGGCGAGGTTTTGACTCAGCCATGACTTCGTTTGTCTTCCAGGTTATTCATAAATGCCATGTAAATTGGCAGAGCAATTGAGACTCTTCTAGTTACGCCAGAAGTAGCATTTACGTTGAAAGTTATTATTTTTCGAGATATGCACCGTCCAGTATGGTAGCCACTAGCCACACATGACAATTTAAATTTAACTTAATTAAAATTAAGTAAAATTCAAAATTTGGGTCCATAACCATACTAGCCACATTTCAAGCGCTCAATAGCTACGTGTGGCTGGTAGCTAACTGCAGTGGACAGCGCAGATACAGAATGTTTCCATCATTGCAGCAAGGTCTAGATTAAATAGCTAGTTGAGTATTCTTTTTTTCCCAGTGGTTTGAAAGTCTGGATTGCTGTGTCAGTCAGGGCTTTGATTGCACGTGTTAAAAAACCTACTCCACTGCCTCCAGATGGCTGAAGCAAAACCAGCAGCCAGCTGGGCTCACATTCTGAGTTGTGAGGGTAGTGCAGCTCGCTTAGGGCTCACAGAATGGCTCGAGGATTCATCTCCAGGCTCGGTTTCCCCTGACTGGCTGCATTCTCCAGCTCTGCTTCCCACAGCCCCTGGCTCACCGCACCGTCCCATACCCCACTCCGCAGAGGAGAGGGGCCTCACCCCTGCTCAAGCGGGAGTCCTGAGGTTGAGTCCCGTTGGCCCTGGCCAGCCGGACTTGGGTCCTGTGCTTCTCCCTCAGTGACACCCAGGGAGGGTGGAATGTTCTAGTCCATCTCCTGCTCCAGATGAGGGAGCTTGATTCAGAATTCATGGATTGCGAGTGCGGAAAGGCCCACCGCCCACAGTATTTGCACAGTAAGGAGTGGGGGCCGGGCTGCAGAAAGAACAGATGTCCACTGCACTTGTCTAAACAGCCCTACTTGTGTTTTGCTGAAACAGTTCCATGGCTCATGTCATTATAAATATCCATGAAAAACACTTCCCACAGTTGAGCCTGCTCTTCGGTGTTGCTTGAATCTGCCCCAGCCTGTCTCTAACAGTGGACACAGGAATACCTTTAGTGCTGGAGAGGCCAGTCATGTGCTCCGTTCCTTTAGTATCCCAAATGCTAGGCTGCACCCCGAGACAGAAGTAAGGGAAAAGCTTACTCTGAGGACCCCTGTTTAGGCCTCGGGAGGACCAGGCCCTTCTACTCGTGGTTGGTTAAAGCTCCCAAGCCTAAGCGTAGAGCTCCCGCAGCCCACCTTCACCACCATTCTGTCTTCGCAGTGCGGCCGTGGCCTGACATCTCTTTAGATGGTGCATTTTGACAGACTGTCTATGCGAGCACTTGTTCTCTGGGGGAGGCACAGCTGTGAGCTAAACTCAGCTCCTCCACAGGCTGCTCCCTGGTGGAGGTGACCTGCTTGAGGGGCATGACCTGAACCTGTGGCCTCCCCTGAAAAACTCGAATCATCATGGTGCCCACTATTGTGAGAGCCCATGCCCTGGGTTGTGGGATGTGTCAGGAAGTATCTGAAAATGAAATGCACTGCCGATCCTAAGTGCGTGATGGCCTCGCAGGTTTCAGAGGTGGGGAACTTGTCAGGGCCCCTGAGACATGCTCATACGGACAGAGCCTGCCCCTGGACTCTGCACCCGGGGACCATTGTTGGGTGACTGCGACTGGGCATGTGGCATTTGCTCTTTTATTTTTTTGCTCTCACGTCTAATTGCTGGGTTTTTAAATATCTTCTTAGTATTTTTAAGCTGAAAAAAGTGAGGTCATCACAATGAATTATCTTAATTCAGCCTGGCAAAGGCCACCATAGTTGCTGATTTTTACTTTAATGGTGAAGGATAATCATTTTATTAGAATAAATAGATCCCATGATTTGATTACAAGTTATATTTTGAAAATGTTGATTCGATTATCCCCTTGCCTTAGAATAGAGTCCTAAACTTTAACCGCAATGGTGGAATAGGTATTACTAATGACAGGCATTAGTCAGGATAAAGGCAAAAGAAGCAATAATAAAGTTCAGAGATAAAAATCATCAGGTTGGCAGTAAAAGTGGAAATAGAAACTCAGCTAATGAGCTGCCACTCGCCCTCTCCTGCTGTCTCGAGCTAGCCTTCTGCAGCGCCCCATCCGTCTTCTCTTTGTCCTCCTTTCGCAGATGTCCATCAGAGGCCGCATTTTTCCATCTCGCCTCCTTTTAATGCAGCACATAATCACGCTAATTAGTGCAGTGGTTCTGTTCATGTGCCGAGGTAAAGAAGGAGGACTTCCTAAGAGAAGAAGACGGCAATCCCATATTTCTCTTCACTCATCACAGAGCAGGCCACTTGTGTGAGGATGGAAAATCTGTCTCAGTTCTCCCTAAGATGGGCTTTCTCTGTTTCCCTGGGAAGTCCCCCAGGCCTGGTTTCAGGAAGAATTTGCAGTAGCTCTGACTGCCCTCTAGTTAGTGGGGGCCTCGACCACGGACTCAGCGTTCATAGAGGCCCCACGTGTGCCGGCTCGGGAATTCTGAATGGTAGCTTTCATCCCCAGCTTCAGTCTCTTTTTTAGTGCCATGTATATTCCTAATTTAGAGCCCATGGTTATTAGGATTTTAAAAATGCATTGAAAACTGGTTTTTCTAGCCGTGCAGCAGCAGAGTTCTCTATTAGCTAGCACATCTGAGCTGGGCCACACACTGCATTCTGGGGAGAGGGGCCCCGTTAAGTCAGATGCTTAGCCGGCTTTTCCCTTCCTTCAGCCTCTAAAGGTATAAAGCTTGCTATGTTTCATTTCTTTTATTCTTAATTTAAAATATCATTTAGGGGCCGGCCCCGTGGCTTAGCGGTTAAGTGTGCACGCTCCACTGCTGGCGGCCCGGGTTCGGATCCCGGGCGCGCACCGGCGCACCGCTTCTCCAGCCATGCTGAGGCAGCGTCCCACATACAGCAACTAGAAGGATGTGCAACTATGACATACAACTATCTACTGGGGCTTTGGGGGAAAAATAAATAAATAAAAATTTTAAAAAAATATAGCATTTAGTGTCTATGCTTATGGACAAATTGTGACTAGTGCCATGGTGGAAATAGGTATTCTTAGAGAGATTGGTTTCTTATTGAGGGTTTACATGTTAGAATTGTTTCAACAACAACAAATTATTTTTTTTTTTTTTTAAAGATTTTATTTATTTATTTTTTCCCCCAAAGCCCCAGTAGATAGTTGTGTGTCATAGCTGCACATCCTTCTAGTTGCTGTATGTGGGACGCGGCCTCAGCATGGCCGGAGAAGCAGCGTGCCGGTGGGAGCCCGGGATCCGAACTCGGGTCGCCAGCAGCGGAGCGCGCTCACTTAACCACCAAGCCACGGGGCCGGCCCAACAACAAATTATTTTAAAATTTGACCTGAAAAATCTTATTACACTGAAAGAATTTAAAACGAGAAAGACCTTTTTGGTAATAAGAACTGTCCCATGGTGAAACGGTTCCCTGGACGGTTTAGGCAGAGCCTTAAGCATGGAAGAGGGGAGTGAAGACCCGAGGAGGAATACTGGAAGAGCTCTCACCCTTCCTTCTCTGGAGCGAGCGCCTGGTTCCTCAGTGTTCTTACGTGGGAATAAACTATGTGGGAAACAGGCCGTATTGTTCCTGAGTGATGCTCAGCCCTGCTTCCTCTCGCACACACTCCGTTTGAACCTCTCTGCTCACTGTGAATGGAAGGACGTGGAAGATAGTCTGTTGTGACTGTACCAGCATGGAGCCTGAAAGGAAAGCAGAGAAATCGCTATGAGGTCATAAAGCAGCTAACTCAAGGGTAATCAGATCTCCATGTGATGCCTGCCCCTCCAGAGCACCATTGCTTTTCTTCTCAAAGCCAAAGAAAGAACCCTGACTTTAAAGCATCATTTGCATGAAGTGTTGTTTTCCCTCATCCAGTGGGCCTTGTCCAAGTGGACCCAAGGAGAGGACAGAAGGGAACCCCGGAGCAGCTGCAGGGTTACAGGTGCCGAGGGGCACCCTGACTGTCCCGCGGGAGCCACCTCCCGTCAGCGGAGGCTGCAGCACCCACCTTGAGTTGTTTTCCATAAACGTTACCACTGAGTCCTCTGAGACGCAGCGTGATCAGCTGCGAATTTCTCAGTATGTCTCGAGGTGTGTGGTGTTCAATGGCTGTGGTTAAAATACATTTGAAGTGACTTGAGGAATGATCTTTCCCGGGGACTAGGGGAAGAGCTGAAGGCGGATGGCTGCGGTGAAAATATAAAACAGTGGTGGGAAGTTTCGGGGAGTTTTGTTTTGTTTTGTTTTTGTAAACTCATTTTTTTATTTTACAGTGTGGCATGGACAGTTGTTAATGTTGTTAAAAACAGATTACCACCTCATTTAAAAAGTTGAATCCCATTTCACTGTGTTGGTGTGCCGTATTGAACCAGTACCCTCTTGACGGTCATTCAGGTGGCTGGTAATTCTTGGTCATTATGAAGAGACGTGACGTGGTTCCTTAGCTGTGCATTTTGCACACTTTGGTGAATGTCACTTTAGAATAAATTCCTAGAAATGGGATTGCTCTGGGTGATGCACGCTACCGAGGGTGGTGGTTTCTTGGTCTGTGTGCTGGTGTCCTGTGGTGACAATTCCGTAGGCCATGCGTTAAGATCTGTGCACTCTGCCATGTGTCTGTTATACTTGCATGAAGAGGTTTTTCTTATGATGAATGGGTATTTATTAAGTGCAGTACCATGCTAAATTAATATATGTAGAGTAAGACTGACTTGTGCTGATGGGATTATCTTGTTTTTGGTTGCCATTATTGACTTTTTTTTCCTTCAGCTTTATTGATAGAACTGACATACAGCACTGTATATGTTTAAGGTGTACAGCGTAATGACTTACTTAGATTTCAAAATGATAACCACAATAAGTTTAGTTAACATCTATCAACTCATAGACACAAAATAGAAAGAAAGAAACGTCTTTTTTCAGGGCCGGCCCTGTGGCGCGGCAGTTAAAGTGCGCGCGCTCTGCTACTGGTGGCCCGGGTTCGGATCCCAGACGCGCACCGACGCACCGCTTGTCAAGCTGTGCTGTGGTGGCGTCCCATATAAAGTGGAGGAGGATGGGCACGGATGTTAGCCCAGGGCCAGTCTTCCTCAGCAAAAACGGAGGAGGATGGGCATGGATGTTAGCTCAGGGCTGATCTTCCTCACAAAAAAAAAAGAATAATAAACATAATTTTTTAAAAAATTGTCTTTTCCTTGTGACAAAAATCAAAGAAGAGCCTCTTTTGATTTTGGCCTTCTTTAAAAATTATTTTCAGAATGGTACAGAGATTCATAAAAACCTAATGCTGGAGGTTTGAGGAATCTCTTTTCAGTGAACAGTCATAATTATTTATAAAAGAGCAAGCATGGCTCTTTTCCTAACACAGTATCCTTCATACCACGTTCCTTTCATGAAATCCAGCCACCGCAGCCCAACAGGCTGGTGAGGAGCCGCAGCCCAAGAAGACTTCGCGGGAGAGATTGGCATTTATTCTCTTGGTATCTAAGGAGCCGTCATTTTCCCCTGAGATGCCGGGGAGATGCTTTTAGAGCCCTAGAAAGAGACGCAGTCCTCTCTAAGAGATGCTGCTACATTATTGGCGTGAGGGCCCCAATGTTGAAATTTTATAAATATACATTTTAAAATGTCGTATTTTCACTGTTAACCTCGAGATGTTTGCTTCTGTTCCCAGGAAGCCAGCACTGTGCCCTGTCCTCTATTGCCTGGGGGCAGACCTCTGCCAACTTTAGACATTAAACCCCCAGAAGGGCCCTCAAGCAAAAGCAAAGACCCACCGAGAGAAGAAGAGAAAGAGAAGAAGAAGAAAAAGCACAAAAAACGGTCTCGAACAAGATCACGCTCTCCCAAGTACCATTCGTCGTCCAAGTCCAGGTCTAGATCCCACTCAAAAGCAAAGCATTGTCTGCCCAGTGCCTATCGGACAGCGAGGCGCTCGAGGTGGGTGTGCAGGGCGCCCTGGCGACTGGGGGTCTGATGTGGGCACTGAGCCTCCCTCAGCCGGTAGCCAGCGAGCTGGGCAGAGATTAACTAACACAGCTCCCCCGTAAGCACAGGCCTGCGTGTGTGTTCAGATAGAGATGCATCCTGCAGACCCAAATAAAATCTTCTCAAGATATTTTTTATTTTTTACTTAACTTTCTAAAGCTCATCAACTACTGCCAGGTTTTTTAAAAATAGATTTATTTAAATTTTAACAGGTCTTGGAAGCAAGCCTAGCACGTTTGCTGAATGTGTGAAAAATTCACAGGGCTGGGGGTCTTTTGTTTCGTTTGCATGAGTGGACTTTTTCATGCTAATTCCTTTTGAATGTGTAAATGTCAAAGCAGAAGAAATCTTTACCACTTCAGCTACGTTCACCTTCTGCACAGCATCCACAAGTGCATGTATAGAATGAAACACAATGGTACAAATCCATTTTCTCAATTAATTTGCTTCTCCAAACCTCCCACCAAGAGTCGCTGTTTAACCCAAAGCTGCCTTCCTGAGGAGCCAGTTTTTGAGAAAGCAGCTTAACATTTCAGACAACAGAAATAATAAACGTGAAAACCTTTAAGGGTCACAGAATTTACTGCTTAGTAAAGCGGGGGTTTTTTTGGTTTTTTTTTTAAGTAACTGGCTTATAGGAGGTTCGGAAAAGCAAATTTGTAGTTTTAAAACTTGCTTTTGATTTATTGCTAACTGTTGACTGGACTTTCCACAGTTTCTCTCTAGCACAGCTCTTGTACTGTTGGTCTAGTTTTTCTTCTATAACTGGTATAAGTTCTTGCCTTTCCACAGGAAAAATGCAGATGCCCTGTACTTTTTATGTTTAAAGAAGAGCATACCTGTACCCGTTTGCCTGTCCGAATATATCCTAAAAACAATATGCTCTCCCTGTTTTACCCAGACCAGACCTTAAAGGCTCGATAAGGGTTTACACTGACTTGTCTACACTGAAATTAGATTTGCCTCCATGACAAATAAATGTGATCTTTGGCTATCTGCATTTTTGCTGGTTCTTTAGAAGTTCTATCTAGACACACACACACACACATACAAACTTGTTTTTCAATTAAATGAACAACTTTGCTGACTTTTTTTGATTTTCGATTTTTGAAAGCCCCCAGGAATTTGTTATGTATATATCAAAACTTTTTAAAATTTCTTATTTGAAAAAGTTTCTTAGGACATTATGTAGTGGAAATAAATAATACAGGCCTAGACAGGCCCTCTGAGTAATAAGATGCCCAGTAAAATTCTTCCCAATCGTCCTTTATTCCAGGGCTTAGATAAAAGAAGGTGTAATTCGTTCATAAATCTCCACTCTGGGAGCCTGGTAACTCTAAAGGCTACTCATATCCTCTCTTTAGTGTGAAAAGTGAGTTTCGCTTTAATGTCGAGTGTGTCCAGCAGACACAGTGGAGGTGGATTTCTGGTGTTGAAGTGTGTCCCATCTGCTCAGTTATAGGAGAGATGATGTGATGGCCACAGACTTTCCCAGATGGTTCTGTTCAGAACTGGAAGTGTTCATCTAACACTTGGTATTTTAAGTTTCTAGGTTTTATGTGCTTTTTATTGAGTATAATATAGAGTTATTTTATATATTATTTTAATACTTTTTAATTTTTTATTTTAGAATAGATTTAGAGTTACATATTTTTATATACAAATGTATTGTATTATTTTTATATATTCAGTGCTGACAAGTGCAAGAAGCAAATCCTACTCCTTAGTTTGTAACTTTCAGGTAAAAAAATTAAGTTAAAAATTTTCTGAGTGTGAGTTCTACTGTCATGGTAGACGACCAATTTTACCTTAATTTGATCTACAGTTAAAATATTTTAGTTGACAACAGAGCTGAGTATTTTCATAACTCTCACGACTTTAATTTCAATCACTGAGGTGGTATCCACGTGATACTTTCAGTTGAGTTAAATCGGCTGACTTTTAAGTTCACTCAGTAAGTCAGACTTTTGGTGTTTGATTTTGCAGTTTAGATAAACTGTCAAGGCAAAGTGCAACTTTATTATAAAATTTAAAAAATAATATGAAATAAAACCTTCAAAGTGTTTGCGCGTGAAGTTTTGCCTTGAAAGCTAGCACATGACGAAGCTGCGCCTTGAAACAAGAGCACCTCTGAGCTCAGGGTCAAAGGCAGAGAGACCAGCCTTACTGTGGTCTCGGGGCCATGAGGACAGCAGCCAGATAAGCTGGTAGGTCGTCACCTCCACCTTGTGGAGTTCTGCCTCAGCCCTTCCTTCTGAGAAGAGCCAGTCTGTGTTCTATTTGGTAAGACTACATTTTTTCTAAGCTGGCTGCAGACCTGCTTTCTCAGTCCAAGCTCTGCCAGCACTAGTCATTTCCAGGGGTCTAAGTGGATTCAGAATGCACCAGTTATAAAATGAGAGAGTTGGTGTTCTCATTTGAACACCAAATGAGTGTAAAAACACCACATTTGAAGTGTAAAAAATAATTAAATTTTAACCAAAATATTGAAGTTACTTATGATACTGTCATAATTTTTTCTTTAACTATCTGTCTTTTCAGATAGATAACCCCTTACAGACATAATATCTACATAGGACGTATCAGACTTGTTTCTTGGGCCTGACACAACTTAATCGATTGTTTTAGGAAGACTACTGCCAGCTCCAAGCGAAATATACACTTGTTACTATCTCTGCTGGTGGAGGAGACTACAGTTGAAATAGGATGAATTACTAAATCCTGTCTAAAATGTAGAAGAAGATTAGGAAGCCTTTTATATCGTAAATAATTTTTGTGTTAATATACATGATGTTTGTATGGTTGAAGTGCCATTTATCCAATATGTTTAAATTATAGATGATTCGGGACCTGCAAGGGTGAATTAGTCATAGAAAAATCTTTAGTTTTGGAAATCAGAATGTTGCTTCTCAGAAAGCGTAGTGATTACGACAAGGTAGTATTTAGTGTCTTTTGATTCAACATTGATTAAAGTATAAGACTTTTTTTCCTGTTGTTTTCTATTTTTATATCACATTAGGTTCTCTACCTTAATAGAATGAAGAAGCACTCATGCAGTTTTTTTACTGCCTAAAATTAAAATTTGGTTTTAATGGTTTAGGTATTTTTAAACTAAATTTAAAGGACTAAAGCTTAAGATTAAGTTTATTTTTAAAACTTTTGATAAAATCAACTTTGGTGTTCGTTTCATTGGTTAGTCAGTGTTTAAGGGATGTCTAAATGGAGAGAAACTCTAGATAGAACATTGCATTTCGTCATTTTAAGGTTTTCTGTGTGGAGGGTGCACGTGGTTTCGTAGAAGTTAGCTCCATGAGGGCTTTCACTGGGGAGGGTTGGGAAGCAGGAGCTGCGGGCTAACATGACTCTTTTTAACAGTTATATTAACATTCAAAAAGAACTCGAGCAGACACATTTGGGGTCGTGTTTTAGTTTGAAATTTGTGATTCCTTACTTTTTTCCCCATGATAAAATACACAGCAAACCAGTGAAGGCGGTTGATTTAATCTCCTGATCCTGTTCCTTAAAGGCGGGATTAGGAGGCTGGACATTCCCACGAGGTGGCAGGTGAAGTTAGCGTGCTGGTGTGGAGTCATTCCTAACCCGCCCAGACATAGCCGCTGGAGACAGCTGCCCCTTAGGAAATTAGGAAGGATTTGTGGGTAAAGTTTGGTCCATAGTTCAAACTTGAGAAAAACTAAAACTTGGGGGCCTCTTGGTTATTAAGGCTGGTTAGTACCAGATCCTTGCTGCTAGGTCACCTGTTCATTTGTTCAGTTACATGAAAGACCTAAATGCACAGGAATGGAGGAAGTGGGTTAGATGAAATGGTTCAATGTTGGTGAAAAGAAGCTATTTATAAATATCACTATCGTTCAGATAAAAAGTCTCATTATGGCTTTATTTGAAAGCAAACCGTTATGGTTATTCAATAAAAAATATCTGAATTGTATTATGCTTGAAAAATTTTTAACTCAATTTGTTTCATCTTCTTTTTAAGAAGGCCTCTGGTCACATTATACAGATGATTTACTTATAAAGTGGAATTCCTGTTTCTTGCACTGTGTTGTGGTGGCATTATTAAACGCCTAATTAACAGAATAAAAGCATTAGAGCTTCTTTAATTAAAATACACCCTAAGAATGATCTGATGTAGCTTACTGCTCCCAATTCTGAGGTGGGCTTTTTTCCCAGATAACTTGAAATCTACTGGTAACAGCCACTTCACTGCAATGAATAGCCACTGCAAGATGGTATTGTATTTCAAAGTTATGAATTTGCAGGCATTAAAAACTAATTTATTTTCCTGATTTTGAGTTTATTGTAGAGTTCTGCATTTAAGCGTTCCATAGGTGCTATAGCTTTGATTAAGCAGAGCTTTTTTCAGGGTTCTAGTACCACCCAGCCCAGCACATTTTATTCTGAACGTGAAGTGTGTGCCTCCATATCACAGACCCACAGCCTCCCCAGAGACACTGAGCACGGAGCCCTGTCAGAGCAGCTCGTCAGTGGCAGCAGCAACAGAGCAAGACAATTATCAGGCAGCTTCGACCACGAGCAGATTTGACTCCTGGAGCTCTTTTGAGGGAAAACCTGGTAAAATGTCAAGGTGTCTGACTGACCTCACCTTTGTAATCTGTTATATAAATCTTAGGAAAGGTCTGGAAAAAAAAAATCGAAACCATTTTATAAGCTAAAAAGCAGTAATGCTAGAGAAGACCCGAAAGTTGATGGTAGTTTATCCTGGAGCAGGTTCATTCCGCGGCTATGATATTTTTCAGGAATGACTCAGGGTTTTCTCTGTGACGCAAGAGGGTGGAATGTGATTATAAGCTGATCTTTGGAACAACAGTGTGTGTTGTTTTGGGGGGTTTATTTTAATTAAAATGATTCAATGTAGACTTTATTGTGAATGGCAGAATCAAACTGCCCTTCTTTATATTGTTTTTGAGTGGGTTGTCATAGAAACAGAATGAAAAGAAATTTTTTTTTCCAGATTCCTGCTTATTGCAGGTCTTCCCAAAACAATAATTTCACTGAATGAAGAAAAAACTAAAATAATGAGTCTTTAACCCAACGTTAAGGGACCCTCCACTAAGGACCTTGCCCCCTGTGGGGGCCGGTGTCAGTTGAGTTCTGAGTCTGGCTCTCCATGGGGGCTTGCTTGCCATGTGTGGATCATGTCACTGCATGAATAGAAGGAGTCTTTTTCCAGGCACGTGGGGAAGAAGAATAAAATATTAATGGATGGCTTTGCATCCAAGAAATGTTATAAACTTAAACTATTTAGCCTAAATTATCATGAGAATGACGTGTTGTGAATTGGACTAAAGATTTAGGCTTCATGCCAGTAGACCTACAGCCTGGTATTCATGCTCAGAGGCCGTAGGATTCATGTGAATAGGAGAAATGTCCAGGTAATCCTCCAACTTCATTACGTTTTAGTTTATTCCTGTGCCAGGATTCAAAACAAGTAGAAACGACTCCCTTGAATTTCATTGCCTTTCCTTACCTGATTCTGATAGAAAGGTCCATGAGCTGAGAATTTTTTAGGGTGATGAAATGGGCAAAGGCAAGAGGAAGGGAGAGAAACAGCCAGCCTTTGTTGGCCATGAATTGCATAATCAGACCTCGCATTGTGGAGAGTGAGTTGCTGTTGAACATTTGGACCAGCAACACATAGTTCCAGCCTCAGAATGAATTGTGCACTGGTTAAAAGTTTAGCGTTGGTGTGATGAGTGTTCTGGAATGGGAGAGAGAGGAGTACTTCTGCCTCTGAGCCTGGAGTCAGTTCTGTGTCAGTAGATTAGTGAGGCCGAGGGGGAGCCTCTAAGGGGACAGACGTGGCACCTGTCCGGCACCCCGCAGACTCAGACGAGGCCTGATCGCTGCCTCAGCAGTAGAGGTTCCCTCCTGCCGACCAGACAACAGAGCTAAACACCTCATCTTCCTCCCCCCAGGTCACGATCCCGGTCCCCTCGGAGAAGAGCTCACTCTCCCGAGAGACGGAGGGAAGAAAGAAGTGTCCCCACTGCCTACCGGATGAGTAACAGTCCTGGAGTCAGCAGGAAGCGGACCCGGTCCAGGTAGGCGTCTCTGAGTTTTCATAGACACAAAATCTCTGCTGGAAGGGAGCTTGAAGGCTTGGCGCACACATTTATACAACAGAGCTGTCATCAGGGGAGATGGCTGCTTTGGCAGACACTGAGTCCTCTTAGCTGCTTTTCTTTACTGTTGGAACTCAGAAGCAGTGGGGGTCCGCTGTGCTGGAAGTGGGGTGCCGTCTGTTGTGAGGCGGGTGGTCCCACTGGGGATCTTGCAGAGCCTTGCTTGGGGTCACATTTTACCCAGCACCAGTCCCCAAGTCTAGCTGCCCCTCTGGACCCACACACACAGTGCCCGACCCTTTACCTGCTGACGAGGAAGGAAGTGAAGGGACAAATGACAAGGAAAATTGGAAGTTCGAGTCTCAAGTGCATCCCTGCTGCTGCCCAGGGGCAGGTGACTGTGACCAGGCCACAGAGTCCTCATAGGGCCTAAGAGCAGGGAGAGGGTCTGTCTTCTGACCCCTTGACCGCTGGGAGAGACTGTCTTAGTTGAAGAGAGTGAGGGAGGCTGGCTCCCATGTCTCTTAAAGCAGCAGCCCCAGCTGTCACTTCTGGTCCGGGCCTCTGACACCCGACAAGCCAGGGTCCCCACTCTCCCTCCCAGGGAGAGAACTCTGAGGCACTGTGGGCGGCTGACCTCTCGCACTGAAAGCCCTGGCACCACTGCTGACTTGAGAAGACATGTTGGGCCGTCTGTGCCTCTCGGGAGCCCACTGGGACCCTGAGCCGGGAGCACAGCAGTGGACAGCAGCTTCCGTTCGTGCCCCAACAGGTGTGTCCCTCTCGGCTGAGGGGTGCTGTCTGGGAATCGTTCCTTCCAGTGTGGGTGGTGCCACCTGACTGCTTTACACCACTTGGCTTGTGTGTTTCCAGTCTCCCTGAAAATGAGGCGTTCTTCATTTTTGTGCCCTGCACGGGAGTTAACACGGGCCCCCCTGGCTCTGGGGGGTGGACAAGGAGCATCCCTGCCCTGGTGATTGAGGCACCCAGAAAAGGCAAGATGCGATTGTAGCCTCAGATTTCATAATACTGTGCTGCTGAGAGTGTGTGGGTCAGGACACTTGGGGTTCCAGAACCTTCCAGAGGACAGATCATGAATATAAGTGTGAAGAGCACTGCTCTTAGACAAGTGCACCCAGCAGTCGCCCGATACTGCCCGTCTACAAGAGACACAAGCCGAGCAGCTTCAAAGATGCGCCTTCTCAGCAACACCCTTAACAGGAGCAGTTCTAAGAGGTGTTTCTAACAGAAAAGTATTCCTGCACTCTGGCTAGTTATATGATAGTTCCATTAATTGATGATATGTGATCTCTTCTTAAAACAGAAAAATCAACAAAGGAACTGAAGCCTGTAGATTTCAGTGAAGGCTTCATGTGCAAACTCACTGTGTCTGTTTATAAATCACATTTTGTACCTTCGCAGTCCTACCCTAAGCACACCTGACTATTCCAGGATAATGTGGTGAAAATTGAAGTCCATTGTAAATTTTATTTCTTTTTTTTTTTTTTTTTTTTTGCTGAGGAAGACTGGCCCTGGGCTAACATCCATGCCCATCTTCCTCCACTTTATATGGGACACCGCCACAGCATGGCTTGCCAAGGGGTGCGTCAGTGCACGCCAGGGATCCGAACTGGCGAACCCTGGGCTGCCGCAGCGGAGCACACGCACTTAATCGCTTGCACCACCGGGCTGGCCCCTAAATTTTATTTCTTAAGCGAGTAATTGTTTAACATTTGAAAGTCGTTATCACCTTTGGTATATGTAAAGGGCAGGGTCTAAAATTAATTCCTTATAGCAAAAGATCTCTCCTAACAGAAGAGTTCTTGCTTTGCCCTCAAATTAACCTTTGCATTACAAGAGATATGCCAGGATAAGACGGTGATTACATTAGGAACGGTCAGAACTTGTGTTATCACTGGAACGTTAATACATCAGACAAAAGAAGTTAAGATTTCAGTTTACTACAGTGCCGAGCTAGCCTCCCTGAGAGAGGAAATAGACCTGTGAGCCTGACTCTGAGGAGCGGTGAACTGGTGGAGTTACTGGATCCCGGTAGAGGTGAATGTGTGTGCCTCTGCTGGTTGATTCTGTAGTCCTGATTATAAACCCAGAGTTGTCTGGCAGTCCAGAATTTGATCTCTTAGCAGTTGAATTATGTTTATGTTAACCCAGCAGTCAGACTGTGTCGCCTCCATCTTTCTACTCAGAGTGGGTGAGGGGTCTTTGCTTCAGTGTGGTGGCAAGTAAACTAATTCATCTACCGTGTCAGGGTCTCTTTAATCCTATCAGGTCCCCCAGACCAGGGGAAGGTGCCTCTTGCCAGATTTGAAGGATCATTTCTATAAGCTGGTCATTGAGTGCTGCTTTCATTGACTTGTGATTTTGAAAATTTTTTAACTTACTGGAAAATTTTAAACTTATTGTCAAAAAATAGTACAGTGAACACTCATATGCGTATAACTTCTAGCTCAGTTCAACAATGTGCCACATCTGCTTTTTCTCTCTCTCCCTCTCCCTCCCTCCCTTCTTCCTCACTCCCTCCCTTCTCCCTCCCTTCTTCCTCCCTTCTTCCTTCCTCCATCTTCCCTCCGTCCTTCCTTTGGGTGTGTATTTCATAGCTTTGACAAGTGCAGGCCAGCTGTATTATGGAAGATCCCACAGTCTAGATTTGTCTTGTGTCCTCATGGCTAGGGTCATGTTCGATATTTTGGCAAGAACATTGCATAGGTGGTTGCTTCACACCAAGAGACACACAAGTGTCTGTTTGGCCCATTACCAGTGATGCTGAGGTTGATTCCTTGGTTAAGGTTGCATCTGCCACGTAATATTACCTTTTCATCATTGAACTAATAGGTAACCTGTGGGGTGGCACTGTGAGACTGTGAGTGTCCTCTTCCCAGCAGCTTTCCTCTCATTGGTCTCATCATCCACTCATGCCTGAGTCAGTTCTTACATTGGTGATGGCAGGTGGTGGCTTTCTAATTCTGTCCTTCCTTCTCTAAAGAAGACCCCCCCACTTTGTTTTAGTATCACTATGGACTTTGGGGTTTGGGGTTTTGTGTTTTCATTTGTTATGTAGTAATCCAGTGCCATTATTATTCTATTTGATGGTGACGTTATCTCACATTTGGCCCCATTGTTCTTTGAGCATGTTATTGTTTTTTTGGCACAACAAGACATTCCAGTCTTAGCTGGTGCTTTCCCTGCCCAGTCCTGGGGTCTGCCGTTTCTGGTTCCTTTTAGGGAGTATTTGGAAATCAAGATATGCGCATATTGAATATTTTTAAGGGGAAAATTTGGTACAGTGTGGAAACAGAAAACAACAACACTGATAAAAAAAAAAGTATTTTTAGGACATCGTAAAAGTGTTTTTCATAAGAATGTTTGACCAAATCATATTACAGCACACTTCAACAGGATTTTCCAGTTATAAAATTACAGTAAAACTGGGCCGGCCCCGTGGCTTGGTGGTTAAGTGCGCGCGCTCCAATGCTGGTGGCCCGGGTTCGGATCCCAGGCGCGCACCGAGGCACCACTTCTCCGTCCATCCTGAGGCCGAGTCCCACATACATCAACTAGAAGGATGTGCAGCTATGACATACAACTATCTACTGGGGCTTTGGAGGGAAAAAATAAATAAATCTTTAAAAAAAAAAAAAATTACAGTAAATAATAAATGATTAGTTATGAGGTTTTTGCCATTAAATTCCTACTTCTTAGCACTGTGCTAGGCACATGGATACATATTTGCTGAGTGAGTGAATAGGTTCCTGTCTGTGATAAATGTTTCCTGACTGTTGTACAGTTCTTATGTTATACGTAAAGTGTTATTAATTCACAATAGACTTTTATAATTGAAGAATGCATATCGTAATTCTCTAGAGAAACCACTAAAAAAAAGTGGCTGAAAAGCCAATAGAGGATATAAGAAAGAGACTTAAAAATACTTTATTAATTCAAAAGAAAGCAGAAAAGTTGTGGGGGGAACAAGTAGACAAATAGAAAACAAGAAGATTGTAGACTTAACACCATTCATACAAATAATTAAATTAAATATAAGTGGACTAAAAACATTAGTAAAAAGACAGAGATTTTAGACTGCCTTAAAAAGCAAAACCTGGAGCCAGCCCGGTGGCGTAGTGGTTAAGTTCACAGGCCCCGCTTCAGGGGCCTGGGGTTCGCAAGTTCAGATCCCGCGCGTGGACCTACACACCACTTATCAAGCCATGCTGTGGCAGGTGTCCCCTGTATAAAGTAGAGGCAGATGGGCACAGATGTTAGCCCAAGGCCAATCTTCCTCAGCAAAAAGAGGAGAATTGGCAACAGATGTTAGCTCAGGGCTAATCTTCTTCACCAAAAAAAGTATAAAAGTGTGCATTGAATAAAAGACCTTTAAAATATTTGAAGCAAAAACTGACAGAACTAAAGGTAGACAACAAAACAGTGTGGATACAGAAAATGTGAGCAGCACCGTTAACCAACGAGGCCCTGCAGCCCACAAGTGAAGAATGCACATTCTGGTGAAGTACACGTGGGACAGTCACCCAGCTGTGCCATTCACTAGTCTCAGTAAGTTCCGAAAGATGCAGGTGACACAGAGTATGTGCCCTTACCACACGGCATTAAGTATAAAAATCTATAAGAAGATATCTGGAAAGGCCCCAAATATTTGGAGGTTAACACATTTTTTAATTACCCATAGGTTAAAGAAGAAATCAAAAGAGAACATAGAACATATTTTGAAATGAATGATAATGGGGTACAGCTATGCTTAGAAGGAAATTAGTAGCTTTAAATGTTCATAGTAGGAAAAGAAAATGGTCTGAAAACAGTGATCAAATCTTGTATCTTAAGCTAGAAAGAGAAGCACAAATTGCACCCAGAGTAACTAGAAGCCAGGGGTTAATAAAGGTGGGCCATCAGGAGACAGGAAGCAGGAAGCAGACCAACAGTGGAACCAGAGATGGCCCTTTGAAAAGGATCGAAAACTGATAAATCTTTATTTAAGATTGAGCAAGAATGAAAGACCTTACAGACATGAAAAGGGTAATAAGGAAATAAATCTTATTCCAGTTAATTTTACAGTTTGGATGAAATGGACAAATTCCTTAAAAGAAGGAAACTACCAAACTGACAGCAGAAGAAAGAGACAATGTGAATAGCCCCGTATCTGCTGAAGAAATTGAAATTATAATTTGAAACCTTCCCACAAAACTCCAGGCCCAGACGGCTTCCACCAGTAAATTCTAACATTCAGTAATGGAGGGATACCAGTTTTGTTTTGTTTTTTTGGGGGGTGGGGGGGAATACCAGTTTTAGAGACACTCTTGAGAGAAAACAGAGGATAGACCACTTCCCAACTCATCTCATGAGGCCATCATAACTCTGATTCCTAAAGCAGACCAACAGTGTGTGTGTGTGTGTGTGTGTGTGCATGTGTGCGCGCTCACACACGCATGTATGGGGGCGCCTGTGTACATGCACACGTGTATGCATGTGTATTCACAAACCAATACTCTCAAGAACATAGATGCAAAAATCCTTAACAAAATATTAGCTAATTGAGTCCAGCAATTTATTAAAAGGGTAATACATCATGCCCAAGTGGGATTTATCTCAGGAATGCAAGGTTCTTCAGTGTTCAAAAACCAATCATTGTAATTCACTGTATTCGCTGAAGAAATGAAGAAAATCACATCATCTCAATGGATGGAGAAAAAGCATTCGACACAGTTCATCACCGATTCATTAAACAGGAAAAAGGGGGGGCCCACCCCTTGACCTAGTGGTTAAGTTCAGCTTGCTCTGCTTCAGCAGCCCAGGTTCATTAACCAACCAAGTGCAGCCCTACACCACTCATCAGCCGTGCTGTGGTGGCGACCCACATACAAAATAGAGGAAGACTGGCTCGGATGTTAGCTCAGGGGAAATCTTCCTCAGCAAAAAAGGGGAAAAAAACTCTTGGCAAAGTGGGAATAGAAGTAAACTTTCTCCATCTGATAAAGGCCACTTTGAAAAACCTACAGCCAACATCACACTTATTGGAGAACACTGAGTGCTTGCCCCTGAGATCAGAAACAAGGCAAGAAAGAGAAGTAAAAGGCATGAAGATTGGAGAGGAAAACGTGAAACTGTCTTTTTACATAATTATGTAAAACCTTAAGGAATCTGTAAGTTTATTTCTCTATACTAACCTAGAACAATCGAAAAATGAAGTTAAAAACAAGACCATAACAGTACCAAAAAAACAAACTACTTATGGATAAATGTAACAAAATATGATTGCAGGACCTCTCTGCACTGAAAACCAGAAAACATTTTAGAAAAAAATTTTAAGAACTTAAAGAAGTGGAGAGAGAGCCACATTCATGGTTGGAAGGCTCAGTGTTATTTAGATGTCTCTTCTCCCCAAACCGATCTCTGGGTCCACTGCAATTCCGTCACAATTCCCACAGGCTTAGAATTGGCAAACTGAAACTCTGTAACTAGTGTGGAATTGTAAAGGACCTAGAGGAGCCAAAACAATTGAAAAAGAACAAAGTTGGAGGACTTTCACCGCCAATTCAAGATTTACTAGAAAGCTACAGTGACCAAGACTGGGGGTTATGCACCTTACATTACACGATGTTGTATGTCAGTTATACTCCGTAGAGTGGGGAGAGACACAGATAGTGCGGTCAGAGCATAAGGGCCTACAAACAGAGCAATGGAGCTGAATTAAGTCCAGAAAAAGACCCACACTTATGTGGCCGGATGATGTTTGACAAAGATGCCAAAGCGATTCAGTGAGAAAGGGAGAGTCTTTTCAACAAAACTTGCTTGAACAACTGGTTATCAGAATGGAAAAAAGTGACCTGTACACCATACACCAACGTTAATTCAAGATGGATCAGAGACCTAAACATGAAAACTAGAACGATTCAGCTTTCTGAAGAAAACAAGAATATATTCATGACCTCGGGGTTGGCAGAGATTCCTTAGGACACAGAACCCGCCCCCCCATAAGAGGAAAAAAGTAATAAATTTGACTTCGTTGAAATTAAAACTTCATGCAAAAGCACAGTTAAGAAAATGAATAGGCAGGCCCAAGACTGGGAGAAATGTTTGCAATATGTGTCTCTGACAAAGGCCTGTGCTGATACCAGAAAGACAACCCAAGTAGAAAGGGGCCAGATGACCTAACAGACATTTCCTGAGAGAATGTATTTAAATAGCCAATACGCATATGAAAAGATGCTTGGCATCCTTAGCCACCTATCAAGGAAATGCAGATTAAAACCACAATGAGATACTACTTTACACTGACACAAATGGCTCAAAATAAACAAGACAGACATTACCAAGTGTTGGCAAGGGTGCGAGGGCCTGGGATGCGGAGACGTGGCTGGTGGGCATGTAGAGAGGTGCTACCACTTGGGAAATTCCATGACCCAGCTGTGCTCGTCCCAGGTATTTATTCATGGTGAAGTTCAACATCTAACCCCACGGCAACTTGATTCATAGTTGCCGAAACCTGGAAACAACCCAGATGTCTGTTAACAGGAGGAAGCATAAACAAATGATGGTAGGTTGTACTACTTGGCAGGGAGAAGAAACAAATTGGTGAAGCACCTGGCATCTTGGAAGAATCTCAGGAACATTTTGCTGAGCAAAGGAAACTGGACACAAAGGATTAATACTGTGTGATTCTGTTTATATGAATTTTAATTTATGTGATAGGAATCAGAACCTTGTAGGAAGGGGGTGCAGATGACTGAAAGCAGTGAGGGAACTTTCTGGAATGATGGAGTGGTCCTGATTGTGATAGGAGCCTGGGCTTCATGTGTGTGCTTGCCGAAACTCAGCAAACAGCCCTGAAGACCTTTAGGTTTCACTGGATGTAAAGTGCACCTCAGTGTTTTTTTTTTAATGAATGAATTGCATAATCAAAAGCTTAGAAACTTGTCACATGAGATCAAGTTGTAGTAAAATTGAACCTGATTTACACTCAAGGATTGCTAACCTACCTTTAAGTAATTCACTTAGGAAACAAGCCACAGAAAGTTAGCCAGATTTGGAACCTAAATCATTTTGGACTTAAGTCACATGCTACGAAATATTTTATTTATTTGCTGCTTCATTTGAAATCCTAGCATATGTGTATAGACATAAAAATTGCACAAAACTTTTGCAATTTAGAAAATACGCCTGTCATATGCGGTTTCCACATCTGTGTATCCAGCACTAGGACAACCTCTCCATCAGTGGACCGCTTCTCTTCATCCTGGCCAGTGTGTCAGACCATCTGCTCATGGCCCCAGCTCACCAGGGACACCTTCCCGCAGCTGAATTTGTTACCACGCTGCTGCCACTTCGGGCCAGTTCCCTCTCGTTGGAGGCAGAGCCAGAAAGCCCATGCCTCGCCGTGCTGGAGCGTCAGGTTGCTCTTCTGGTGCCAGTCTGCCTTTGCACGAGAACAACACAGGGACCCTGGACTGAAACGCTAAGCCCCCACCAGCTGCTCAGGGCCGGCACTGATGGGGGTTAGCACGCGCCCTGCATGGAGCCCACACTCTGCAGACCACAGGGAGGGCACCAAGGAAATGCATGAAGTCACACAGCCCTGATAAGTGGCAGGGCTGAGATCCAAACCCAGGGTGACAGTTGAACTGGTCTTGGGGGTAAGTGGGCATGTGGAAAGGCCCTGGGGTGTCTCCCAGGTTGGAAGGGCCTGCGAGCCACACAGAATCCTGAAGGAGCCGAGAGGAGTCTGAGCTGTGCAAGTGGTGACCCCGAGACGTTCGTATTTAGAGCAGTGAAGGACACGCAGATTCAGACTGCAGCAAGATCCTGTCGTTCACCCTGGAGATCCGCAAGTCGGACAGTTCGGTAGCACTTCGTCAGCGAGGGTGTGGGCAGCCGAGGGAGGCCGTCTGGCCGTGGCCTCCACTGTCCCTTGGCCCAGCAGTTCACAGCAAGGGTTCATCCTGTAGGTGCATCGTGGCAAGACGCGGCCTGGAAGGAGGGAGGGAGAGAAGATGGGCCGATTAAATTAACGGTGACACATCCATGCAGAGAGCCTCCAGGAAATATTCAGTTAAAACCGAAGTGCAGACTGGTACCTCGGCATCTGTCGGGGGGTGGGGGCATTTCAGAAAGAGGAGGAGCCGAGAGCAGGAAGGGGCTCTGCCTGTCTGGACCACACATCACTGTTACCACCTAAGTGGCAAGGAGCAGTGGAGCTGAAAACATGTTTTTTGTCTTGGGGTATTTTTTTATGTGTTTAGGGGAGTGGGAATGGGGGTCACAGGGTGGGTGTGGAGTGGAGGGGGACCTTCGGGAAGCTGGAGAGTCAGGCTGTCCGGGCCGCAGGCGGGTGGGCTGAGGAGACGCGCAGGCTGCGGCTCTGGAGGGGGAGGAGGCGGGGGGATGTTGCTGACGAGGAATGTGTGGGAGGGGAGGGCGGGCAGGGTCAGAGCCCAGCAGGGCTTCCGTGAGACCGCCAAGGAGGCTGGTGGGAGAGCAGGGCGCAGCTGCCCCAAGGCCCCTGCGGGCAGTGCCGGGGCCTCTGGTGGACATGCGGATGCACTCAGCAGTCACACCTGCAGACTGGGTCAGAGGGAAACGCTGAGGTTTTGCACAGGCAGAACTTAATTTTAATAATTTTCCATTTCTTGTTGGAAATTCTCATTAAGTCAGCATAAATGAACAAGAGTATAAACAGCACTTGGTTGCTTATCTTAGGTATTTTAAATGCAGATAACGTGCTGATCATGTTTTAAATCCCACAGGTATTTGTGTATATATGTAATATGTATCCATGTTGTTTATGTAATATATAAATGTGTGTTTATATATATATATTAACTCCTTTAAAAAGGAGTTAATGTGTATAGAAAGGTGAAATCGCCAAATTGTCCCTCGGAAAACACTTACCCAAAAACTCTTCAGAGCCAGTGCTGTGCCCTTGTCTAAAACCGCTTTCCTTCCAGAAGCCCCCATGAGAAGAAGAAGAAGAGGCGCTCGCGGTCGCGGACCAAGTCCAAGGCAGGGGCTCAGTCAGCATCCCCGAGCAGGCAGGCCACACGCCGGCACTCGGCCCACTCGGCCAGCATCTCTCCCGTGGAGAGTCGGGGCTCCAGCCAGGAGCGCTCCAGGTAGCCCCCCAGCTCCACCCTGACTTCTGGGCCACAAGGGTGCTCCTCATGGGGGAGAGCCCGGAAGGGGGAAGGCTAGCAGACTGCTGGCCCAGGCCTGGGGACCCCTGCTCCCCACACCCTTATCCACGTTTCGGCTGGGCACTAAATGAGCAGAGGGCAGACACCGAGGGTGGTCAGAACTAGGGCCCGGCCTTGGGAGCACCATCTGGAAGCCACCGCCTTTGCCCCTTGCTCTGGGCTGACCCCCCCACCTCCCGTCAGGCAGAGGGAGTCATGGACTGGCCTGAGCCTCTGTGATTGTCCATGGGCCAACCTCAGAGATGCGAGCGGGCGTGGGATGGGCCGCTGCCACCCCACGAGACGCAGGGTCCTGTGTGTGGACGTGCCTCTCTCAGATGCCGAGGCAAGGACTTCCCTCTGTCTGACCAGCTGGGAAATCGTGTTTCAGTGTGACAGCAGCCGTTCTCCAACTGCTGGTTCTCAAACCACCCGAGGATGGCGCCTTTGTCCTCACCGGGAGCCATGGAGCCTGGCATGATCATAAGGGAGGGAGAGAGCCAGGCACTGGGGGTCCAAGGTGATGGGGACCCAGAACTCCCCATCCACACATGGCTCACTCCAAGCCACTAAAAGCAGGGCAAAACTGTCGCTTCCCGACCACACGGGCTGAGGTGATGTCCAGGTCCCCTTGATTGGCGCACAGCCAGCCTGGCCAGCAGCACAGGTGCGGGTCCCCATGCCGGCATCGTGGGCTGTCCATTGCCTGGCCACCCGCGGTTGTCAGGAGGCATTTGCCTGACAGTTCCAGTTTCAGAAAGCCAGGACCCCCGCCCCCCCATCCACCCGGGGCCTGGGCAGGGGTCAGGAGTGGACCGTCTGGGAATCGAGCCCGCTCATTCTCGGTTGTAGCCCTACTGCTTTCATCTGTGTGAATCACAGGCTCCCCCAAAATTGGAAGTGCAGGCGTGTGAGTAGCCGAGACCACAGCTCACTTGAGACAGATTGGAATCTAAGACATAGCTTCTTTAAAGGTAGAATGTAAGGCCTGCAGGCCCCGACGATTGATTGTGTCGTGTCCACGCGTGCGTGAGTCCTAAAAACCAGCCAGACGTGCCCACTCGTGGTCACAGCTCTGGGAGCGTGGCTCCAGCCTTCGGGGGCTTCCATTTCTTCGTCTCTTTTTAAAATGTGTCTTATATAATATTTATGTGAAAATATTCTTTTTTAGTTAGGTTGCATTTTATAAAATATTTCAAATGTGTGTTTTAACAAAATATAAAAGTAAAATATATATTTATAATGTTGATTTCTTTTTTAAAGACACTGGAAACAAATATAGTAAAATGTTATTTTTTAGTTCTAAGGAGTCAGGAGTAAGGATGTTTATTATGTGGTTATTCATTGTACTTTTCTATGTTTTTTAAAGATCTCTAGATTTTTAAGTATTTTTTAAGCTGCTGATCTCTCTTTGTTTGCATTAGGGGGGTTTCTCAGGAAAAAGACGGTCAGATCTCTTCAGCGATTGTATCTTCTGTGCAGAGCAAAATAACTCAGGTAAAATGGGAGTGTCTGTCTTCCCCTTTTTTTTTTATTAAGGGGTTCGTTTTTACCCCCTCCCCTCATCTCATCGACACTGACTCAGGGCAGGGGTCCTGTGCTGGCCGCCTGGAGGGCCCGTGGTGTCGGCATTGCCCTAGGCCATGACCTGGAACCAGCCCACCATCCCCAGGCACAGGGCTGCCCCCTACTCCTCCCGGCCCTGAACCTGTCAGCACCTGAGGCCCAGCAGGGGGGGATGTGGAGCGGAGCCCTGCCCTGGGATGTGTTCCCAGCCACGCAGACTCTCCCCGAGTCTTCCTCCAACATTTTCATAAATCACCGCACCGCGTAGATTGTCTGGTTCCCAGGCCCTGACAGGAAGCCTGTAGACACCCCGTGTCTCTCCTTGCACAGGACCTCATGGCCAAGGTAAGAGCGATGCTCGCAGCTTCCAAAAACATGCAGACCAGTGCCTCCTGAGACCGGGCAGCTGCATGGGCCAGCCCGGCCACTGAGTGTGGGCCACTGTGGGCGTCAGTCGGGGCTCCATGTGTCTGAGGTTCCAGGAGCTGGAAGAACCACAAAGCTTCCTTCTGCACAGACCCGTCACAGAACACCGTCCAGATTCTCCCCCCGGGGACTCCCTTGGACAATTGGTGGTTTTTGTAAATTAATTTTTGATGACATTCTCAGTTTAAGATTTTTGACCAGCAGTCTCTTACCTGTATATTTGTAAATAATATCATGTTTCTGTGAAAATGTATTATCAAATAAAATGAGAGGAAAACACCTTTTCTAGCTAGCAACTGTGGGCAGTTTCTTCCTTGTTTGGCTTGTGTGTGTGTTTTCCCATTTCACTCTGAGTGTGTCTGTCGTTTTCCTCTGACACGGCCTTACGTGGACGTCATGGTGATGGGACAGCAGATGGGTCCACCCATCCAGCATCCCCCCACCTCCGGCTGCCGTCAGAGCTAGGTGTTCCCTGTGCTGCTGGGGGGTGCTCCCTGCGCTGGGGGTGCGGAGCCGGGCCATCGCTCAGCCCAGGCGGAGCAGGAGAGGCGGCCCCACAGGCCAGTCTGGGCATCGCCCCTGGACTAAGCCCTTCGAGTGGATTTCTGTCCTTAGCGTCCATGACATCCTGAGTTTACCCAGCTAGATGGTGCTAAATGATGCCATCGTTTCACGGGAGCCCTACTCAGCTCACCCCAGTGACGTCCCCACATCAGAAAGACCCTTTGTGACCCCCCTGCAGGTTTGCTGTGTCGCCTGAGTCTCAGGCCGCTGAGGTCTTTCTGTCCGTCGTGCATGCAGCACGGGCAGTGCCCAGGTCGGCACGTAAGATGCTGGTCCTGGACTGCGCCGTTTCAAACACTAAACAAGGACTTGCGGCTTATCCATGATGTGAAGTCCAGAGCCGTGACTTCATCCCCATAGCAAGAAGGTTCTGTGCAGCTCACTTACACAACGCCCCTGTGTCAGTGTCAGGGTCTGTTTTCAGTTCTGCCAATTTACCAAAACCCAAAATCAGAACTTTTAAGTTTTCCGTCTTATAAAGTAAACTTCCTGAGAGCCCCTTCTGGTCAAGGTGGTTGGGGAGACACACCCCTGGGAACCGTTTGCAGACAGGCAGGTGGGGGGAGTCGGGAGGCCCCAGAGGATGCTGGCCACAAGAGGTGGGCCTGGGCAGGAAGGGGCCGAGGGTGCCATGCACGGGTGCAGAGCAGAGAGCCAGAAGCCGCCTTCCCCGCTCTGGCCCACAGTCCCTGCTGCTGAGGATCCCTCCAAATGTATGCTCGTGCAAATCACTACCTGTGAACGCACAGCTAGACACACCTGCTTTCCGCACAGGCGTAGCTACCGCACATCCAGCTCGGCACTTCATCCTACGCGTTTACCTTTGAGACAGCTGCATGTCAGCACCAGGGACCCACCACGTCCTTGATGATGGCCGTCATCGTCCACTCAACAGACACCTGGAGCACGTGCCAGGCGCCTGTGTGCTGCAGGCATCCTCGCGGGCGGGCGCGCTGCCCTCCTGTCTGGGCACGCACTGGGAGGTAGTCCACTGGCGCCCCAGTGACAGCGCATGCATGTCCTCGTGCAGACGTGCTCCTTGCACACACGGACCGCTGAGTCTGCAGGATAAATCCCTAGCGGTGCAAGTGCTGGGTCACAGGTACGTATACTTTCAATTCTGAAGCAAAAAATTGCCTTCCAGTAAGGATTCTTAGCCGACATGAGTGCCTTTGCTGCATCCTCGCCAGTGCAGTGCGATTTCAAATATTTTTATCTTTGCTGAATCAGAACGATGAAGAGTTCTCCCATTTTAGTTTCATTTCTTTAATTATGAGTAAGATGGAGCAGCTTCTCTTATATTTACAGGTCCGCTTGTGTCTTTTCTGTGAGCTGACCTTGTGCTTGGCTGTTGGTTACCGCTGGGTTTCTTCTGCGTTGTAAGCACCCTCCACGTAGTCAGCAAGTTAGCCCTTTCTGTATTATTTATTTTGTAAATAATTTTCTCCCAATTTGTCACTTCTCTTTTGACTTTGTTTATAATTTTTTTAACATGCAAAAGGTGCTTTTCTCATGTAGTTCTTCATTTTCCTCACGGCTCCTGGTTTTGTGTCTTTAGACAAGACTGGGCATGCCGATGGCAGCGTGTGTCTCCCTGGCTCCTGCACACCCTTGCTGTTTGTGTGCAGGGCCATTGTTTGGCTGTGTCATTTCCTCTGTAGGAGATGGGATTGTGAACCAGAAACGAGAGTCTTGATGGGGAAGTAATTTCTTGGGGCTAGACGGCAGCGGGACAGCCACTGACCGAGTGCTGCGGGTGGGTGTCGATCGATGGTGCGTATCCTCCTCCCAGGCTGTCCCTGAGGGGCGGCTGCGGGAATGAGCTGACAGAGAGCCCCTGGCAGTAGACTGTGGGCTTCTCTCGGGAGGCCATAGGGTCCCATCTAACACGTTGGACGTTTGGTTTGCAGCCAGGTGCGCCGGGGATGTCACTTGGCCTCACGGAGCCTTCTTCCAAGGTGTCCTGGGAGCATGGCAGGGTGACTTGGTGCTGCAAGGCAACATTTGTGGCTTCATAAGGGAACGCAGACTTTTCCACAGACATTAGCAGGGTGAGAGCTCACCGGGACAGACACGTGTCGTGGATTTTATTTGGGGGTCCGTGAGACTTTGGTGACCACCATCACCACAACAGGAAATGGAGAAGAGACCCACGGTCTGGCCTCTGCCCCTTGGAATTCTGTGTGGTCAGCTGTATGTCCAGGGAGGCACCCAGGCCAGGGCCCCACACCCACTCTGGCTGCACAGACCCGCCATCTGCAGTCTCCATAACTTCCGTTTCAGCTGCCGGGTCCCAGACAGAAACAGACAGGGGCGGCCTTCCACCTTCCACAGTCCCCTTGTGAACCCAGCACACTCCCACTTCCTGCAACTAAAAATGCTGGAAAATTGGACTTTCTCGGTGTGTATGATGCACGTTTCTGTGTACATGACACATTATCCACCCCACACTACTGCTGATGACCACACTCATTAACCCCAGAAAGTTGTGCTTTGTGGGCAATGGAAGAGATTTCAGGGGTAACTTTGCACACCACCCCCTGTCTCCCAGGTCTGAGTGCCCCCTGGATGGACCACCTTCTAGTTAGACACTGGACGACTTCCTGTGTTCTCACTATGAGGATGCTGCCATCAACCCTGTGTAAATAGTTTTTCCCCTTTAAAAAGATTCTTTCCTTATAATGAATTTGCAGTAGTTTTATGAATCATTTCTAAGGCTGTTAAAATGTGCTAATAAATTCTTCTCCAAAACATATTCCCACCTGTTTTCAGTAAGGCTATTTTGCTTCAATGCCTCTGGATCCTGGGGATGGTGTGCTGCTCAGATCGGCGTGCCCTGCTCGTTCTTGAATGTGACCTGTGTCCAGATCATTAAACTCGCCGTGACCTCCTGCGAGCCGAGGGGCCAGCTGCTCCACCAGATTCCCGGAACAAGACAGGAGCTGCTGGGGAGGGCTCCTCGTCCAGAACAGAGAGGCAAGGGAGAGAACGGACTGGAGAAACCACTGGGCGGGGGCAGAGTTGGGCAGAGGGAGACTGGGCTGCTGAGAAAGAGCTGGAAACGCAACCTGAGCGCCGGTTCACAGACAGTTTCCAGCAATATTGGGGTGTTTGTGTTGAATAAGTAGCTCATTCACGGTTAAATATTACTTTCTTGTGCATCCTTCCAGTTCTTTTTTACAAATACAAGCAAATATGAAAATACATTCTCCCTTCTCTGTCCCCCCCACACATACATCTCTGCACACAGAGTGGTATGCTCCGTGCCCACTTCCTCGTGTGTTTTTCTACGTCTTGGAGCTACTTTTGTGTCTGTACATAAAGAGCTCCTTGATTCTCTTTATAATAGCTTTTTTTAGAACAATTTTAGGTTTATAGAAAAATCATGAAGACAGTAGAAAAAGTTCTCACCTGCGGCACCCAGTTTCCCCAGCTGTCACCTCTGACGGTAGGATGGACCAGTATGGAGACGTTATTATTAACTGAAGTCCGCGCTCCCCAGACTGCCCTCAATTTCACCTCGTGCGCCCCCTCCAGCATCATCAGATCTGCAGGGCAGGGCCCTGGCCGCTGCCCCGTGCCTGCTGCAGGTGTGCACGCTGTCCCTTAGCTCCCTGGTCCTGAGCAGCTGACTTGGCCCAAGGTGGCATCATGGCGAGGCAGCGGGCGGCTCCCTGGGGTGGAGGGACACTGGGCACTGGGCCGGGGAGGCGAGTGGGACCTGGGCAGCTCTGGAAGATGCTGGAGCAGGAGGGGCCCAGCTGACAACCTCCAGGCAAGTGGAGCAAATGAGGGGCAGGCCATCTCGGTCTTTCTCGACTCGCAGGATTCAAAGCCCAGCAGGGGCTTTCACTGGGTGCAGCACGGCCATGGTCCCTGGGCGAGAGTGGACATGGCCAGTGGGGCAGGCCAACCTCCACAGGAAATTGGGGTGCTGCTGCCCAAAGAAGGTGCACAGGATGCTTGGCCCTCCCAGAGCCAGTTCACCCCGCTCCATAAACTGAGGGTCAAGGATGACGCCTGCCCCTGGGCCGGGTCCAGAACCTGGGTCCTGCGAGCAGGCTAGGGCTGCACCAGGGTGGCCGCCCTGTCGTCCAGGAAACCCGGAAGTTCTCCCCGGGCTTCTCGGGCTTCCCACAGCTTGCTGGAAAGGACAGCCGGCACCATCTTTCTGTCACAAACAGCTCAGAAGGGGGAGAGCCTGGTGGCACAAGCGGTTAAGTGTGCGAGCTCTGGTTCGGCAGCCCAGAGGTCGCAGGTTCGGATCCCGGGCACGCACTGACGCAGTGCTTGTCAAGCCATGCTGTGGTGGCATCCCATACAAAGTAGAGGAAGATGGGCACGGATGTTAGCCCAGGGCCAGTCTTCCTCAGCAAAAAGAGGAGGATTGGTATCGGATGTTAGCTCAGGGCTGATCTTCCTCACAAAAAAAAAAAAAAAAAAAAGGAAACAAACAGCTCGGAAGGACGGAGGGATGGGCCCCAACTCACTCCCACTGCAGGAAGTTGCCTGAATGACGAGTTGATTGATCACTCAGTGGCGGCAGTTTAGAGAAGCAGGAAAGTCACACATTGAATTGGGGGTTTGAGAAAGCACAGCCAACGGCTTCTCGTTCATTCTGACATTCAAATTGCAGAATCCAGTTGCCTGGGTCTCCCCCAGACAGACCGTGCGGTGGGTGGCCCGACCGCGGCGGAGACCAGGCCGGGCTGTGCCCTTTCTAACTTAGAAAAGGCGCAGTGCCTTGGTGAGAGAGGGTCCATCCAGCTCTCGAAAAAGTGTGCAAAAGCAGAAACTAACTTCCGATAGCCAGCGGCTCTCTAGCCCAGCGTGAAGCCGGATCACGTCAGCTTCCTGAGCAAAGCGACTTTGCTGGGGGGGGTGGCGCTCAGTGCGTGTGCTGGATGATGATGAAACTCTCACATCTGTGCCTCAGAAAGCTCCTGTCGGGGCGGGTAAAGAGGGCTGGAAGCAGGGAGACCCCACGGCACAGTCTCTTCCGAGAGCAACTGTGGGCCTGGGGGAGAGGGGACGCAGAGCAGGGGCGGGTCCCAGAGGGCCTTAGGAGGCTGACTTCCGGGGCTCAGTGATTGATGAGAGAGAGACAGACAGACGGAGAGAGAGGAGCCACAAGTGCCTCCCAGGGTCCCAGATCTGCAAGGGGAGAAGCCGAATGGTCCACGTAGTGATGGATTTCAGCTGGGGTGTCAGTGAGAGCCCACGCTGAGCTGACCGTAGCTGTGGAAACACTTAAGGGTGCGTGTACGGACGAGGCTGGTACACACACATACTTCAGCGGACCAGTGAGACTGCAGCAGCAGCCAGCACACCCACGCCCAGATCTGGTTTCTAATTCCACTCTCCAGTAAGAGGACCCAGGGACCCTTGGAGAAAGGGCTGGTTCCGGGTGAGCGGGAGCGTCTCACAGTACCGCACGGTCCTGAGGGGCCGTCTGGAAGGGACCCAGGAGCCCATGGAAGGAGCCCCCACGGCCGAGCTGGAGCACGGGGCAATCAACAAGAGTATCGTGTCGGGCTGTGAGCCAAAGTATAGAACAAATACCCCCCGTCCATGCGGGTACAGAAGATGGAGTAAACAATAAATGCGGGGAAAGAGACACATTCCCCTGCGGAGGCATTCCCAACAATGGATGCGGCTCCTCCGCCCTCAAGCAGACGCCCCACCCAACTGTGTGACTCCCTCCTAAAGAGCACAGTGTGGGGGGACAGCAGCTGTACAGAGGGGCCCGAGCAGCGCTCCTCGGCTGGTGACCAAGGTCAACACCAACAGTGACGAGTCGGTCGACAGCGGGCGCTCTGGGAGGGGGGGCGAGAAGGACACTGCCCCTCTGTCACCCGCCACCCGTCACCCGGCGCGAATCACGAGAGAAACACCAGACAAACCCAGGGGAGGACATTCTGCAGAACGCTGAGCAGGGATCAGACAGGGAAGTCTGGGGAACCACCACAGCCCAGAGGGGCCCATTGAGACACAACGCCTGAATGTAACGTGGTCCCTGGATGGATCCTGGGACGAAAAGGGACAATAGGGAAAACTGAGGAAGTCTGATAAAGTGCAGACTTTAGTTAACAATAATGTGTCCCTATTGGTTGGCTCACAGTGACAGTTGGCTCACAGTCATGTGAGACGTTCCTAAGAGAGGAGACTGCTATGGGGTATACGGGAACTCTGTAACTGCAAAACTGTCCCAAAGTTTAAAGTTTATTAAAAAAAAAAAAAAGAAGAAGAAAAAAAACTCAAATACAAAAACCGTGGCTTCTAAAGCCAGGAGCCAGGAATGCCTGTTTGAATGCGAGCCATCGGCTTGTAGGATGGGCGCCCGAGCCGGCCAACCTCGCCAAGCTTGCTGGGAGCCCAGGACCCGAGAGTCCAGCTGGGAAAGAACAGGAGCGCCATTCTGCTTGGTGCCCACGGCCTCAGGCCCACGCGGTAAGAAACGGTCGTGCGGCACCGTTCGCAGAGCGCCAGGTGGGCACCGTGTCCCCGCTGCCAGGCCCACCACCCCACCATGAGGCTTCCCATGGCAGCTCCAAATCTTATCCAACATGTCCTGTGAATTGACAGGAGATTATTTCCTCCGCAAAAAACAGATGAAACTAAGGAATTGAAAATTTACGAAGGACATATTTGTTGACTCTAGTAAAGTCAGGATGGAGAGATTTATTTCCTTTTCTCATTATTTGTAACAAACTTGTTCTGAATGAGCGCTTCTAGGATAAAGACACATGAAGCTGTTCTACAAAAATAACAATGACAGGGGCTGGCCCAGTGGCATAGTGGTTAAGCTCGTGTGCTCCACTTTGGTGGCCTGGGGTTCATGGGTTCAGATCCCGGGTGCAGACCTACACACCGCTCGTCAAGCCATGCTGTGGTGGCGTCCAACACACAAAATAGAAGAAGATTGATGCAACAGGTGTTTGCTCAGGGCCAATCTTCCTCACCAAAAAATAATAATAATAATAATAACACCCAGGTTTCTGGCTTGGGTTGCGGGGTGGATGGTAACCCCACTGTGGCGTCAGGGAGCAGGGGCAGGGGGCGGGGAGGAGGGCACGCTTGCGGTTCCAGACACGAGGGTGTGCGGGCCTGTGGCTCCCACACTGGGGTGTCCACTGATGTGGCGTGGCCAAAGGAGTCAGGCCAGAGCTGGGCCGGCCGGGGCCTTAGGCCTGGCAGCATGTTGCTGGGAACCAGAGCATCTAGAGCGATGAAGGTCAGCCAGGGAGGACGTGTGCAGAGGGAGGAGAGCAACCCAGAGCCAGTTGCTGGGGACCCCCAACGCTGAAGGATGGAGCAGGGAGGCTGAGGGGCTGAGAGACCAGGAAATGCCGGGTACCCCCTTGGCCCCTCGCCACCCTGAGGGTGGGCTGAGTCAGCTCCCTTCGCAGGTGGAGGATCCTTTGAGACCCTCATGGTGCTGCTAGGGAGACAGCACGGGCAGGACAGCAAGGACCCCTGGCCTTGAAGGAGACCAGAGTGAACAGATGAGGACACAGCAGATGGCAGGCGAGGAACAAAGCCAGTGTGGGGGTGAGAGCAGGGGGTGCTTTGCAGAGAGGGTGGAGTGAGGAGGTGCCTGTAAGGAGGTGAAATGGGCAGAGACCTGTGGGAGGGAGCTATGGGGCTGTGGGGGCTGTGAGGAGCAGGTGCAAAGGTCCTGAGGCAGGAATGTACCTGGAGTGGCAGAGGGAGAGAAGGTGGGTTGGGGCCTCCGGCTGGATTGGGGAGCAGGTAGGGACGAGGGGACTGGGCAGGGCTGGGGTGGGGCAGGACCCATGGGCCAGGGTGAGGAGCTGGGATTTGTCCCCCGAGTGCAACGGGAAGCCCCTTATGGGCGTGAGGCAGGTGGACCATCCCTTCACATGTGGGGAAGGTCGCCCTGGCTCTGGCTTAGGGAACGGCCTGTAGGAAAGCGGGTGGGCACAGAGAGACAGTTAGGAGGTGTGTCAGCATGCTAGGCGGCTGGCCCAAACCACCACAAACTGGGGCTGAAAACGGCAGGAGTTTACCCTCTCGGTTCTGGAGGCAGGAGTCCGAGATGCAGGCGTCCAGGGCTGGTTCCTCCTGGAGGCTTTGGGGAGAATCTCTTCCTGCCTCTCTCGCTCCTGGGCGCTCCTGGCTCATGCGTGGCTGCATCGCTCCCTCCCTGCCTCCTCGCCCCGAAGCCTCCTCCCTCTGCGCCTCTCTCCTTCTCTTTTAGGGACACTCGTCACGGGCTGGAGGGCCCTCCCGGATAACCCAGGATGGTCTCCTTGCCAGGTCCCTAACTTTAATTCCATCTGCAACAACCCTTTTCCAAATAAGCTCACAGTCTCAGGTTCTGCGTGGGCGTGAATTTGGGGGACACCATTCACCCCGCCTCAGGGGCCTTGCAAGGAAGCCCCAGAGACCGTCAAGGAGCAGCTTTGGCTCTGAGGCTGAGTCGGATGCCGTGGGAGAGCCGGACCCCTCAGCCCGGCTCGCCTGCTCCGTGAACCGTTGAAGAAAGAGCACTCCGCGTCCCTGGGCTCCGCTGGCACGGGGACGTCGGCCGCGGAGCGCAGATCCTGACCGCGCGTGAAGTTTCCCGAGCACCTCCCCAGTGGGTTTCACTGACACAGGTCCTTTATTGTACGTCCATAGGGATCCGTGACGGAGACCTGGGTCTCGCTGAGTCTAGAAAAGCCGTCCCAGTAAGCTGGAAAGAAAGGCCGTCAGTGGTAAAGCGGCACGTCCACGTGTGCTGGCAGCCCTCCCCCTCAGGGCCGGGAGAAATCACCGCACGGCGTAGATTCAGTGGCACACTAACTCGGCTCTTTGTCAGCTTCACAACACGCCGGGCACCGCGAGCAGCTGCTCATTACGCAGCCGGGGACGATGAGCAGGGTCACACAGCACAGACTTGGGCGCGCACGGCCTGGGGCACACCCCTTACCCCTCATCCCTGCGTTTCCTTCTCTCCTTTTAAGCAGTAACTCACACACCACACAATTCATCCTCTTAAAGTAGACAGTTCAGAGGTTTTTAGTACAATCATAGAGTTGTGCAACCATCACCACTATCGAATTCCAGAAGATTCCATCACCCCAAAATAAACCAGCTACTCACTACCAGTCACCCCCCATCCTCCTCCCCCAGGCCCTGGCAGCCGCCAATCCACTCACTGTCTCTGGATCTGCCTGTTCTGGCTGTTTCCTATAAATGGAATCATCCACTACGCGGCCTTTGCATCTGGTCTTTCCACTTCGAGGGTCTTCCGCCCTGCAGCACGCATCGGCACTCCATTCCTTTTCAGGGCTGAATGATATTCCATTGTGTGGACATGCCACATTTTGTTTATCCATGCATCCACCGATGGACGTTTGGCTTGTTTCCACTTTTGGGTCGTTATGAATAATGCTGCAAGGGACACTCATGCACAAGTTTCTGTGCAGACGTAGGTGTTCAGTTTCCATTCTTTCTGGATTGGGAGTAGCACAGAGCCTCCGCATGGGGTGGCCAAAAGAATTCACTGAGCTCGGTCTGAACACCCTCAGATTAGAGCCTGAGGGGCCGGCCCGGTGGTGCAGTGGTTAAGTGCGCGCGCTCCACTGCAGCGGCCCAGGGTTCGCAGGTTTGGATCCCACGTGCACACCAATGCACTGCTTGTCAAGCCCTGCTGTGGCAGCATCCCATATAAAGTGGAAGAGGATGGGCATGGATGTTAGCTCAGAGCTGATCTTCCTCAGCAAAAAGAGGAGGATTGGCATCGGATGTTAGCTCAGGGCTGGTCCTCCTCACAAAAAAAAAAAAAAGATTAGAGCCTGGGGCGCAGTAATTGCACAAAGCTGGGAGGGGGTGCAGTGGCATCCGCGGTCTTGCCTGTGTCGCCCCAACTACCCCTTCTGGCACCCGCACCCAAATTTTCCTCTGGAGTGCCGGCCATTCCCCGCTCAGCCCATGCAGTGGGAGTGGGGCTGACACACCCTTAGCCCAAGACCCGAGCCAGCGAATCAGAACTCACCTCCACTTGGCCTGGTGATGGGCTCAGGAAGAACCCAGGACCCAAGTAAGACAATCCCAGGCCCCTCTCTGAAATGTTAGAAAAGGGACTTCTCTTCTGGGCAAGGGTAGGCCTGGAGTGGTCAGGCCACCTCCTCACAAGAAACTGCAGCTGAATGGAGGAAGCAGAGCCCAGAAAAGGAGAGTCTGAGTACAGAGCCCCTGGAACCAGCCATGCCTGAAGCCACATCCCTGATTTTCCCTCTTAAGCCAGGTTTCTCTGAGGTGCCTGAAATTCTTCCTCCTGCACAGACCATGGGGGTGAGGATGGCAGAGACTCGTTCTGGATGGAAGACGGTGGAAGACAAGACTCAGCCTGCATACCTTACAGCCAATCCCACCAGTTACGATGTCTTGTCTTCAAATACCAAGAGGTGAATACACGTCTTCTGAACCAGAACTGGTTTTCCTTGTAATGCCGTCTCTGGAGGCCCTGGCTCAGCTCCTCCGGTGAGGGAGGGGGAGGGGCTGGGGGTTCTCCCTGGGGACACAGCTTGGTTGTGGGGACATGCTTGGCAGAGGGACCAGCTCCAGGACCAAGAGTTGTAGCTCCGGCGGCTGAATGAGCGGGGCCCGTGGAAGCCAGCCGTCCTGCACCCCAGTCCTCACAGCCACTCTGCCCACACAAGCCCCTACATGCTCAGACCTCACCCCACCGACCCCTCACCTTTGATTTCTACCCCTTCACCTTCCATCTGGGTGTCCTTTATGGGCTGAACTATGTCCCCCGAAATCCATATGTTGAAGTCCTAACCGCCGGCACCTCAGCACGTGACTGTATTTGGAAATAGGGCCTTTAAGGAGGTGATTAAGGTAAAATGAGGTCGTTGGGGTGGGCCCCAGTGCAGTAGGACTGGTGTCTTTACAAGAAGACTTGCTCGTCGTCTTATAAGGTCCTGGCTGCCCCCTCTGCCAGGACCGCTCTTCCCGCAGGCCTTTGCTAAGCTGACCGTCCCATTTAGTGCTGCGTGCCACCTGACCCTCTCGACCCCCTGCGTCCCCACTGCACGCTGCACCATCTGACATAAGAGGCGTGAGTTTCCTGTGCTGCCTTAACAATGACCACAAACATAGTGGTGGAAAACAAGACACACTTATCCTCTCGCAGTTCTGGAGTCCAGAGGTCCGAAGTCAGTTCTGCTGGCCTGAAAGCCCAGTGTGCGCCGGGCTGCTCCCTCCGGGGCTCCGGGGAGAACCTGCTCCTTGCCTCTTCCAGCTCCTAGAGGCGCCCACGTCCCTCGGCCCCTGGCCGCATCACTCCAGCCTCTGCTTCCCTCGTCACGTGGCCTCCTCCCCCAACTCAGAGCCTCCCTCCTCCCACCTCCCCCTTACAGGGACCCTTGACGACCCCGGGCCCCCATCCAGGGCAGTCCCCCATCTCAGGATCTGTAACTGAAGCGCTTCAGCAAAGCCCCTCTGGCCGCGTACGGGAACTCGTTCACGGACTCAGCCACTAGGATCGGGCATCTTTGGGGGCCATCACCCCCCACTTGGCCTTACTTGACTCATCTCTCCCCCACCGGTGTCGGCCCCACAGGCACGAGGCCCGTGCCCCACAACGATGCTCCAGTGAAGGCTCGGGGGCCTGGTCTAAGGGCCACCACCTCCCCGCGGGGCCCCGTCTTGGAGAAGGATCCTGTCTGAGCAAGTCAACCTTTCGCATCCAACACACACATACACTTCCCTCGCTCTCATTTTTATCAATTTTCAGTTACACAAGCAAACCAGGAACAGCTGCTCCTGGTAAGAAGGTAAAACTGCTGAGAAGTGAAGGCCTTGGGCCCCACTGGTCCTTGCCCAGGTCCCCTGGGCAGACCCCAAGTGGAGGGTCCTGGTCCCAGCGACGGTGACTTACGAGGACACTCCCGCAGAGAACCCCACTGGACAGTGGGACTGGGAAGGGCAGGAGGTGCGAGGACCAGCGTCCATGGACCGCATAGGTCACTTCCAAGGACCAGGAGCATCTCCCCGCTTTTAGTCTCGAGCTCAGGACTGCCCGAGATGGACAGATGTCCGCAGCCTGAGGCCCTGGGGACAGAGAGCAGCAGGTGCCGCGGCGGGAGGGGCAGCGCTGGGAGCAGGCCATGTGCAGGGCTGCAGCGGTCACGCCTGGACGTGGGCAGGGCTCCCAGGGGACGCGGGCGGAGCTCGGGCCTGCCGTCAGCACCAGGTGCTTCGGTGGGTTTCCTCCAGACCATTTCCTCTGCTTTTACACACACACACACGCGCGCGCGCACACACACAAAACGGCCCAGGAAAGCTGCAGCCCACGTCCTCCCAGCTTAGCCAGCTCAACCTGCAGAGAGACTCGAAGAGTTCAAGCCACAGCCCCAGGGCCGTCTCTCATTGGAGGATGTGGGTTGTGTGTCAATCCCTGAACCAAGCATGTGGCCAGGGGATGGAAACAATCGATTGGCCCACCCTGGGTTACATGCTCCAGGGGGTGGGCTCAGCATCACTAACCCCCCTGGGCTGACACGGACAAAGGGAGATTTTTCTAAAGGATACTGGAGGTGCTAAAGTCAGAGAAAGGGACAGTGGATGGCAGGCAAGGCTGGATGAAGGGGCTCAGGAGATAGGACATAGATGTATGTCTTGGTGTGTATGTACACGTGATAGATGTAAATACGTAGTTTTGTGGGGTTTTTTCTGCTTTCTGCTTTCTTCCTCAATTTTTTCACTCAACAATATGTCTGAGTAGCCCCACGGGTACACCAGCATCTAGTCTGTTCTTTCTAACTTCAACGTGGTGTTCCATCTCTCGGGTACATCCCAGTCAGTCCAGGGCAGCCGCCAGCTCACATAGCACCTTGTGGATCTTAGAAGAGGTGCCCATTTCTCCCATGGGACATGGCCCCACTCCAGGAATCACAGACCAGCAAACAGGGTGCAGAGGAACTCCCACCCCCACCTGCGTCCTTGGCCACAGCCAGCATGACCAACAGTACACATGGCGCTGGGTCAGCCAGTCAGCCACCGATGGCCATTTAGGCAGTTTCTGATTTTTGTTACTGTTACATCCGCATTAGCCTTCTTGTGCAAAGATGGGCGTGATTCTCTAGGGCAGACACCAAGAACGCTGAGCCTAAAAAACACACTTTTTAAATTTTAATAGCTGCTCCCCAGTGGCCTCCCAGGAGGCGGCACCAGCTGGCGCTCCCTCCAGCACCAAGGTCCCCGCTCCCCACACCCTCCTCGGCGCATGACAACATACGGCTTTTCAACATCGCCCATCTGACGGGTGAAAAGTGGCCTCTCATCAGCACTTGGATCGTGGCCACATTCAAACGCCAGAATTCAGTGGCAGGCTTGAAGGGAAAACAGCCACGTGGTGCCACCCAGCCCCCAAGATGAAGTGACACGTCCCCGACATCCAGCCAAGTATCCTTGGTTCCGCACCACTCACCAGGCACCATCTGGACCTATCTGGGCAGAACCATGGCCTGTCTGTGGACCCCTGTCACAGGCCGTCTCTCTTCACCACTCTTCCATATTAGTCCCTCCACAGCACCCCCACAGTCCCTCAGCCAGCGTCCCCTCTCAAATCCCTCACATGCAGGAAGAACTCTGCTACACAGTAGGGTCGACTGCACCAGCATCTCTTCTGAGACCCTTGATCCAGCCCCGCCTGCCACCCATCCTCCTTTACTCTGGCTTCAGCACCCCCAGTTTCCTTTAGAAAAGCCCTTTCTTCGGCTGTCAGGGCAGGCAGTTCGGCTCAGTTCCGTCAGTTCAGTGATGGACGCACCATCCGTACCATCCAATGAAAGACGCCCTGGGGCTGTGGCTTGAGAAAGAGTCTGTCTGCAGCTGGGCTTGCTAAGCTGGAAGGATGTCAGGTGTAACTACCCTGCACCATCTTTGCTGCCATTTGGAGGAATCTCGCCTGAGGACGAGACACGTCCAGGGATGGAGAGAGACACGGTGTTCTGATCGCGTCCTTGTGCGACTTGATCCAGCCTTGCCTGGTCAGTGTGCTCTGGGATGTCCCAGTTTAACAAGCCCATAAATTTCTTTCCCTTGACTAGAGCCAGTTAGAGCTGGGCGTCTGCCACAACGCACCTGAGCAAAATTCGGGGATGTGCCTGTGAAGGGTCACTGCATGTCAGGGTGCCTCACCGTGCTGATGTCAATCGGTGAATATAACTGTCTTCTGAAGCAAGCGCAGAATCTCCATGCTCCAGAGGGGCCCCTGAGGCTCTGAGAGCAACAGCAGGAGGATAAAGAGACCACAGCTGGGGAGGACAGCGAGGCAGGAGTTCTGCGGGGACCCAGCCCTCAGCTGGAAGAGGAGCCACCACTCCCCTTAGACTGGGGACGTGGGTCCAGTGGAAGTGCCCGCCCTCAGTTTCCCTGTCTGTAGAATGGGACCTCAATCCCCACAGCACCAGCAGTGACTGGCGGCTGAAGGGGCGGGGGAGGGAGAGCAGAGTGAGAAACCCAATACAAGGTGTGGGGGCCTCTGAATTTGAACCTCCAGCTCCCACACCCACCCAAGATCCTTCGGCTGTGTGATCTCCCACAAATCAATATTTCTGGACCTCAATTTCCTCGTTTGACAAATGGAGATAGTTTCGATCCCATAAGATGTTGTAAAAAGGGAATGGGATTATATATGGGACGCGCTGCTAACGTGCCCCACACTAACCTCCCATCAAACGTCAGCGATCAGCACTCCTGCTGCCCACACCCTCGGTGACCGCAGACCCTCTGCCCTCGCTGACCCCAACTGCGCCCACAACACCCCCCAGACTCGTGCTCCCGACAGTGCCCGTGCCAGCCCCCGTGCCCCAGCCTCTCCCACATATTCAGATTCCTCCAGCAGCTCCGCGAGCTCCGGCAGGGGTCCCCGGCCCCCGCCCCCACACTCTCACCCCTCCACCCCCAGCCCCCACGCTCTCACCCCTCCACCCCCCACGCTCTCATCCCTCCACCCCACCCCTCACCCACCTTCACCGCCCGCCCCCACGCTCTCACCCACCCCCGGCCCCCACGCTCTCATCCCTCCACCCCCACCCCCACGCTCTCACCCACCTTCACCGCCCGCCCCCACGCTCTGACCCACCCCCGCCCCCACCCCCACGCTCTCACCCACCTTCACCGCCCGCCCCCACGCTCTCACCCACCCCCACCGCCCGCCCCCACGCTCTGACCCACCCCACCCCCCGCCCCCACGCTCTCATCCCTCCACCCCCACCCCTCACCCACCTTCACCGCCCGCCCCCACGCTCTCACCCACCCCCGGCCCCCACGCTCTCATCCCTCCACCCCCACCCCCACGCTCTCACCCACCTTCACCGCCCGCCCCCACGCTCTGACCCACCCCCGCCCCCACCCCCACGCTCTCACCCACCTTCACCGCCCGCCCCCACGCTCTCACCCACCCCCACCGCCCGCCCCCACGCTCTGACCCACCCCACCCCCGCCCCCACGCTCTCACCCACCTTCACCGCCCGCCCCCACGCTCTCACCCACCCCCACCGCCCGCCCCCACGCTCTCACCCACCCCCGCCCCCGGCCCCACGCTCTGACCCACCCCCACCCCACCCCCCACGCTCTCACCCACCTTCACCGCCCGCCCCCCACGCTCTCACCCGCCCCCAGCCCCACGCCCTCCCACGGCCTCCCCCCTCCACCCCCGGGCCCCGCCGCTCACTCCCGCCCAGCCCCCACCCCCTTCTCCCGCGGTGCACGGGCTCCACCACGCGTCCGCCGGGCGCGCTGCGCCTGCCGCTCGGGTCGCCAGCGGTGACCGTGAATCCGGGCTTCGGCGGGGTCCGCGTGCGCACGGACGGGGAGCCGGGGTCCGCTCCCCGGGGAGCAGCCCGGACCACCGGGCTCTGCGCCCGCCCGCGGACACTCGGCCAGAGCCTTCCTTCGGGCCGCCGCAGCCCCGTTCCTCCAACGGACACACGGGGCTGCCGACGTGGAGTCCGAGCATTCACGCCCGGGCGCAGCGGGGCGCGGGCCCTTTAAGGCGGCGGGCGGGGCGAGCGCAGCCGGCACTAATCAGCATATATTAGCATGCCCCGCCCCTTCGCCGGGTGGCGGGCGCCGGCCTCAGTCGGGCCGGGAGCAGCGCGCCGGGTGCAGGGCGCGGGCCCTTTAAGGCGGCGAGCGCGGCCGCGTTCATTAGCATATATTAGCATGCCCCGCCCGCCGCTGGGAGGCGGGCGCCCGGCTCAGTCGGGCCCGGGGCGGCGCGCGCTGGCGCGGACGCGGGGCGCGGGGGTGCAGGGCGCAGGAGAGCGGGGTGCACGGGCGCGGGGGCGCAGGAGAGCGGGCGCCCGGCTCCGGGGCGCACAGGCTCAGGGGCGCGGGATCTCCACGGCCTCGCCGACCGCCCTCAGAGCGCGATGGGGCCCGGCCCGCCGTCCCCCCGGCTCCGGCTCCCGCCGCTGCCGCTGCTGCTGCTCGCGCTGGCGGCCCGCGGGGGCTGCGCTGCACCCGCGCCCCGCGCCGCGGACCTCAGCGTGGGAGTGGTGAGTGCGCGGCCGGGATATGGGGGTTCACGGGCGGCAGGACCTCATCAGGGCGCCTGGCGCTTGCGGGAACCTGGGGCGCCCTGGACCCATTTCTTGGACAGGAAAGTTGAGGCTGGGGCGCAGGCTGAGCACTGACGCGCGCGCACCCGGGTCTGGGACAGAGGCGCCAGGTTCCTTCCCGGCTCCGTGCGCTCGGAGCGCCCCGCAGCCGCAGGAGCCCGCGGAGCGGGGGGGAGTCGCCTGTCCAGAGCCCCCGTCCCCGGCTTGGAGCGGCCCCGAAGGGGGGCCCTCAGGCAGTGCGCCCCGCGTGCGTTCCCAGTGGGAGTGGTGGGAGGGAGGGCGCGCCCTTACGGACAGGGAGTAAGCTGGGGCTGCGGAGCGTGGTCGCCCGGGACAGCTGGTGTGTTCTCGAGTTTGCTCCGGTGAGAGTGTCGGAGAGCAAGGAGCCGGCCCCCCAGTTGCCCGCTGGGCATGGATCTTAGCCCTGTTCTCCGCCCCTTTCCGCCGCTAGGGCGGCCAGTTTTGCTCTGCCTCCGTCTTGGTCGTATCCTGAGCCTGATGGGCCCCCTCCCATTCCCAGGCTCAGATGCAGCCCCACCGCCTTCCCCCGTTCCCCCTCCCCCAGCACCAGCTGTCTCACTGGCTTGGGAACCGTCCTGGGGGGCGGTGGCAGTGGCCTCTTCCCACAACCCCTCCCCCGTTCAGCCCGCCAGGCTTTGAGCCGCCTCCTCTGGACCTGGAAGATTTAGATCAGACTTTATGGATATCGCCACCCCCAGGCCCCCACCCCCAGGCTCGGGAAGCCAGGCGAGGACGCGAGGGGGCCAGTGGATTAAGCCTATTCCTTCTGAGGCTCTCTCCCCTTAGCTGCCCACACTCGGCTCAGATGCAGGGCCCCGGGCCAAGGGCCTGGCCTCCCGCCCCCGCCCCACGTTCCCCCGGCGGTCTCCTGAAGGGGTGCTGGGGGTGCTTCTCTCCCAGCGCCATTGGCGTTCAAGAGTTCCAGGAGGATTTTGGGCAGGCGGAGGCATTCGGGTGCGGGCACTTGGGTGACATCTGCAGCTGCGTGGTTGGCAGGACTTGGCCAAAGGTTCTTGGATGAGACATAGGCTTTGGCCACCCCTGCCCGGCTGCCCCACCCCTGGCAGCCATCTGGGAGGGCGCGGCCACAGTCCCTTCTGTGTGTATCTAGACGCCTGAGGGACCCCACAGCAGGCTTTCTCCTGGCTAAGCTGCCCCTGAAAATGGGATGCCTTGATCCACCTCCTCTGGGCCCCTTTGTGGCTGAGGGTTTCCCGGATCCCCTTCTGGAGTGCACGCTCTCAGGGCATGTGTCTCCAGGTCTGGGGTGAGTGACAGTAGCACCCAGGGCTCCCACCTTCCAGCTCCCAGGGGCACCGCCCAGAGGGCTAATGGGGGTCGCCTGCACGGGCAGCGGATGGAGCTCCCAGTGGTCCAGCCAAGTTCGTTTATCAGATCTGGTGCAGTTCGGAAGTTTCTCTCTGCCCTCCCGGAGAGAGCCAGTCGGGCACACTTCTCCCAGCTTGGACCTGCGGGCTGCCTCTCCCTGCTCCCCTGGGTTCCCTGGCACCCAGGGGGGTCACCCGGCCCCGCACCCTGTGGGATGCACTGGGCAGGGGACGTGGCTCCCCTGCCTGGAGCCCCAGAGACAGCAGGGCCCTGGCCTCTGGCCCAGTGGGTAGAGAACAGAGGATGCTGCCCCTACCGGAGAGGCCCCCACCCAGGGAAGGCGGGGACCCCTCCCGCCTGGTGTGAGAAAAGCCTTCCTGCCTACTGCCCTGGGTTTGCAGGCGGAGGGCGGTCTCTGGTGGCCTTCAGGGAAATGACACTCAGAGCATCTGACCCGGAGGTGCAGGAAGGCGCAGACAGGCAGGGATTTATGGGGAGGAGGGGGGGGCACTGACTCTGGATATTCAGGTCTGGGGCTGCCAGCGAGGAGAAGGGTCCCTTTGTAAGTGTGACCTAGCTTCTGCCAGACAGAGCTGTGCCCAGTGGGTCTCCAGCACTGGCTGGCCCAGGGAGGGGCTCCCCCAGCCCAGCCCACCCCGAGAGTGTTAGCTGGAGAACAAAGCACCAGATTGAGGCCTGCGGGGCCTATCAAATGGTGGGCTTTCAGGCTGCGGGGGAGTGGGACAAAAGAGTACGCACTGGGCCTCCTGGGGTTGTCGGCTGAGCCGCAAGTCCTTCTGGGCCGGAGTCTTCATTATTCTGTTTCTGAGTAGGTAATGCCCTACAGAAGGGTCTGCAGGGGAAACTCAGTCTGCCCCGCTCCTCCCACGTTTCCTGCGGATCCTCCAGAGGTTGTCTGGGCACGTAAAGCACATGGGGGTTCAGTCCTTTATTTTTAGGGATGAAGCCTGGTGCCCGGCGGTGTGCATCTGAGGTTTCACTTCCCTTCACAATCTGTCCCAGAGAACATCCTGTACCGGACCCTCTGGAGCTGCCTGGTCCTTTGTGTCTACTCCTGGTCCCACCGCATTTCATCACACGGTGTCACATCCTTTCGCCGGGCCCCGGGCGGACGTGCGGGCCGGTGCTCATATTTTGCTGTGGCGAGGAGCACCGCAGAACCTCCTGGTTCCGAGGCGTGAGGATGTGGGGGATCGGGCCCTGGAAGAGGGAAGCCTGGTGACAGGCGTGGGGGTTAACACGTTGCAGGTGGGCAGGTTTGCCAAGCCGTCTTCTAAAGTGTCCACGAGGTTTCTACCCCCAGCGGCAAGTCTGTGAGTTCTCACTGCCTCGCCCCACACGGCTGTCGGCGGGGCATTTGATCTCTGACACCCAGACGGTGGCGGTGGTCTATGGCTGAGATTGTGTGTGAGGGCGGCCGGGAACAGACAGGGCCCTCAGTGCCCAGGAGGCCTCGGGCCGGATGATGACGGGTGGGAGCCAGGACCTTGGAGCATGGGTGAGCGCCAGACCCCCTCCTGGGGGATGGGGGAGGTGGCAGGGGTGACAGTCACCGTCCTCACTGTGCCCTCAGCCAGTGGCCTCTGGGTGCCTGCTCCTCAGCACCAGCACCCAGGCGAGCCTGTGGGCCCTCCGTGCCATCAGGACCTGGCTGGGGAATATCTCTCGAAGCTGCAGTCCCGGAAACCGACCCGCACACCCTCAGCCAAGACCGAGAACCAGGAATGCTTGACCGGTGCGGTGGTTTCGCCCTGCACCCGGCAAGAGGCAAGGAGAGTGTCTGTGTGTCCCTCTGCTCTGAGGTCCCCTCCGCATGAAGGTCCTAAGACTCATCCTACCCCTCCCCACCAGCCTGCGAGACACGGAGGCCGGTTGTCCAGAATCGAGGCCATGCCCTGGAGCACCCCTGGCCTTTGGCGCCCGAGCCAGCATCAGAATGACTGAGCAGCCTCTGTGGCCTCTTGTGGGCGTCAGGGTGGTGTGGGCAGGACTGCACCGGACGCCTGTGGTCTGAGCCCGGGAGTGTGGACTCGGACTCAGTGGGCGAGCCAACCTGCCCGGTGGCTTAGGACGCGTCATTTCCCTTTCATGTGGGCCCTTGGCACAGTGGGGGTTCTGGAACCAGCCCCCGGGTGTGGATCCCAGGCTGCTGCTCACCAGCCTGTACCCTGAGTGCCAAGCCTCGGTCTCCCCATCTGTGCAACGAGAGCTGCCGCCTCTGGATTGCTGCAGCAGCGTCTGGCAGGAAGTGAGCTGCCTTCCCGTTCCAAGGGGGAGGGATGGGGAGAAGGCTGGAGAGGATGGGGGTTCGGCAGGGTGCTCTGGGGTGCAGTGCTTTCCTGCGGGACTTCAAGGGTGCTGTGAGCATACGTGATATTTGCTTCTTCATTAATGCTCTGAGCTTCCGTGGAGATGCTCCAGGTGCAGGGTCTGTGCCGTGCACGTGAAGGGTAACGGACACGTCTGTCCCGCCTCCCATTAGCTGAGAGCCTGCTGGGTCACTCCTGAGCACTGTCCAGCTCTCAGAAGGGATGGGACAGAGTGGTCTGGGCAGGATGCAGAGCCTGGCTTCCTCACATGCATAGAATCAACCCCCTCCTCTTACCCAGGGGCCCGCCTACTTCTCCTATCCCTTCCTCCTGTACCCCAGTCCCACCAGCTCCTTTCTGCTCCCTGGACTTCCCAGGCTGCTTCCTGCCCCAGGGCCTTTGCACTTGCCGTTCCCATGGCTCATCACCTGGCCAGCTCCTTCTCATCTTTCAGGTCTTGGCCCAATGTCACCCCCAGGGACATCTTCCCTGAGCACCCAGTTAAGGAACCCCTCCACCCGGTCTCTCACTTCCCTCATGGCGCAGCAGTTAAGGGACTAGGCCTTGAAGCCAGACAGCCCGGGTGTGAATCCCAGCTCTGCCCCGTACTGGCTGTGTGACCATGGGTAAGTGTCCTAACCTCTCTGTGCCTCAGTTTCCTCATCTGTAAAATGGGGATAATAGTGCCCACCTCATAAGATTGATTCAGCAGTTATCTGAGCGCCTGCTGTGTGCCCAACACGAATTGAACTCGGCAGACGACACACCCTGTGCTCACGCAGCTTTCCCCTCAGGGGCATCGGGAGCCCTGAGCAGGTTAGTGAACGGAAAGCGCTCAGTAATCCTTGCTGTTAGGATCACTTAACTATTATCTGTGATGTAACTGTCATCTGTCACTTATTTCTGTGCTCACTTGTTTATCGTTGGTCTTCTCCGTGGGACTGGCGGCTCCCGGATGGACAGTGGGCAAATGTCCCCAGGTCTCCTCTGCCCCCAGCACCTGGCACAGCGAGCGTCTGGTCAGGGTGTCTGATGGATGGACGATGGACTGTCAGAGGGGGCTCTGGGGTGTCCCTCTGGGGAAGACCCTGGGGCGCGGGCATCACCCCAGCTGCCAGCAGCCCCAGAAGAAGAGGGATGCAGGGGACCCGAGGCCCCACCAGCTCCTTCCTTCAGGGTCTCTAGAGGCCGTGTGGCCCAGCAGGTCAGACAAGGACTCGAGCCAGACCACAGCTCCGTCCCTGGTGCCCTGTGTGCGTGAGGGACTGGGGGGAAGGTGCAGGCAGGGTGCAGAGGGCCGCCTGCCAGGGCGCCCACGTCGGCTGTGCTTATGCTGTGATTTGGGTCAGGGGGATGCTCTGAAGCCGCTGCCTGCCGGCCTTCTGCTGTGGCCTCTGTTTCCCCATCTGTGCGGTGGGGCTGACGCTAGGGGCACCTGCTCTCCAGTCCCCCAGAGGGTGGCGGAGCCCAGTTAGAGCTGGACTGTGACGGAGGGCTGCAGGAGCCCCAGGCCAGGGCGGCCCCTCGCGGGGCAGCACGGATGCGCCAGGGGACAGCGTGTGTGCGGGGTCGCGGCTGGCTTCATTCATTCGGGTCCTGCGCACGTTGGGGCTAATTCTTCTGTGCCTCCTTTTCCCCACCTGTGAATGGGGCGACCGTGACACGTGGGGCTGTGGCGAGGACTAGAGGGACACTGCGCACAGCGGGCGCTTCGTGTTTCCCGGCGTGGTGAAGCGCATCGCGGGGCGGCCGTGCACCCACCATCCGCGGAGCGTCGCCGACCCCCTGGGGGCTGGACCAGCGCGGAGATGTTGAATCATCAGGAGGGCTCCCGGGGGTCGCTGCACCTCCCTGTGAATCTCCTGGAAGTCACAAGGGAGTTGTACGTCTGTGCGTTAGATCGTTCACTGTAAACAGGGGCACAGTGTGTCACCCGGTGATGAGCCAGGGTGGGGCCGCGTGGGAAGGGTTGGGGGTGACCGCATCTGCGGGATGGGCCGCGCACCCGCCCTGCCGGGCCTCAGTTTCCCCATCTGCAGTAATGGCGCAGCACGTGGGGGTCCTAGGGACGAGGAAGAGAGCATCTCCTTGGCTGTTCGGGACTATCCGCGGTTGGGTGGCTCCTGCGGGGTTGGGGCTCGGCTCCCCCTCCCGCTCCCCCTCCCCCTCCCGGCGGCTCCGCCCCCTCCCCACGGCCTTCTGGAAGGTTCGCCCTCCGCCTGCGCAGCCTCGTTGCCCTGGAGACGCGGTTGCCCTGGCAACGGCGGAGCGAGGACCCAGTGGGCGCGCCCGGCATGCCGAGGGACCCCCAGGCTCTGTAGGTATGAGGGGGGCGTGCTGGGGATCCCTGGGAGGGTGGTCTGGGCCCCCCACCCCGGCCCCCCGGGCCGTCTGCGGGGTACCACCGTGGTGTGGGCCCGGGGGCCTCAGCGGGGGTTGGGCCGCATTTGTCTCTGGGAGACCCCCGCCTCCCCAGCTGTGGGGACGGTTGTCAGCTTGGTTTTTCGTGTCTCTGGTCAACACTCCCATCTTTCTCACCCCATTAGCCTCCTCTGATGTTTGAAAATGTATTAATTTAACTACCAGGAAAGAAAACTGAACCTCCGCCTTTGGGGAGTTCTCCTACGTCCTCCTGAGACTGGATGAGCTGGCACGTGGAGAGAGAGCCCTTGTCGTCTTAGATGCCCCGTCCCTCCAGGCTCCGGGGCTGAGGTGCCTTCTCAGGAGGGATGAGGGCTTCTTGTTCCAACACATTCGCCTCTGCTGAAGACTCAGGGCTGGGAGGGGCCCCCATGGGCCCTGCAGGCCATGTATGTCCATCCATGTGTCCACCTGAGGGCCAGTGGCTGCCAGCATCCCCCTAAACTCCCAGGGGCTTGTCTTGTTGTCACACGCCTTAGGATTTCCCCTTCGGAGCTGGGGAATAGTTGCCACCCTCCCATTCTGGTGGTCCAGTAATCGACCCAGAAGCCCACCAGGACTGCAGGGGCCACAGGGGCAGGGGTTGTGAGGAAAAAGGACTGGTTTTGTGATGCTAATGTCATGGGGAGAGGGGGATCTGCACCAGGAGCAGGTGGGATGTCTGAGATGGAGAGCGCAGACCCTGGTCCCAAGCCTGCAGGTGGGCAGGAGGTGGGGGACCCGGCCAGCCCCTCAGATTTGCCTGCAGGGGCTGCAAACCACCGTGCTCCCAGGGCCCGGGCGGGTAACAGTGGCCGCTGACTGTGGGGAGCAGGGCCTGTCCCAGGTGGCACCTGCCGTCAGCTCTGCCCCGTGGTCTGCACGTTGATGCGGAGGCCCGCCGCTCAGACTTGCGGGTAAAACCTCCTGCTTTTCAACCTTGGCAGACATTTCAAAACCAGCTGAGGTGCTGTTGAGGTCTCTGAAAGGTGGAAACACGTGTAGCCCGGTGGCCCTGTGGCCAGGCTGCCCAGGGACCAGAGAGAGCAGCTCCTCCTTTGTGAACCCCATGGAGCCCTGCTCAGGACAGGAGCGAGGGGCTGCTCAGTGCAGACACCCAGCTGTTATCTGTGGCGTCACAGCCCGGGAGGTGGGGGGTTCCCCAGGGTGTCTCAGACCCAACTGGCCTGAGTGGGGTAAGGCAGCTGCCTGGGTGGCCCCTTCTCTAGTAAGGGACTTTACTGGTAAGCACCTGCTGGCATCCTCATCATGTATGATTAAGGAAACTCCGGAGGGCTTCCTGGAGGAGGCAGCCTTGAGGTGCTGGGTAGCAGGGCTGCTGTAACCATGAGGCACCAGGGCTCTTTAGCTCAGGTCTGTAATGTTAACAAAGGGCTGCTAAAAAGTGTGTGTGTGTTTTCTGACATTCGGAAAGAAAACTACAGATTCAAAACTATCAAATATTTGTAGAACTTTTCGAAAAAACATATAGGCGCAAATACTCATGTTTAACACAGTGTGCTGTCTTGGGCATCTCTCGTGCCTAGAACAGTGACTAGCCGTGGGACACACTCAGTAAACCCCTTGATGACTGATGCGGGTGCATTTTAACGTGTCTGAAGTGATATGAAGGGGGTCCTCCCAGAAGAAGGGTGCTCAGGGCCGAGCAAGATCCTATATCGGGGAGGGCAGCCCGGGGTGGGGAGGCGGGCCTGTCCAGGCCAACACCCCCCTCGTCTGAGCATAGGGTCGCTCCCAAGGCCCCTGGGGAGAAGCTGCCCCTCCAATCAGGAGGGTCCACCTGAGAGGCTCCCTTGGTTGCTGTTAGTTGAGGAGCAAGTCATTTCCAGCTGCCAGTCCTGCCCGACAGGCTTAGGGCGCCCCCAGACCCAAGGGGGTCTCCAGGGTCCGCCAGTTCTGCACACACTCTTGGGGGCCTCCTGTCAGGGCTGGAGGAGGGTCTGGGCCAGTCAGGGTTTGGGGAGGGGATAAAGGAGCAGAGAACCCCGGGAAGGGAGCAGTGTTTCCTGGGAGGGGAGCAGTCTGGCTTGTTCTCTGCAGGTGTATACAGATCACCGAGGCGGCCCCTCCTGGTCAGTTGAGGCCCCTGGGAGTTCCAGGAGGGTGGACCCCTCCCCACCCAGCGCCCGCTGGCCCCCTGTGGGGCAGATCCCCTGGGCTCGGAGTCTGCACGCAGGGTTGCAAACTCTCAAGCTTCTGGGGGCCCTGCAGGCGGCATAAATGAATCAAGATAATTTTTTTACTGTCCACCAAAAAAAAAAAAAAAATAGGCTTGCAAGTTGGTGCCTTTCTTGAAGGCAGGTCCAGAGGCGGGCAGGTCTCAGGGAATCCTGGAGATCCTGCTTTCCACCACCCATGGGTCCCCCCTGCACTGCGGACACACAGCAGAGTGCTTTCTGTGGGATCGTCACAGTCTGGGCGGTGGACACAAGCGCCGTTTGGCAGTTGAAGGAATTGAAGCCTGTGGGGGCCCCCCACGGGTGGCGTCGGTGCCTCCCTGTCCCCCGGCGCCCCCAAAGAATGGCAAAGGTGACTGGGGCTTGGGCAGGGGTCCATTCGTGTCTGTGGTAAAGGGTTGCCCTCCGTTTCTGCTTCCTGTTTGGCCCTGGGGACCTCCGCTGGGGGGCTTTTTGGCAGAGCTGTCCCCTGACGGTGCCACCTGTGTCAGGTGCTGATCTGAGCGTTTTCCGTGTCCCGGCTCATGATGGCCTCTTGTCCGCCCGACACACACTGGCAGGGAAGCAGCCCAGAGGGCTTGAGTGCCTTGCGCCAGGGGCACAGCAGGGAGGTGGCCAGGTGGGGTCTGGACCCAGGCCGCCTGGCTCCAGAGTCCGGGCTCTCACCCGCCGTGAACGTGCCGCTCAGGACCAGGTTCCTGAAGCCGAGTGTGAGCCTGTGGGTCTCAGGCCTGGGTCCCAGACCGCTGCCTCACAGGTCAGCCCAGGGCCTGAATTTGGCACTGGCTATGTTTACAAGCCTTTTTGTTTGTTTGTTTTTTAATTAATTCATTTATTTAGTGTGTGTGTGTGAGGAAGATCAGCCCTGAACTAACATCTGTGCCAATCCTCCTCCTTTTGCTGAGGAAGACCGGCTCTGGACTAACGTCTGTGCCCATCTTCCTCTGTTTTGTATGGGACGCTGCCGCAGCCTGGCCTGACAAGCGGTGCGTCTGTGCGCGCCAGGGATCCGAACCCGGACTGCCAGCAGCGGAGCATGCGTACTTAACCGCTACGCCAGGGGTCCGGCCCCTACAAAGCTTTTTAAATTTCACTTTCTTAAGCACCCCTGGGCATTTTGCTGCCTCAGGAGGTGTGAGGTGGGGCAGGCTGCCGGGAGCAGTTGTGCAGGTTGTGTGCTGCACAAGCTCACTGCATCTAAGGGGCATGGGGTGTAGGAAGACACATCTCCA